>NC_142214.1:3430000-3745000 GCF_049639895.1 Pseudopodoces humilis | reverse complement strand
TGGTAAAAACAATGAAACATGGTAAAACCACTTGGAACCTGGAGAGGTTTTATTTGTAACTCAGTCAATGCACTTTGAAAATTGCTCAGTGCTGAATCAACACCCGATTAATTACTGCTAAAATAGGATTATGACTCATAGTATTGTACACACGAGACTTGAAGTAAAACATTAATTATCATTCAAATAAAAATATTAGATTCTTAACTGAAATACAATTTTTATCACTCAGCAACTGCCATTACCAAAAGAATACACTTTTGTTTGGAAGTATCTCAGTTAAACTATCTTGAAAAAAAACAGATTTTTTTTTTTGTTTGCTTCAAAAGTATTCTACACATTCTAATGATCTTTTTAAAAGGCTTCATCCCCTCCAATTACCTTCCAAATATCTACTGAGTAGGACAGAGTGACACAAATATCTCTGTGCTGCAAATGCAGGGCACAGGAGCGTTTGTGCTCGTTTAACCAGGCACATTAAATTGAGCTACACAGATCTGTGTCATGTATTCCCCTCGGATGCTTCAGGAATGCTGCAGCTACAGGAACAGATCACCTGCCTCTCTTGCTCCCTAGACCCAGTGCTGCTCCTATGGAAGTGGAATATTTCATATTTAATAAAATAGCCAGGCCTTGCTGTACACAGGGGAGGGACTGGATGAACAAAAAGTTGCTCTTTGTTTGTGTTTAGACATCGGCTTTTTCATTCACATTATTTATCCTTATTAGTCCTAACATCTTTTGTCATACACTTGAGGATGGTGGATTTCAAAACAGACAAATTTTGTAGCTGGTGGTAAAGAAAATTTCCTTCTTTTTTTCAATACTGATGCATCTTAGGTTAAACTGGGTAAACAAAGTGTTCCTGAGAGATTCCTTCACCCACTGGGAAAATTTTGGAAGATACCACGTTAAATATTCCAGCAGCTCATAGAGGGTCTTCTTTCCTAATTTAATACATTTCACCTGTTTTTCTTTTCATTTATCAATTTTCTTGTCCCAGAAGTGAAGAATGAAAAAAGCTAGTTATTCAAAACATATAGATTTAATATTTAATGCAAAATGAAGTAGGTAAAAACAACTCCATTAAATATTTTTGCAGGGCTCCTTTGCTTTGAAAGAAAAAAGGTATCCCTGTTCCCTATTAATCTTTTTTGATGCATTCTGTTCAGGGTGGCCAGCAAACTGATAAGATCATTCCTTCAGATTTCAAAATTACTGAAACTGGAAATAGTTCTCATTTATCTCATGCACTGCTGAGAAAACAATCTCAAACCGTTGGTTCTACTGATGAAACTTCCTTAGCAACACAAGGGCTCCAGAATTATTTTTCAGACCTTGTCAATGCTTCCTGTGAGGTTTCCGTCACTGTCAGCATCCAACACCTCGCAGATGAGTGGGAAAAAATCCCTCCCAGCCCAGAAAGCTGTGATAAATTAGTAAAGGTAAATTAATAGATTAAATGGAATTAGTAAGAGTGATGATAAATCTGAAATTCCCTAACAATAGTCCAGTGAATTATGTTTTAGATTTATGAAGTGTTTTATCATGCAGATGAGAATCCATAGAGGAGGGACTGTGTCCCAGTGGGGTTAGGAAAAATCAGGAAGGCTAAAATAAATGCACTTGTGCATTTCTTTGGGAGTGCACCCCAAGAATGAAGGCAGGAGAGCCCTTTCTGCCTTGACTTCCAAAGCCTTGATGTTGAAGACGACACCCCAGCAGGAATCCTGCTTTCCTGAACCCTACAGACTGCTCCCTCTGTCTTGCTGGCACTTTAAATAGGACTTTTCAGCCATAATCTCTCATAGTAAATTATATTTAGGCCACAGTTTAAACAATGACCACCTTCAATTTATACTGACTAAGTCAAAAAGTCAGTGTGCAGCCAGTCCCTTAAAGCAGATTTCAATAGTTGTAAAGTCTGTAAAGTGGCAGCGGTGCAGGATTTGGCTTTTAATGTAATTGGAGCAGACTAAAGTTACTTTATTTCAGGTACCTCCACTCTCAGGTTAGAGAGTGCTTTCTGCTGTGAAGATTTTTTCCTTCCATGACACAAACGCTCACCCCAGTTCTCAAATTCACCACTACTCATCTGACACTTCACAAGTTGCCAAATGTCTACTCCAACACTGAAAAACCCGGTTTCTGCTGAGTTCTAAGCTAAGTGTTATAGAGGAAGGCTGGAGATTAGCGGGAAGGTGTCTACCCAGGGCTGAGCAGAGCCCTGAGCATTAACACTTCACTGACTGCCCTTTGCTCGGTGCCTGCTGCCAGGGAACTGCCTCCCCTTCCAGCTTGCTCATGCCCTGACTTCTATTTTTATTTATTTTATTTTTATTTCTCTTTTTCCTTCAAATCCCTCATCATTATTTTAAAGCTACCTTGATTCATCACCTGCTTCCCAGAGTGGCAGTGACACAGGGCTGCGCTGCCCAGACTGGAGATGTGCTGTGGGCATGGACTGGTCAGGAAGGGAAAGAAATCCCTGCTGAGGCTGTACAACACAAACCATAATATTCTTAAATTATCTGGCTTCACCTTTAAATCTTCAACTTGCTCCTTGCAACAGTTCAATGTAAGAAAAGCTCCTTAAAATTTTAAGAATAGGTTAAGAACTCTTAAGAATAACTCAAGAATAGCTTCTTAACCTCCTTCTAAATGAGCTGAGTGTTCCCCTCTTGATCCATTCTGCAGTGACTTCAGACAGACAATTTAAAGCCAAGGAGATTAAATCAGTCAGAACAGAGTGGTAGATAAGATTTCAAATGTTCAACACTGAAATATCTCCTGCACAAGAGCAGTGTGTAGATATGAGCTGGTAACAAATGACTCACGGTGAAGTTAAATGGCATCTCAGCATTGTTAGGATCAAGAGCTTTCTCTTAAAACTAGTAAAAAAACCCTACATGTTCTACTCAGGGAAGAAAATAAGAAGATCAGGTAGTTTATGTATTTATAGAGGTTGATGTGTGTACCACTGAGTAAAGTCACTTTTCCCTCCTGCCCCATCCCATCCAAGGGTGACCTGCGCCAGCTCTGAGCAAACAGCCTGCACTGCCTTCCCCTTCAGATCCAGGATTAAAGATTCCAGCTGAATGAAGCAATGTGACAACAGAAACCCCTGTCACTGCCTGGATGGCCTCCAGCAATGTGACACAGGGACATGTGCTCAGCAGCCAGGAAGCACCAGCAGATGTGAGATTCTGGAATGCAAGTCCTCAGCAAAACGGGCTCAGGAGTATCCTCAACCTGCCCTCCACTTTTTGATCTGGGTTTAAATGTCTGATTCAAAGGTTTGTCCACCATGGCAGCAGTGCTGGTCAAAGCAGTAGATGGTAACTCTGCTCCTCTGGCAGTTTAATGTGTCCTAAACCACAGAAAATTTGCTGTCCTGAGCCAGGAACAAGGGAATAAATGCGCAGAGGAGCAGCAGAGCAGAGCAGACTGCACCAGGCTAGTCCATGTTTGCATTTCTACTGTGTCACAGGCACAGCTGGATAACAGAAATATTCATTGGGAAAGATCCTCATCCACTGACCCCAGGCTAAACAAACCCCCAAAGTTCAGCTGCAGGAGATCTCTCTGGATAAAGGACATTAGAAGAAATAACAGCCCTGAGGTTTCTGTTCACACACCTGAGGATGCTGTGATAAAATCACTGTGTTTAAGACAGGAGAACCTGCACGGGGCAAAATGTGCCTCAGAACACAGAATTCTGTTCTGCAAACGGCTCTTAAAATGGTTTTCAGCTGACAATTTGTCTCTCAAAAGCTTTAACCAGGATCTTAAAGCTGTAGAGGCATAGAAGTTGCAGCTCAAATTAAGAACATGTTTACTAGATAATAAGTAATGTGATTTGTACAATAGTTTTAGTGGTAGCAGTGAGATGAGTTTAAGTCCATTTTAATTACAAAGTAATGAATGTAGCCTATCTTTTATACATTAAATATACCATAATCTATAACCCCTATCAGCCTATTAGTATCTTTATGTTGTACAAGCATTTTATGTTCTTCCAAGACCCTCCTCTATTCTAGGTTGAATGGCAAAAATATCTCATGAATATATATAATCACATTATTCTGTAGCATATCAGATGTCCCCATAAATGTCATCTAATAATTTGTATAATATCCTGAAAAACCTTTAAAAAAACTGTGTTACAGAGTTGAGAGCTGTAGAACACGTCCAGAAAGACAAATTTATTGTAAATAGGGTCAGACTTCCACAGTTAAAACCTCTCAGAATAGAAGGAATATTGAAGGAAACAGGAAGAGTGAGTTTAACAACCTTTCTTCCTCCTCCTAAGTGCTTACTAAATGCTATTTATTTATTTGAATAGTTATGAACCATGGTACTGCTGCTGCCAAAGAGACAGAGCTTCCTCCCCCTGCATAATTCAAGCAATGAAATATGAGAAACAATGCATGAAAAGTAAAATTTAATGTTCAAAAATAATGAAATGTGGACTCCTGGGTATTATACAAGTCAATTATTTCTTTAAACTTAAGACAATTAAAATTATTGTTCTATATAAAATAAGGATTTTAAGTGACAAAGGAACTAGTAGTTTTTGGCATTGAGCAGGTTAGTTTGTTAGCTGACAACCAGAAAAAATTAAATTCAAGAAAGTCAGTGTTCAAAGGGATTTCTCAGCAGAGAGAAGATACTGTGTATCATAGATTTCAACTTTTAAACGTTTGATATATTTCTACATTACATAAATAAAATCCCATACTCTAACATTCTATAAATACTTATTTTTCCCTCCCTCATTTATACCTTTAAAAATGTGCAGCTATGATTTATGCTTTTGAGGATGGCATAATAGAATTTGACATTTTCCAGCTGAGGTGTGGCCTAGTTCCAGCTCCATGCTTCATTACATTGTACTCCCTTTGAGAGGATGAGAAGAGTAAAAATAGCCAGGTTGTTAAAAATGTAAAAAGCATAAATGAATTCTCACCAGATGTGCTGTTCAATTGTCATTTTCATAAAATTATGGTTGTTAAACTTTTGCTTGCCATGACATGCTAGAAATCAATATGTGCTATGAGCAGCGTGTCTGGAGAGATCGTTCCCTCCTCATTAACATCTCTCTTCCTTGGATTCTCCCATCATTTAAATGAGAGGGAACTGCCAGGGTGCACCCTCTGCCACCAACACCAGAGCATCCCTGTACCCAGAAACTGGATAGAAACCTTACAAACAATGCAATGCTTAAGTTAGGAAAGTGAAGTTTAAAAGCTTTTAACACACTGTCTTTTTGGCAAGGAACAAATGAGAGTGCAAGCAACACGCAAAATGTGTTTTCCTTGTCCTGCTGGGCAGATTCAGGATGTTTTTATCGTAACATCAAAGCAGTTTGGGTTTGGCACCAGGTAACAGAAATGTCTCACAATTCACTGAAATCTGCTCTGCTGAATGCTGGGACTAGTATGCAGCCTACTTTAAGGCTGTTCTCTCACTGTAAGATGAATTTAAAATAATTGTTTGAAGGAAGAAATGGGAATTGTGCTGCTTTACACTGTGTGGGCTCCTGCACACAGATGACTTGCTTGTTGAATGTCGGGAAGTTTGGGATGAAGATTTCTGCTGTCTGAAGAAAAAGTGCTGTTCTTTGGTCAAAAAAGTTGCTACAAACAAGATAGGCAAGAAGTAAGATTTGTCAGCTTCCCTCTGAATGGCAAAAGGTTGAGTAGATTACTCAATATTTGTCAGGTTTGAGGTGATTGCCTGTCACTACACAAGAAGTGAATAATATTGACAGCTTTATAAGATCAAAATTCAAAGCCTGCAAGGATGTGTAGCTGCATCACACAGAACTCTGCAAAGACCTTCTGTGTCAGGAACCTGCTGGGCTCAGTTGTGAGGAGCAGGAGGGGTGCAGGGTCACAGCCCAGGTCTCCAGCCACACTACCCAGTCCTGCCCAAACACCTGAAGGTGCTCAGCAAACAGCCTGTTCTGAGCCACTGGGGACATGGAACATGAAGCTCCACACATGTAGCCCTAAAGAGCTTGAAAAATAAATTATAGGATATTTTATTATTATTATTTTTCCTGCACATCCTTGTTCATGCTCAGAAAGAAAATGCTAGGAAAGCTGACATTTCTGAGCAGTCCCTGGTGTAATCCTGCTCTTAGCTGCTCCAGGCAAGGGTGGATGCAGCTTTAGGGGTAAAGGCTGGATCTCCTGTGGGATCAGTGATCCTGCTCCTAACAGAAGGGGTTTCTGAATGGAGAGAGCCTGAGCTGCTACAAAGGGTGAAAACAGAATAACAGACAGGGTCAGCAAACCCTTGATGGGATAATCTGGAAAATGTGGGCCTGAATGGGAAGGGAACCAGGATTAAATACAGAATGAAGATCAGCTGTGAATGGAAAGGGGAAGCAGAAATTGAAGGATAAAGTGAGCTACAGTTAGAGGATGGGGTGGAGATTGATTAAAATAAAAGAGGTCTGGTATTAGGTGAGGGCTTGGAAATACTCACCTGGAAGGAAGCCAGGTCTGATGAGAGGACAGTTAGAGGATGGTTTATAGACTGGGATAGGAGGCAAGTCTGGGGGAAAAAAAAATAAAAATAAACAAAACATTTAAATCTCCTCAGCAGAGGAATTCAGTCACTCATCAGATATTTGTCTTCATCCCTTGCCTCCTACCTAGAGATCTGGCAACATCAGGAATACAGATGTTTTTATTTCTCATTTCATTTAGGCTTCAGCATGAACTTCCTCTAAGTATAGAGGTCAATGGAAAAAATCAGATCTTTCTGCTAAAGTCATGATCTTTGTACAAACTAATGTTTGTGAGCATTGCTGAACAATATCTTGCTTCAGGAAAATGGTCTCAGAGATTGAATAATTAATTAGAAAAATTTAAACAAAAAAGGTGCAAAACAATTGCAAGCTCATAAACTTTCAAAATGCACATATTAAGTGTTAAAATATCCATATTTTATCAGTCTGCACCAGCAGCGTGCAGCGTTATTCTGCTGGCTTTAGAGAGATTATTTGTTACCTTATCCCATTAGCAAATATATTAATTAGACCTATACCTGTGTTATCCTCATTTCTACTCATAGACATGACAAAAATCACCTGCAAGATTTTAAATACAACTTCATAAGCAATATTTTCAAGGATATTTATTCATTTAAATTGTTATTAACTCAAAAGCAAAAAAAAAAAAAAACAACAAAACATTTAGTTCTGTCAAAATAAACCTTGACTCCTTCAAGGTTTCTTGCCAATGAAAAAACCCAGATCCCACCTACCTGTTTTTAACAGGTGAGAGCTTTCACTACAGAGACAAAGCAAAACATAAAAGCAAACCAAAATACATCCCACAAAACTTGCTTTGGAAAACATAACTGAAAAAAAAATAAATCAAAAGGGAATGAAAAACTTCCTGGGAATGGCAGGGACCTCAGTAAAGATATTGTAATGTGGCATTTGATGTTCTAGAGGGATTTCAACAAGTTTTGCATGGTCAAATTCCATTAATAAGTTGGCTTTCTTCCAAGGCTGTGTGTGTCCCTCTCATCTGCCGTGGTGCCCTCACTGCAAGGAAACCTCACCTCACCTGCTCAGGCACATCTCAGCAATTTTAATTGCTTTTTCCTGCTCGTTACAGTACCAAACAGGCTTAGAAAAATCCGAGTATCTCATCATGTAGTTATGGGGGTTCTGAGTAGAACAGCAACAATTTTGGTGGTGTTGTAAGAGGATTACAGAGCGTGGCAGGGGCAGAGCCACGTGGATGGATATTGATGATGGTGCGAGGGGGGAACAGGAGGCAATCAATGGGATGGGCTGTGCAGGGAGCTGCTCAGGGGGAACCACTGCTGCCAGCATTGTCACTGCACTGCTCTGTAATGGATGGGTTTATTCTCTAGCTCTGCTAACATTTGAATTAGAAATACATATTTACTGCTGCTTTCATTGTGCAAAGGATGTGCAGGCTTAGGCCAGAGCACGTTTGAGCCAGCCTGACTCACAGTTTTTAGCAGATGACCTTTAATTAGTGGGAAGATATTCTATCCATATCATATTCCTTCACTTGTCTTACTGGGCATTAGATGGCTGCTGTGAAGCATAAAGGATTTTTTTTGTCCTAATCCCTGTGATGTGACATGATTAATGAGATGAAATTCCCATTTGGAGTTTCCTACCAATCAATAGGCAGATGGGCAGTAGTGGATGTCGAACAACAAGACAGCAGGAGTTGCTTAAGCTCTTGCTACTTTCATAGAGGAAAAATATTTGGAGACATAATTTAAAGGAACAGATATTATCTATTGTTCACATTTCTCTCCTTCTTCAATACTTGTTTGTTTGTTTTTAATGTTCATAGGTAAAAATGCCATCTTATATTTAAATAACATATTAAGCTAAAGTAAGTATGTTGGAAAATCTTACGGATGTCACTCATGCCAGGTGGGTCTAACACTGCATTGGCATTGTAAAAATATTTGGAAAACGGTGGGTTTGATTTTTCTCCACATCCACGTTGATGTAAATAAACTTAGACATCAGAGAAGCCAACAGAATTACAAAACCTTAGGATTAAAATTCCTTGTGAATATAAAATTAGGCCATTTTTAAAATACTTCGGTGAAAAATTAAATGTATTTTGCATATCTTACAAAATACATCCTTTTTCACCAACTTCAGCATTCCACTCTCCGACCACATAGTCTTTTGTACCTGGGAACTGATATGTAAAATGATTTAAGTAATAATCTTCTATAGGTTATTCTCAGCTGTGAAAATTTTGAAGTTTATAAAATGGGTAAAAATCATGTAATTTTAAGTCTTTACCAATTAAGACTTCCCTTTCTTGCAAGTAGAATTTATTTATAAGTATGGGTAAGTATTAGAATAAATTATCTTATACAATTATATTATTATATGTCCTAAGATTTAAAAAAATTACCATAGGGCATAAAAGGAAATGATAAACTGAAAGACAAAATATGGCAGGTTGGTGGATCTCTGCCAAACAGATTAAATCTGAGGAAATAAAGCAAATTTCCAAACAGAAGTAGCAACAGGTTTCAGGAGAATTCTTTCATAGCCCTCGTGTTGATGCTTATTTTCTTCCGGGCAATACTTTAATTCCTTTAAACAGAAGTATTTATATTTAGTTGTTCTGTATGTTTAAATGATTGATCTTATATTTTCTTCTCATTACCTCATTCTCCCTCCCTCTCACAGACAAAGATGCTCACAGAGTAAAATTCATAACACACTCTTCCTAATGAACAAACTCCCACCGAGCACCAAAGTGCTTAATGATGCTCAGCAGGCAGAGTTCTGCAGCTCCCCTATGTGAGCCAATGTATAATCACACCACAAGTTAAAACAAAGTTAAAATAATATTTAGGTTGCCAAGAGAAACACTGGAAATGTAAAACATGCTACATTTAAATTTTTCCAAACTTTAATTCTGTTCCTCTGTGTGTTCATCCACTGTAATCTGGTGGGGGGAGAAGTACACAGGATGAAGTATTTGTGATTATGAAATTAAAATCTCTTTGCAAGGCAGCCAAAGTAAATTTAAGCAAACTGTTTTTAATCAGCCTTCAGTAGCTTGCAAAATACCCTGTTTCAAACAATTTCATTTGTGTAGTACATACTGTGTATATTGATCTCATCTCCTTTTCCTTAGTAATGTCTACAGACCAAATTCTGCAATTAATCAGCTCTGCAATGAAATTAACAACTATTAAAACCCAACAACAACCTCTTTTTGCCATGGCTGTTTATTAGGGGGTTCCTAGATTAGAGCTGGCTCTTAGAAACCCAGCTATCTTGGGCCACTCACGAGTGCTTTTAGGAATGCTGCTCAAGCATTCCATTTCTTTTTGGGATAATAAGGCAAGGAGATCCTTAGGCTGGGTGGTGGAGGCCACTGCCTGTTCCCATCTGCTGGAAGGGTTCCAAAAACCTGTGGATGTGGCAGTTGGGAACATGGTGAGCAGTCAGACTCGATGATCTTTGGGGTGTTATCCAGCTCGCACATTCAGATAATTCTGTGATTTTGAGACACTGCAAGTGTCCCTCATGTCCTCAGACAGCTCCGTCCTTCCCTGGCTGGGTGAACAAGTAAATGTGTGCCCTGCCCTGGATTTTTCTCAGATATATAGCCTTGTGTTCCCTCCCTGAGTGAGACCCTCGTTTGTTCTGCTTTGTTTCAGGAAAAAAATCAAGAGTCCTACAAAAATTTGGCAAAAATCCCCTTTAACTGAGACCAGTCCCTGTCCCTGCTATGGTGCCAAGCCAGGGATTGTTGTCCTCATGGGGAAAACCAAGGGCACACCTGTGGCTACAGTGATTTAAAGGAAAATACATGGGACTATGCTGCTGTGTTCAAAGCATGGCCTCTCTTCATCTGTTCAGTGATGCTCCCAAGAGGCAGGCAGGGAACAACCCTGCCCCTTTTGGGCTGTGCCATTAGGGCAGACAGGTATGGACGGGATTAGGAACAGGACAGTGCACCCAGCAAAGGAGCTGCTGCTTTCTTAGGGGCTTAAAAGATTATTGGATTAGAGGGCAGACAAGCAGTGAATAAGGCACTGTGAGAGATTTAGTTGTACAGAACTTCCCACCCAGCTGAAGGGTCCCTTGGAATCTCTTAGCCAAGAGCAGAATTCCCAGCATCTTCTTTGAAGTCTTGCTTCACGCTCGGGATTTTCCTCATGAAAAGACAATAGTCATAAGTGTGTTAGTTTAGCAAAACAATTAAGCATACTAAAATGATGTACTTACATGTTTTATTTATTCATAGTAAGGCTCACTCATAGCCATGCCTACTTATTCTAATTTTTTCTTTTCCCCTTGGTTTCTGATGCAAAGCATAGCTGCAAATGGTTTTGCACATTTCTCATCTCTAGATTCCTGACCAGGGGTGACTGTACAGCAAATCCTGTGGAGAAAGAGCACATTAAGAAAGTCTTGCCACTTTATAAGCACTAGGGATTTTCTTTCCTGCTCTAAAAACAACTTCATTCAACTAAATACTGCAAACTTTATTTCTCATTGATTTACTTGAAACACTGCAAGAATCACAGAGCTGAAGAGCTGAATGCAGTAGGCAAGGAGGCTGTTTTGTTTCCCCAAGGAATGGCATGTTCAATTATATATTGAGAGTCTGGTTTCCTAAAAGGTTAAATTCAGGAAATACTGGGATTTCAGTCATCTTTGTATTTGACCACAGTCTGAAGCTGGGTGGATTCCCAGAGCCAACAAATGGCATTGACCACTCCGAAAATGCCCCGTTAAAGGCCAGTGCTTATTATTTATCCAGTGCTCATTGTTTGTGCAGCCTCCAATTTTCACTGTGGTGAAGCAGACAAACTTTAGCACAGATAAATACTGGGAATTGATTTTGTTATTTATAGGGGGAACTCGGGCTCAGTCCTCCCCCTGCTTCACCACCACTGCAACATCCAACAGAATATGAAGCAGAATTTCCCCACTACTGATTAAATAACAGGAAATGCTGATATAATTCTTATCCTAATGGCACTGCTCAGTGCTCACATGGGAGGACATCTTACAAACACCTTTCAGAAATTCTGCTTTTGGCACTACACAGATTATTTCACTTAAGTGAGGAGATGAGTTTTAGGCATGTTCCAAACACAATAAATTTTGACCATAATGGCTGAATGAACCAAATGGTTGGGACAGGCAAGTTCATAATTATCCTATCAATAATTCTACATATAAAAGTACATACCCATGTGGAACATGGATTAGTTGAGAATGAGGGGTCTATTCATACATTTCCAGAACACTTCTTTAAAATATAAAGTTTAAAAGCTTGAGTTTGAATATTAACTACAATGCCTCAGGTTAAGATGAATATTTATTGCAAGCTTCTGAGAAAGGGGATCAGTTTAAACCACGTCATCTAGATGAACTTTTTTTCCCCAAAACATGGCAGAAAAATATTAAATATTTTAGGGTACTTCAGTTGGCAATAGTAATATCTTTTGCTGTGCAAATATATTTGGAGAAAGATTCTTGTGTTCAAAAGGGAATGTTGTTTAAGAGAAACTTGTACTTACCAAGTTTTATTGTTCTAAGGGAAAATGGAGGTAGTTATAAAGGGAAAAATAGACAATTGCTCTTAACTCCTGCACCGTTAACAGTTGTGCTGTGTGGGAGAAGGAATAAATAAGGTTTTATTTTAAAGAAGGTGCTTATGACCTGGCAATTACAGCTCCTGCCTCGGGCTCCCAAGAAAAAAGCTTTTAAGAGCCAAGCTGAGCTGAGGTTGCTGTGTTAAGGAGTGGGAGAGTGGGAGGTGCAGCAGGCAGAAACAGGCTGGCTCTGCCCCTGCTTGGCTGGCTGACTGAAAACCAGCTGAGCATTCTTAGCACAGTGCTGAACTGACTCAACAGGGATTTTAAAAGCCAGGCTATGCCACACGGCTTGGGCACAGGATCACCCCGAGCTTTGGCATGGGCTGGCCGTGCTCACCTTGCTCTGCTTCCCTTGGGGTAAGGACACAGCAAGATCCCAGATCCACGTGCTGATATCCCCAGTGTGCCACCAGCTCCTGCAAGGACAAGCAGGAAGCCTCAGTGCCCCACAAAGGTTGTGCTCACCCTGACACTTCCAATAAAAAAACCCATAAAATATCAGTCATTAATATATCAGCTGTTTTTTTCAGATATTGAACAGCTGAGCAAAGCAATTAATGGGGAAATTCCTTTGTAGCAGAAAAACTCGTGTCTCAATTCTGCTAAAAAGAAAGGCATTTAAGATTTGCTTGCACTGATCTCTTCTTAAATCTAGGGCAGTTTGGTATTTCCCTTCCAAGCAGAGTCCTGACTGGAAACCACAGCAAACCCATCCCATTTATTCTTTTTAACTTCTCCGCTGAAGATCTGAAGAACCGATAAGTCTCTCGGTCAAAATCCCCCCTCATTCCTTTAAAATGTAAGTTAATACAACACACTTTATAGTCCATCAAATGAACCCTCTTCACTGAAAAATAAGAAAAGAACCAATTGGCCCATGCCTTGGGAAACAGGAAAATCTGTAACACATCCAAACCAGGCAACTGCAAAAGTTGAAATTGTGCACATCCAGCCCATTTCCCACCAGGCTTGCACATGCAGAGTTGCTAAACCTCATTACAATGTAGCATAAATGGAGGCCTAATTAACATAAGAAACTGATCCAAAAGAAAATCCCATCAACATACATGAAAACGAAGTTGATGTGTTTGAAATTCAGCCAACTACAAATTAATTCAACATAGATTACATATACAGGGAGAGAGTGGCTCCAGCAGAGTCACTGGCATTGCATGGGCATCTACGCCAGAGAGATTCCCTTTTCCCCTGTATCCCCTCCCAATCAGGAAGATGAATTATATTTGTGCACCATATGCTCCAGCACCAAACGAAGCAGTGGTCAACCTCTTCGTCTTGATAGCTGTAATTTCTTTATAAATTAATTTGTGTTCTGTCTGTTTTCAAGTGGTTCTGGGCCAAGCTCGGCGATATTGTGGCTTGTAAAGGACTGAGGTGTCTGATTTACTGCACCCCTGCACTGTCACTTCCAGCTGCTGGTGGCATCCGCGCACGTGGTGCTCTGGGAATCCCTCTGAGGCAGAAAAGCAGGAGAGAAAAGTGCCTGAACTGTGTTCAGGATAAGAGCAACCTGAGAAAAGATCTGTGCTGGTGTTTCTCTGCACTCCAGGATCCAAACTGGGTTTGCTGTGGGCTTTGCTCTGTGCCAAGGAGCAAGCCCTGGAGGTGAGAATAGCTCAGAGCTGCTCCAGGTGTGGCTGCGAGCTCTGGTCATGCCAAGGTGTGCCTTGGCAAGGGCACTCTTCCCACATCAGAGCTGCTGGTGTGAGCAATTCCTGTCCAACATTCACACTGGAGTCACTGACAGTCACGTTACTCCAAAGCTTTTCAGAAATAGCATTTTATCCACCAGCTCCAGCTATGAGAAGACTACTCAGTCCCACTGGTGCAGTGCAAGCACCTGAACCATATTTTTTGAAGAAAAAAACTTTGGAAATCCTGTTTCTACTCAAGCTGCTGCTGTGTGGATGAGCAGTGGATATGTGTGTCCCCATGCTGAAGGAAGAACCATTTTTCTTCTCTTTATTGCTCTGGTCTCTCGATCTCAAATTATCTGAAATACTGTCTTAGTTAAGCTCATATTGCTCTGCCCTTCAGGTCATAGCAGATGCCAGGGCCAGAATATTCTCTAAAACACTGGCAGGTGTTTGTTTGAGTGGACTTTTATAGGTCTGAAGCCTCATTAGTTGTTTTCATGACCTGAATCTTAATTTAGCAGTGTGCTTCTTAGGCTCTGGTTCTGAACACTCAGAAAATTCCAATTAATTTCGATCTATAGGTGCTAGATGTCCTTACTTAAAACAATATGAATTAGTTTAATAAATACCTTTTATGCTAATAAAAATTCAGTGTAAGTACAGCAGATGATTAACAGAATCGCTGTAATAGAGTATTTTATGTCAAGATGTCCCACGTACAGCAAAAAATAAATCGTTGGGTCAAGTGGCAAGTGAAAGATATTCCGGATTGGTAACACCTCATTAAAAACCATTTCAACTGCCCTAAGGCAAGATGTTAATACACAGTAATTGTCTGCCCAGAGCGAATCTTTTTGCAGTTACATGAATAATGCAAAGTAACTAAATATTCTTGTTTATGTATTTAACAGATTCACTATAACTTCAAAGCTAAAGACTAATTTTTTTTTTTTAGCATTTTATGCTACAATCACAAGTTCACAAATAGGAGAAAGAGGGATAAAAACACTCTCTTCTACAACTGCAAACTTCACTTGCAGAAAACAAAGTATGAAAATAATTTAATTAGGGTATTTCTGAATCCCAAGGAATTAGTACTGCTGTTACATCTGCACTCATCTTGTTGCTCCAATAAAAATGTAAACAAATAATAGCACACCAGTAATTTTAATTTAAACAGTGTAAGTGATGCCTATTGCTGCACAGAAAATTACAGAACGCTTCCCAACTGCCTTTGTGAAATTGTGTATGTGTTTTTAGCATTTTAGCAAAGAATATCTGTAAGTAGTGGGGAAAAAAATTCTGGTAAATCTAAAGTACCCTCACAAACAGAAGACAATGTCCATCTTCAATCTGCCTGTAGAAAGGGAATTTGAGATTTATCTCTCTCAAAATAATATTTTGGTCTTATGTTTCAGACTTTGAACTGCTGGAAAAAAGGAGTTTGCTTTTCTGCTGGATTACTCTTTTATAAACTACTATCCAAAGTTTTGGAAAGGCTGGAATTCTGAACATTAATCCCTCAATTCAGTCCTTCATAAGATATTTTATGAAAGTAGATGTTGTGATATGCACTGAGTGTTGAAATAAGCAGTTTACAGCTTGGGCCAAGAAAAACTGTATCTCTTATTTAAAATCATTTTTACAAAATCTTTTTCTCTGCAACTGCTTGATCACTGGTATATAATTTGTGTATTCTAATGTTGCTTTAAGAGGTAAACAAGATTTAATCGAGTGTTCCAGAATATTAATGTCCCATATGAAGATTTCATTTATTATTCATGATTAGAAAGTAGCCAGTATTACTGGGTGTTGTGTGTTTGCTGTGCTGCAAATAGCTCAGAGATATGATCAGGTTTGCAATCTGGAATAAATGTTCTGTTTCAGCTGAGCAAGAACGTGGTACCACTGGTTTTTCCATTAGCAGGAGACAGAGTGGGTGACAAACAACAGCTCAATCCCCACCCTTCAGGAGTAGGTAACATTTCCTGCTAGTTTCTGGAGGTCTATCCTGAAAGACTTGTATTAATTAGCACAAAAATATAGTTTATGTAGCTGTAAATTGTGTCAGTACAGAACTTTTTATGCTCAGGGAAGAGAATTTCCTCTGGTGACTCTGTAACCCAGTGACTTGCACGGGTCCTGTAATAATCAACCTCCCAGGACAGGAATCCAGGGTAGGGAATTCAAACCCCTGTCGTGTTAGCAAACAAGCTCTTCTTTAATTACACATCTTGAGCTATATTTTTCACTGTCTATATTCTGAATTTATGATCAAATTAGGACAGGAAAGAAACAATAGGAGGAGGGACCATGAACTTGGAGCAGTGAGACTGATCAGAAACCAGGGGAAAGCAGCTGGCTTTGCACAGATTTTTCAAAATGTAGAAATCAATGGCAGGAATTGGTATCAGGTGTGTTCTGGGCAGTCTGAAACCCCTGAAGAAAAGAGAAGGAGCTGTGCTGTCCCTCCCACTGATGTGCTTCAGCCTTGATTTCAAAGGTCTCTTTTTCAGACAAGCCAGGATAGCTCATGCCTACCCTACCCTTGGCCCTCCCTGCTGAGAATACCAACAAGAATGTCTCATCTCCGTGTGATATTTAATCTCCACTGCAAACCCCCGAGGGGCACAGATCACATCTACTTGTCTGTAAAACCTAATGTGCACATATGGCAAAGAACAAATAGTAAAAAGGATCACAGACAATACGTGAGGCTAAGTTTTGTTTACCTTCCCGACATGAGAGTGTATTTATGCCACAATTACTTTCCAGAATAGTTAAGCCCCATAAAGCCTGTGCAGCTCTAACCAGGGTGAGGTGACATCAGTACAGGGACACAAAGTTTTATCACCAGCTTTTCTCAGGGAAAAGTGCTCTGTTAACAGCGTTTGAGGTTGAAAGGATAGTTAGGAAGACCAAATCCTTTGTTTTGTCCTAATGTATATCTGATGTGGCAGCTGCTCCCTGGTTTAAGAGGAACTGGATAATCTCCAATAAAGGCAACAGAATTTAATGCAAGGAATGACAGACATTTTCAGGTTTTCAACACTTTTTTCCTATTTCTTTGCCCAGTGAGAAAGAAGCGTGCAGTAGCTGCAGAGTGTCAGCAGTGCCCTGTGGAGGATTGATCTGGGAGCAGGGATTTGGGGGGATTGTTGGTGTGGGAGCAGGGATTTGGGAAGGGTGATGTTCCTCAGCAGCGTGCTCATCCCTGACCACTGTCACCGAGTGGCTTTGACTGCTCTGCTTCCAGCTGGAGGCTGGGCCACAAAAAGCCACCATTACATCTTTAAAGTAATTTAAACCAGCAGCCTGCTTTGGCCAGGATGACAATGAGAGGAAATAATGCAGGTGAAGAGCTAAAATCTGCCTTCCAAAGGCAAAGCCCTCTGCTGAAACCATAAAGTGTGCACATGATCGCTGGGTTGGAGCAGGGAGCCAGCTTTCTGCCAGAGCTGGCATGGGAGCAGAACATTATTTGGATTCGAAAACTATGTTAGAGAAGGACAACAACATTGTCTTAATGACTCATTTTTGTCAGACTGGATTCAAAACTTATACCAACAAATTTGACATTTCATACTGCTCTGCAGAAAGCAAGTAAAATGAGTCCATGTTTTAAAACAGCAGGGAAGCTTCCAGTGCTACAATTAACTGGTAACATATGCCACTGCTGCCAAGAGGATTTTTAATCTCTTTAAACATTAATGTAGCATTTTTGCTTCTGTCGCAATAAGGCAGCCATCTGTGTTTGAACCTGCTGGGAAACTGGGGATATGTTTACAGAGAGAGAAATAGAGAGAGGCAGAGAGAGAGGTAGACATCCATGTTTCTAGACCCAGCATCAAAAATAACAATTCAAACCTTTTAAATAGTATTATTAAGGTGTCATATAGCGGTAGGAAGATTGTTAAAATGCTCAGACTGCTCAATTTAAAACGGCATGAAAAACTAACCCCCAACCCAGAACATATTCTCCTTATTTAATATACTTGTTTTTCTGCATGACTGTGAGCAGTTAATAAAGGATTTCATTACAGGCTTATTTCCAGGAAAATCCCAGGTCTGTGACATTGAAACAAACCTTTTATATGATATTGAGCAACACTAAAAAGCTGAGTGTTCTGTAAATCCTTTCAGCATGATCCTCCAATGCTGCACTGTAGTCTCATATTTATGAGGTTTTAATTTAATTAATTTTTATTAGGAGCTAATGTCCTCTGAGAATCAGATACGAAAATGCAAGCTCACAGCTACCCTCTACAGACATATAAAAGGTGATGGATCTTGGAAAAACATCAGCCCTGCTTTTTTCCCAGTTTCTGTCTGCACTCCTTGGGACACAGAGACAGGTCTCGGGGAAAGGAAAAGTGATTTGGGGTGATTTGGGGTGAGGAGCTGACCCTGCACCCAAAACCAGGTCTGCAATAACTTTCTTGGTTGTGGGGATGATCCCAAAGCAGCTCCCAGGTGCAGCCTCTGGAGCCAAGGTACCCCCAGCAGGGCCAGCAAGGTGAGGGGCAGGAAGTCACAAAAATAACCAGGTAGAGTGGCAAAAATAACCCCAAAATAACCTGCTAAAACCCCCAGCTGAGGAGGGATCCCTGGGAAAACGCCAGCCCTGACGCAGATCACTGCAGCCTTTATGAATTCACATGGTTAATATTTTTAATTTGGTGGGCTAAATTGTTAAGTGCTGACATCCAGCATCCTTTGATGAAGCTGCAGGTGCTCAGCACATTTTAAAATGTAGCCACAGATTTTTGGGCCCATTTGTTTTTCCTGGCTACAGCAATTCAGGTGGGAGGTTTTAAAGAACTTAAGTAGGCTTTTTGCTGCTGGGTTATTGCTGGTTGCTGTGGATATATTGACTAATGGATGGAAAGGGGATACAGGAGTGGTCTATTGTGTTATTAAGGATTGTCAAGCAGGAGATAAAGCCCCTTTTAAATGGATATGTGCATAGGTTAAAATACATCACATGGATCCAGACGTTACTTTATAAACCCTGGAGTGATAGCTTTGGTTACAGCTCCTAATTTAGTTTAAATGTAAAATGGCCATAAATAACAGTTATTTCTCACACAGACAATTAAGTACCCAATATTTATAAAATACCATGCATCACACAGACCCCTAAAGTTCGAGAAAAATCTCTGTGCTGTTTTGGGGATTTATTACATCCTATATATTTCCTATTTCATCCCATACATTACCTAATGAAAGAAAACCTATATGAAAAGAATCATTTCCTTTCTCATAGCGCTTGTTTCAATTTTATCTCTTTTTGTTTCAATCTAGCCCTGCCTTAGCTTTCCTGAACTTGGGACTGGCATGTACTGCCTTGTATCTTTATTATCTTTATGATGTGTTGAATTCACCCATTAAAAGATAAGTGTAATTCTATGACAAACCACTTCACCTGCCAACAGTTAAGCTTGGACTATAATTGTGAATTGTTTGATTTTCAATCACTAAATATGCACTGAAGTATTTAGGTTCCCTACATTTTTTTGCCATTATATTTTATAAAATATTTTATCACAAACCAATCCTCTTAAAACAGACTAAGGTAATATTGTCAGACAAAAATAATGATAGTAAGTCTAGTCAGGGAAATTAAAAAGAAAGAGAGCAAAATTCCTGACAGTAAAATGACAAAAACTGACAAATGACAGTATTTATGAGCCACCTGCACAGAAACTGGAATTTGTCTGAATTACTCATCACTGCATTTTTTAAACTATTTTGTCCATCTATTTTTTAATACTTGTGGTTCCTGGCAGATTTTGGCTGCAGAAGGACAAACTGTGATTGCCTCGGATGTTGCTTTCTGCAAAATATTAGACATAAAAATTCTGCATAAGAACAAAAATATTTTTTATCATTTTTATCTCATAAACTCTTAAAGAATTCTCACTTTCCACAATCTCTCTGTACAGAATTTTCCTGCATTACAGCCCAGTGGCAAAGAAAGATGCTGGACTTGCTCCTGCTTGTCCATATATTCACTCCCTTAAAAACAAGGATGGCATGATTGAGATATGACCAAAGTTAAATATTTGTATATATTTTTCCACCCAGAAACTGAAAGGCACTTCAGTTAACTTTAAAAAAAATGCCTTTACTGGGTGTTTAATTCAGTGAGCACCTGTGGGTGATAAGTAATAGCAAAAGAATATTAAAGTTTTGTGATGGATCAATTAAGGACTAAAAAATTAACTTAGAGAAAAATATTGTTAATAAAATGCCCAGCATGAAATCTGCTGATAAAACAGTTACTAAAACCTCATTCTCTTCAAGAGTGTCCAAGGAAATACCAATATTCACTCCATAGCAAAAAACCCAGCAGAAGAATAATATTCTGTAATCAGCAGAGGCCAGAGAGGCTGTTAATTTAGCAAAGAAATCAATCAGTTTGGCCAGGAATGATTTGTTCCTCTTCAACCATGTCACTTTTTCCATCTGGTACCTGAAAACGATTTCCACAAGGATACAACTGAAGTTGGTTTTTCCAGGCCCAGAATTCTCCATCCCCTCCTTTCCTTGGAGAAGGAATCCCACCTGTGAGTCTTCCAGCCAGATCCAAACATTAAAACAATTTCTGGTGGCAGGAAGAAAAGATCTCTGCCAGGTGCCAAATATAAAGCAACACAATGGTTGGCAGTGTCGTAAACTTGCTTAAATTATGTTTTTTCTTTTGGATGTTTTCAGCCTTGAGTAAATGGACCTCCCTTGGATTGGAAATGGCAACTGAAACATTAAATAATCAGTACGCCAACTTTTTAAAGGCATAAAAATAAATTAAAACTTGAAAATTTGGATTCAACAAGTTCATCATGCTTGTAACTAACAGTGTCAATATACTGAAATGATTCAAGATACAGTTCCTAGTTCTAATTTTTGGTCAATGCTGCTTTCAATAACGAGTGTTTTTGGCTCAAATATGAATTACTGCTATTCTGAATGGAAGTTGACTAGTGCCATCCCACAAAACAGAACATAAAATCTTATCTCATGGAGGGCACTTATCTACTGCTACAAATGCCACCTTCAGAATCGTGTCATGACCAAAATCAAAGTCCATTTCTTCTGTCATCAGTTCTCTACCACGGTGGGAGCTCTCCTTACACACTAATCAAAGTGATTTCCCCCTCTCTCTGGATCAATTTCCTTCCACAATAAAAATCAATTCTCAGTCACTTTGTCTTCCCCAGTCAAAGTCAATTCCCCTCACACTGACATACATATTCAAATGGCTCCCCCTGTACCTGCAGCACCATCCAACCCACAGCAAGGCTGTAGGAATTGATCTGGTTTACCCACAGGCAAACAAAATTAATCCCCACTCACACTCGCAGGATCAATTTCCTCATCCCAGCTTAACTCTGTTTCCCCTCCCTGTCCATCCCACTCCTCCCCTCATGACACAGGAATGTGTTCCTGCCCTGCCCTGTGTCCTTCAGGAGCTCTGATCTCCTGCTCTCACATCCCTCCCGAGGCTTTATTCCAGCTTTTCCCTTTCTTGTTCCTTCCTCCAAATTGGTAACAATCCCAGAACACACATTCCATTCTTCTTTCCCTTTATTTCACACCTCTGTCTGGGGTCTCTCACCCACAATTCCTTCCCAATTCAGTAGTGGTGCAATAAATTTACTTAAATAGAAGTTGAAACACTTCATTGGCTCAAGGAATTAATTCTGCCGGGACCTTTTATTTTTATTTTATTTTTTCATTCGTTTTGCTCAGGGTGCTTCTCATTTTCTTACATCCTGATCTTCTGAGATTTCAATACACAGTTCCCAGAAATGTATCCCAGTTAAATTGTCACAATTCCATTAACTATCTTCTCTGAACATCTCAGACTCAATCCTTCCCTCTAACCAAGATTTGTAGGATGTCATTTTTCTAAAATGTTTTACAGATGGACTCTGAAGAAAACCCACCCACTCATCATATGTCTCTCATGGGGTTTTTATACCTTTTGGTAGATTTTCATCCAGACTTGTCTGATTATATTTTGAGAATAATTGTTTTACAGCTCAGGAAAAAGGGATAATGGAAACATAAGAAAACATTCTAAATAATATCCAACCAGAATTTCATATCACTCAGCTTTTTGGGTAAGACTTCAGCTGGAGGTAGATAGATAGGATAGGAAAGTAAAAGCAGAAAACAAAGGAGATCAATATTCAAGTTCTGGTGTAAAATTATTTGATTTTATATTCAGAAAACCTAAAATAATTTTAATGGTCTGACAATGTTCACCTTGAATTTATTTCAACGCATAAAAACATTACACCTGCAGCTGCAGTTCTGGACTGTGTTAGGCTGCTATTGTAATTTCCTTCAAATATTTTAGACAAAATTATAATTCTGGGATTGATATCATTGTTCTTTAGCCTCAATCACTTCCACAATATCAGCCTCCTTGACACACAACTTCAGAAGATTTTGCTTTTTCTAGCAGAATAAACAAAGAGCATTTTTTCCCCTGAAACCAAGATTTACACTCTTTCAGGGGAAAGCAAATTTATTTCATTCAAGATTGTCTTTTGCATTTAAAACTTGCAACACTGTTTGTGTGTGCTGTTTGGAATTAATTTCCATGTGAAAAAAAAAAAAAAGAGAAAAAAGGGGGGGGGGAAAGTCGTCATAAGTGCAAACAACAAAACAAAGCAGGGATTTTGCTGGCATGGAGCAAGGCATGGCTGAGTGCTTTCCTGGAAACCCAGCCTGGGAGGGCTGCAGTCCCATCCTCTCTGTAAATGCATTTGTACCTATTGTTTTAGCACCAGGTGCACATGTTTGTCTACAAATTATTTTCCTCCTGAAGGCCAAAGAACAAAAGCCAAAAAGTCCCCCTAAATTGGAAAATAACCTCATCCAAGATCGTTTGCGGGAAATCCAACACTCGCAGCTTTATCTTTCCAAAACCCATGAAGACAACTCAAGGGACAGCTCCATGTGCTTTATATAGGGAAAAAGAATAATTTTTCCTCAAGAAAACTCAAACAGCCTCCCTGAGGGATTGGGGGAAGAAATATTCAAGTCTAATGATGTCTTTGGTTTCAGTAAGTTTTACCTAGCAATAAGATAAAAATCTGAATTTTCTTTTATCACTCATTTTATCATAGATCTCCCTGTACAGCCAGAACAATTAAAATTTTGTGTTGAATGACCAAAAATGTGCCCAAAAGGGAAAGTTTCTTGCTTTGGTTTTGCCTTTTTTTTTGTGCTCTCCAAAGACCTGACTGAGAGATTGCACAGCTGGAGAATATTACTCACATGGAAGAAGAAAAAAAAAAGATGAATGGAATCAAAACCAATTAAAAATACTTGAAATTTTATAGAATTTTTTTATGACAATCTCACTCTTGCATTTCAGATTCAATTAAATTTGCAACTCCTTCTGATCACATTCTAATGACAAACAATGCATAACACAATCTGGAGAAATTTTGGAAAACATCACACAGAAAATCCACAGCAGGATTTTTTCCCCACAGAGTTTAATATCAGAAACTATGGAGAGGTCCACTCAGGTATTGCAAGTTTTCTGCAAATCTGCTCTTCCAATTTTGAATTATTTTAAGGAACACAGAATGTTCAAATTTCTGACAACTCACAGTGAGTCACCTAAATACAGAAATTTATCCCCTTCCATTATGACAGCCCAAACAGGAGCACCACTGCTTTTAAGGAGTGGGAATTTGTCATGATATTCCCAAGTAAAATATCAATTCAAGCTTTCATTTTCAGAGTTCTTCAAAGTTCTGATGCAGTTACTTCTGCAACAAACATCCAGGAGAGTTTTGGAAGGGAGAGACTTATCCTGACAAACCAGAACAGCGTTGAATCTGCCAAACAAAGTCACTCCTCTGAAGGGGAGTGTTTGATTTAAAGAGGCCATTTCAGTGCTATGGGAAGTCAAAAGAATATATAAAGCAAAATCCCTTTTTGCTTAAGATCACATAGATAAGAGCACGACAGGAGAGCAATGTGTTACACCTGCTGGTGGTATTTTCCACAAGCACAGGTCACTGATTGCAGTGATAAATAGAAATAGAAGTAGAAGTAGAAATAGAAATAGAAGTAGAAATAGAAATAGAAGTAGAAGTAGAAGTAGAAATAGAAATAGAAATAGAAATAGAAATAGAAATAGAAATAATAGAAATAGAAATAGAAGTAGAAATAGAAATAGAAATAGAAATAGAAATAGAAATAGAAATAGAAATAGAAATAGAAATAGAAATAGAAATAGAAATAGAAATAGAAATAGAAATAGAAATAAATAGAAGTAGAAATAGAAGTAGAAATAAAAATAAAAATAGAAAGAGAAATAAAAATAGAATTAAGTTATTTGAAGTGAGTTTCTCTTTCCTGCTGGGTTGCTGGGGGATGGGGTTGGTGCTCAGGGGTACAGGAATAAGTTTGATAATAATGATAAGATGCATTTCAGCTGTCATTGGAATTTGGTGCTTGGCCCAGTTAGGACAGTTTCGAAAGAGACATCCAGAGAGACATAAAAGGTTTGCCTTGTGGACAAGTTTCACCTCTGAGGCAGGGACAGAGAGGGAATTGGGTGCATTGGAGGAGACCTGGGGGCAGAAAGGTTTTTTGGTGTTTTCTCAGAGTTTGCTGCTCAGAGAAAACACAAGAAAGGAAAGGGGAAGGGGAGTTTCTTGACAAGGGCAAGAAGAGGCTTTATAAGTGGAATATTTTCACTTATTTTTTACCCATCCTGGTTCAGTTGCCACCTGAACATCTGAGCTCTTTTTCTTTCCATGCTGAAGATTTCTGTCTGCAAGTCCCAGTCCAAAAAGCAGTCCTAGAAAAGGCTGTGGATAAAAGAGGTGGATATTCACTCTGCCTGTACTTTGAGCCATCTCTGAGAATGAGGATGAAAGAGACATAAAAAAAGTCAGAGCAGGAAGGCCAATTCCAGGTGCTCTCTTCTTCTAGAGGTTCACACTGGGTTTAAATTAGTAAGTGAATCTTAATCAGCAGTAACAAATAAAATCCTTCTTCACTTCAGTGTGAAACCAGAAAACAGCACTCAGAAATCATTATTATCCTCCTAAATAAAATGAATTTGTGGGGAAAAAAATGACTACAGAGAAAGGTAGGTTCCAAAAATTTCTGATATTTGGGGTTTTTTTGGGTGGAGGAAAAAGGGCAGCAGTGAAACAGTAAAGTGAACTCTCTGCAGCAGCAGCAAGCATGAAATTAAATCAGATAATTACGTGTGAACTGCTGCTGGCAGGAGGATGCAAATTGCTCATCTGTATATCTGACTTCCCAAATTAATAAGGAATGTTGGAAGGGGAGTCATCAGTCTTGGTGGTGATGGGATCAGCTCAACATCCCTATGGGTACCCAGGTGGGAGTAGAGGGCAGAGAGGAAAATTTTCTGCTTCTGGAGAGTTTTGTCCCCTCTAGAGCCAGCAGTGAGTGTAACAGGAGGAGAAAGGAAGAAGCTGAGCAGCAAGGTGTGATTCCAAAGTTTGAAACAGAAGGAGAAACTTCTCTTTTCTCCAGTTCCTAAAAGCTCACTCCAGAGGAAGGCAGTGCTGTGCCAGCTGGGGAAGGACAACTCTCAATTCTCCTGCAGAGGCCATTTCTGTTTAATTTAGCAATTAGCTTCTGATGTGTCATCATCTCTATAATGACACAAAACCAAAGAAAATAAAGAAAATTTAAGAACTCGCTACTTCCTCAATGTGTTTGTGTTTTTGTACAATAATCTGACTCTCAAATATTTGACTTAGATATACTTCTGATACAAACAGCTTTTCCTGCTTAGGGACTGTAACTGGGCCAATATGTGTTATTTTCAACTGTTTTCAGTGGTACATTTTCCTCCCTTAATATTTCTGTTCAGGTATCATTGTTGGCTTGATTTTCCAGAGCTCAAAATGTGGATATTTCATATTCCCTTCAGCACCTTCTCACGAGATATGAAAAAAATATTCATAGAAAGTGGTTGTATTTGGGTTGAACATTGTTAGCATTTCCTCTCATGAGGGATATTAAATAATTTCATGCACAACTGCTCAAAATATTTTTTAAACTTCTCTAAACATAAGATTGCCAAAATCTAACATATGTTATGTGGTATTTAATCCTCCAGAGGAACTGAAGGAACAAAACACTTCTGCTAAAGTAATTAATAAGCACCAATACAGATACCTAGAAGCTGTTCCATCAAAATGAATCATATCCTTCTCGAAGTCACACCCAATATTTAAGCAGTCTAAAAATGAAAATTCAATACACAAGAATACCGGCTAAAACAAGTGCTGAAATCTCATGTATCGAGATCAAATCACCAAAGCTGTGCTACCTTCTGGTGCTCCTGAATCAGGAAAAATAGGGAAGTTATTTGTAGAAAATTAATTTTGCTTATGAGAAATCTCGTTTGGCACAGCACATGAATCCTGTGGGGACTGGAGATTAAGGTTAAAGTGCATGCTAATGAATTATTGAAAGTAAATTAAAAACCAGCAGTTTCCTAAATCCACTACCATTTGTAAAGGTATTTTCTGTTACTGCTTACAGACATGACAGAGAATTCTTCCTTTTTGTTTTCCTGCAAATTAACATATGCAAAATTCTCTGCTAAGTGAATCCCACTGTAATACTTGGTCAGCATTGAAGTGCCTCACATATTTTGTCCTAATATTTACTGGGCAAAAACAGAAACTCAGGTCAGGTCTTTTCAATCAATGTAGAATTCCTCAAGGTGCAGCAAAAAGTTGGAGCTCGTTCTCTCAGGTTAGTGTTGAAGCTGCTGCCTGTGGGTCCTGGGCAGAGCTGCAGGAAAATGTTTCTTCCAGTTCAAGGAAAAGCCTGAACAATTAAATTCTCCTCCTTCTCTCAAGGTGTGACAGCGCAGAGGAAATAAATTAAAATTCCATGAACAGCAGAAGGAATAATAAGGAGAGGCAGTATCCCAATCAATGAGGTATTTCATTGGATTACTATTGCTAGCTCTGAAATTAGAGCTGCTCAATTGTTTTACACTGCACTCAATGAACACTTAAAGTAAATAAAAATCAGCATCTGAGCCTGCATTAAAGCCTTGGACTCCTCCATAGGTGATGTCACTGGGCTATAAATTCATCATCTTTCTCTTAATATTTCATGCTTCATTCTTTACTATTTATCATATGAGAGTTTTACACATAAAGCCTAGCTTATACATCTTAATATTTGTATTTTTACTCTTTATAATAATTTCAATGTAATTTTTATGACTGGTGTGGATTGTTTTCCCTGCTTTTCATTTTAAAGTAATCTTTCCAGTAATGATATTTCTTCACTGAAATGATAATTCAAAATAATAATAATAATAATAGTAATAGTAATAATAGTAATAATAGTAGTAATAGTAGTAATAATATTAATTCAAAATAATAATAGTAATAGTAATAATAATAAATATTGATTCTTCATTTTGATTTTGGCAATTCTCTTAGTACTGAATAAGGAATTCTGCATGCTCTAAGATGTTATGAATAAAATGTAAGTCCTCAGTAAAATGAGAAAAGAAAGAAAGGAAAAAGCCTGTATTTCTTCATCTTCACATGGTAAAGAACGGAAAGTTCCAGCTTTAAATGTCCAGGTCAATCTTCATGTAAAGGCATTTTCAGAATGAACATTTTTGTGTCTGAGTTACAATAAGTTTCATTCAGTTTTCATTATCTGAATGACAGAAGTGACACAGAAATTGAAATTCCTTTTTCCTTCACAGGAGTTTCCTCCAATTCAATATTGAAAAAATGACTTGAAGACCAAAACTGTCACTGCCTTTGTCACGTGGGCTTCTGCTGGGCCAACACGCTGCACACCTTTGCAGAATGCTTAATTAATTGACACTAATGATGCAGCCACTCCATAATCTCACAGCTCTCCCCATGACCCCTCCTCTGCACAGATCCATTCCCAAGGATCAAAGTCAACATTCCTGGAGCTGGAGCTTCTCTGAGAGCTCCAGGGCACAATTTACCTCGCTCTATAGAGATCTGTATAATTTACTTATTTTTATCCGTGGATGAAGAGTCTTTTCAATATCTTTACCACCAAGCAGAATAAAGTGGCCATGAAATTTGGGCTCACCAGTGGATGAGGTGTCATTAGCCTAAAATTCCTGTGATTAAACAGGCTGAGACAAGAGCAAGTTTAATTACTTAGGTGGAAGAGTTTAAGGACCACATTAAAGAACAGAAGAGGGAAACCCCACAACGTTGAACTCTTTATGTAACAGAATCTTTATAAAACCTGTATTTAGCAGATATATTTTCTGCAGACAGGCTCTGTAAAGTATGGTTTTGAAGGTTTTGGAGAGCAAAATACATATTTCTATGGGGAAAAGAAAAAGTGGGAACTGCCTATTTGGGTCCTTTCAACTACATCAGAAATTCCCTGTTTCCCTAACCAAAATACACTTTAGGGATAGGTGTGGGGATTTTTTTTTGTTTGGTTTGTTTTTGTTTGTTTTTGTTTTATTCCCCTCTTTGGAAACAACTCAGCCCTTCCCCCAACATCAAGACTTTTGGATCCACTCATCGACTTCAATTTAACAAATAGAGATATCTCAAAGATACACAGTCCAGAAAATATGAAGATAGTCATACAGTGGGCATGAATGTCTTTAAGCTGATGGAGAGAAGGTTTAAATTGGATAGCAGGAGGAATGGGATGAGCTTTGAGGTCCCTTCCAACCCAAACCATGCTGGGATTCTGCAAAAATCAACTGCCTGAGAGGAAACCACTGACCCCACAGAAGGAAATACTGAGAGTTTAATATTTTCTGTTTCAACAAACTGTGTCTATTTTAGTTTTCTAGGTATTTTTGGAGCCAGCTGACATCATTTTGTGGGTTGGTGGGTAAAGGTGAAGTGCTGGGCTGGAGGGAAGCTCTGGTTCCAGGTCTCCTGAGTGTAGGAACACATTCACACAAAACGAGCTCCTTGTTTCACAAGGTGTCTTTCCAGGTTTTCATTCCACAGCAATTGTTTCTCACAAAGCTGAAATACTTAAAAAAATCAGGTTCTGAACGAGGCTGCACCGAGAACTTCACATTTTTCACAGCTCAGCAAGCACTGTCATGGAAAAACTCTGTTAACATGGTTCACATGCTTGTGCTGAAAATGACATTTAGCTGCAGACACACACACACCAAGTCAGAGATGCAAAAAATTCCAAATATTTTTCCACATAAATCCAGAAGGACAAAATATTATCTGTTAGCACAAAGCAGAATAAAAAGAAATTACTCTCTTTTTGAAGGTATTTAAGCTCAGTAACTGTCTAAAAGAGCATTTTGCCTCGCTGCTTTTAAGAACCCAAAATTTATTGCAGCATAGTAGGAGTCTTCAAGGTCAAAGGGTAGATAGTCTGCTTGCTGCAATATAATCTGACATGATAAATCATGAACAAGCAGCCAGCAGTGCTGCTATCATGAATTTGTAGGAGAATAGAAAATGATTTTTACAAAATATTCATTAAACTATATGGCAATTTTCATTTTTTATGTGTTCTGTTTTACTGCTTTGTTTTTCCTTCTCAATAAACAATCTTTACAAAAAAAAAACCCTTCTCTTTCTTATCTCTCCTTGGACAAACATTTTGTCACAGAGCAAAGGCTGCTAATGGAATAGTTTCAGAGACAGGAGGTAGAGGCTTTCTTTGGGACTATACCATAGAAAAAGCATTTTTCAGGAAGTATGCAAGAAAAAAAATGACATATTCAGGGTTTTATGTTTGTTTTATTGTGCAAAAACACTTGTACAACATTCCTGAGGATGATGGCAGAGGATCAGAGCCTTCAGCAACACTTTAATCTGCTGCTCAATTCTATTTGTATTTCACCTGAAGGAAGAAATAATTGGGAGATTGACAGAAAAAGTTACAGAATTGGTTTAGTGTTAAATCCTGCAAGCATGCCAGGCTAGTTGAAAGCTGTAAAACCCAAAAATCTCAAAAACCCATGAAATTCCTCCTGAAAGAGATGTTTTAAGGGACACAAAAGAAGATCCAATGCCACGACAGCAGGGTGGGAGCAGGAGGCAATTTCACAGCATGTAAAGTCTTTGGACTTTCAATCCAAGTCCTCATGGGCAATGTAGATTAATAAATTGCAATAAATATGAATGAAAGAATGAAAAATGCCCAGAATCCAGTGCATTATTCAAAACAAAGCAGCTCAGGATCTCTTTAATTTCGAACAGGATGGGATACAAAGAAGCAGAGTGAATTCCACTAAAAATACAAGACTTTAGTTGCACTGACAGAAATGGCTTTCAAGGTGCTCTAAAAGAAATGATGGGGTTTTATCCCCTCTTCTTACGCAGATCACACAATCATCCCCGAGAGCAGCTGAATTTAATCCATTTCCATGTGAGAGGGAAGAATTATTATTAATTACTATTATTATTATTATTATTACTATTATTATTATCATCATCATCATCATCATCATCATCATCATCATCTTATTTTAGGACCTTTATATTTGTAGCCTGAGTTCCTTCTTAGCTTTCCAGAAAGAAGTTTCATTTCCCTGTCCTTGTTTTCCAGTATCCATAGCTCCCCTATCTGACACTCTTTAATCTGTTTCCAGTGTGCAAAAATGAAGAGCTGTAAATCTTTCATTAATTCAGGACAACTGAGGATATTCACATTGGCCATTTACCTATAAAACACAGAAGTGTTTGAACTGCCCATAAGTTGGTAATTTAAACAAATTTATGCAAAGATATGAAATATAATATTTAATTACTCAGTAAAGTGTTACACAAAATCATTGGTTCATACACAGGTAACAATGAACAGAAAGGCCAACCCTCAATCTAGAAAATATTTGCCATTTCTATTTGAATTATCACTGGAAGTATCAGCATTAAAAAAGGAAAGATTTGACTTAGATTTGACCCGGTGCCTTTATTTTTGGGGTGGCAGGAGGGAAGTCTTTTATTGCAAGGGTTCCCAGTTTGCACTTACTGCCTTCACAACTAACTCAGAGTGCCTGGGGCACACGGGGTCTGCATTTCCCACTGCAGCATCAAATCCCAAACTGGGCAAACTCTAGCAGGACACCACAGGGCAAATCTCAAAGTTCTCATTTTAACCCAGGAAACCCAGTAGTGGCACTTATTAACTGAGAAACTACTTCCACTCCTTTTACATGGGGGAGCTTGAAAGCACCAGCCCTGGGAGGGATGTAGAAATGGAAATTAGATGCTGCTTTTTGCCCAGAAAGTAAACAACTATCAGCCCCAACAAATGCTTGCTTTTCCTTTTCTTTTTATTTCCTTGGAACAAAAAGGCCAGCTGGCATTCCTTCCATTTCTATTATTTTCTCAAGATTCAGAGTAAGCCAAACTCACAATTACCATAAATCTAGAGGGCAGTGTCTAATAGATAAATCTACCAGAGCTGATGATTAGCATTTAGCTTTTGAGAAGAAAGCCTGCTCACGTTGCACCACGATTCAATTTTAAATACATCATATGGAAATGGAATGCACCTCTCCACCCTGTTGTTATTCTTCATTCCACCTGTTCTCCCTGGGCCTGGTCACTCTCATTATCATCACCCTGGGCTGCCATTTACAATTTTCCATGGCTTTTGTGTCCAGGGAACCAGGAAGAGCCCAGCCCAGTTCACCTGACCCACTGAACAAGTGCCTTTGCTATAACCAGGGGCTAACTGAGCACGTTAAATACTGGTTTGAGTCACTAAACACAGAACTCTGCAGTAAATGCAAGCTGAGACACTCCAGGCTGGATTTATTCCCCATAAAAAGGTATAATCCTTCTTCAAAGACTGGATTCTCAAAGGACTAAAGGAACTTTCTATTCCCTATGCTGAAACTATGGGTATTAAAGCTATTCTGAGTCACAAAGGTGTCAAATCCCAACACTTAACATTCCCACCAAATTGTCCATAGACAAAGTTTTGGAATTCATGATGGGAATATCCTGTTGACAGCCAAAGCAGCTGCCATGAAAGAGCTGCACCTGGTGCCTGAGGTCACCACAGGCCTCTGCAGACTTGAGCCTTTGAGGAAGATCCTCTTATATTTGAGAAATATATTAGAAAATCATGTTTTTAGTCATAAGTGCAGACCAAAGGTTCCTCCTAATAACACAGGACTCCATAAACACCAGCCCAGCTTTGTTGCTGGTCTGCAGAACCACCTCACTACTGCAGATCTGCCATGGAGCTTGGCCTGCCTTAAAGTTCAATATGGATAATTAATTTGCATTAATTTCTCTCATTAAGTTCATTAATGAGAGAAATCCACAAAGCTTTTGCATGTTAAACCTCCCCCAAAGAAGAATAATATTCATACAGAATTTCCCAGAACTAAAGCTCTGTAGTAAAATATTGAAATAGATCTCAACTCACAATCAAAGATTTACAGGAGGAACTTGGATGTGCATTCCTTCACTTGAAGTAATTAAAAGCAAATCTGGAAACTGTTATCTTAATATAAAAATGCATTGCTGCAAATTTTCAGCTTCAAAAGCTGTTGGTTATCTATTGACCAAATTGGTACTTCAGTAACTATTTTCCAGAGATTTTGGTTCACAGAGTGACCACAGTAGGTGGATTGCAAATATCCAGAGTCTTTGTTCAAAGTAGCACAAATTCTGAAGAAAAATCCCTTTGTTGGTCATTACTGCAAAATTCTGTTTTACAATTGAAACCTGTGCCTGTTCACCTGGGAAGCATTTTAATACAGGAGCATTTCAAACGTTAACACCTCCATAATAGCCAACAGAATGTGCCTAATAAAGGCTGATTTACACTGTATTTGATTAAACTGTATCTCCATCTGCAGAAGGTAAATGGATTCTTAAATTACTCAGGATAATTACAGCCCACAAACCTTGCAGACCTCTTGCATCAGCTCCTGAGTTGTGTTAGGAATGCTGCCACGTGCTATGGAATTAAATTCAGGGAAATCTGCTCTTCCCAAAGCTTCCCTCCTTCCAGAGACACCACAAGGAGCTCAGCAAGAGCAAGAAAACTCCTCTTACCATGACCACTGAACCCCCCTTGGAAAAGGAAACCAGAAAAATTCCTAAAAGAACAAAAGGGTTTGTGGGTTTTGGCTTTTTTTCCCCTTTAAATGGCTACTGAGCAGCCCAAATGCTCCAGCAGAGCTGAGCTGAAATTTCAGCTGGCAAATATTTTCAACTCAAATAAGGTTATTTAAAGTAATTTTACCTGAACTTCAAGGAAGGTTTAGCAGATAGAAGAGTAATTATGGATGATTAGATAATTACTGAATTATTAAATAATTATTAGATAATTATTGAAAAAAGAAAGCTTATTTAAAATGGTCACATCATCCTAAACTCAGTATTTCTGTATTAATGATCTACAGAAGCCTATTTTCAGATGGTCTCAGACTAACATACAGATTTTTTTTTGATATCACTGTTTTCAACTCCAGTTGAAACAAAGAAGGTAGGAAGAGATTTGAAGACTTTTGAGTCCAATCTGCATGCTGTAGTCATTCCTCTAGAAAATACAAAATGAGAAAAAAGGGGCTGTAAAATGTTTTCTTTTTTGATAATGGGAGAAAATTGTCCAGTTTCCAATTTTGTTGTTGACTTTGCTGATAAGAAATCAGTTAATGAAACCTTTGATGATAATTAATGTAACAGCAAAAAAAAGTGATTTATTGTCTTTTAATTTAATGCCAAATTTTACCCTTTTTGTTGGTAATTTATAAAAAAAGTCTGTTTCCCTTGAAAAGTCCCTAGGCAATAGTTTTAAAGTACAGAAAGCAGAGAGAGTCAAAGGAAAAGATTTGGCAGGACACTAATATATATTAAAAAAAAAAATTAGTATGTTTAAGCCAAGAGATCCTGACAATAAATATCTATCAAATCCTTATTAATTTTCAAATTGCACTGTGGGAAAACTGAGTGTTGCAGTGGCTTTTATGCCTACAAGTCTACCACCAACTTTGGAATATTTGGCTCCATATCACCTCTGAAACACACCTGAGTATTATTCCTGCTCTAAAGAATACAGGAAATCTGAAGATTTCTGGCATGTAGGTAAAAAAATATAAAGAACTTGAAAAATGAAGAATGTCTTGGAAATTTGTCAGTTTGTGTCAGGGATGTAGAATAACTGAATTCCTCTGTTGTGTTATCACGTGTGTGATATGAGTGAATAACTAACACAGAACAAAAATTATCAACACAAAATGTAATTTGGTACAATAAGAGTTTATAACTCTTTTTTTTTTTTTTTTCCTCTTGGCCCAGTATTCCAGCATTATTACTGAGGAATCCAACAGCCATAAAACAAAGAGAAAAAAAAAAACAACCCAGATTCCATCAGATTTTAGACTGGAATAGATACTTTTTATACCCTAGAACTGAATAAAGTGTGGTCTGAAGATGGGAAATTAAATTAAGGTTTGATGAAACCTCACTACAGGGTATAGAGTGATCCTGGGGCTGTTCCTCAGCTGAGCTTCCGCTGAAGGGAATCCCTGAGGTTTAGTTGAAATATGACTCAATGCACAATCAAAGTTGCTTGAGAATCTTCAGTGTTCTGAAATTATACATATTTTCCCTCAAAATTTAATTGATTTGGAACATGATGCTATCACCTAGTGCTTTTCATAGGATGCACATTATTTAATAAAAGCCCTGAGAGTTAGTAGGACAACTACAACACAAAACAACTGTCTTTCTAACACTGAGGCCCATTAAAGGAGAAACACAATGCTCACATCACATATGTGCTATTGTAAACTCTGGATTTTGCTCTGGCAGATGGGATGGGCTGAATTACAATAGAATCAATTCCGTGTGAGGGAAACTCCAATTCCTGCTTCAGACCATGTTTTGTCACAGTAATTGATGACTTTAGACAAGAAACAAGCTGTAAAATTTAGCCTGTAAAATTTTTTGGGGCTGTGCTGGACACTGCTCCTCGTGCTGTGCAGTGCCGGAGTGTGATCACAGGATGCAGCCCGAGGAACATTTCACTCAGTTCTGAATTCCCCCTCCAAATATAAACTGTTCATTTCAAATGTACATAACTTTCATACATATTTTGCTATTTTTAAAGTTCTTTTAATGGCAAGCATTCAACAGCCCTACTCTCCCTGAGAATTCAATATTCTCAGGGGGTATTCCAGCTTTCTTCTAAACTCAGAATTATCAACTGCTGCAGATCACATAAATGAACATGCTCTAGGAATGAAACACCCAATTCAGCACCTCTGAAAGCTCTGTGTGCAGAACACTGACACTCAGATGATGGCCTGAAGTGCTCCATTCAAACACCAAATTATTTCATTAAAAACCAGCAAGTTTTTAAGAGCAGGCAACAGAGCAAACAAGAATTGTCACTGTTAACTCTGTATGTATTGAACCCTTAAATTTACTTCTCAATTCAAATATAATTATCAGCACGTATTCAAGCCAAGACAGTCAGGGACATAAGGATGTCCTTTGCTAATGCCAACACAGATTATAGAAAACTACTGTGAAAATTCAGTCACGTGGCTGAAAAAGGGCCCAAGGACACAATGGATTTCCAAAAGATGTGAAAAATGTGGTGGCTGTTCAAACCTAGCTCAGAAAAAGCAATGCACAGACACACAGAACCAGGAAAACTAGGCTGGGAGGGGTTCCATTAATCTGGGTATATTAGTTTTACCAAAATAATAGAGAAAAAATATCCAAAGACATAATGGCAGCCTTGTCCATTCTGATCAAAAATACTGTTTCCTTTTGAAGGTGTTTAAATAGCTTTAATGTTATTAATTGTAAAAGTTTGAAAACAGTACTTGCACTATTTTCTTTATGACACTAACAATGAAGGCAAGCAACTTCCTACTCTGATGAGTCTATATTGCAAAATTTACTTTTTAGTGCAGTCTATACTTCTTCCAAGCTGTTTTGGGAAGAGTGACAAAGGTGATCAAATAGATTATTGAACTAACCAGCTATGAAAGACTAGCTTTCCTTTGTATTAAAATCAACAGCAAGTTGTTTTATGAGATCATAAATAATGGTAGACACAATTAAAATTGGAAAGACAAAATTTTCAACAGCAAATGAAAATATTCTAATGCAATAAATTCTGAAAATCCAGTGATAACACAGAGAAAAATTAATGCTTTGATTCTGAAACAGCTGAAAGGAAAAGAGAATCTCCCAGCTGAATCAGCAAGGATTTGGGATCTGAAGGCTTTCCCCATTGCCTGAGCTAAACTATGCGATGTAACACCACAGGGATTAATATTTAGGTATTAAAATTGTATTAATTCTATATCAAATACTGGGCTGCCCATTCTTTTAAATATGTGGAGATGTTGCATCTCCATGATCTCTGTTGCCTCGATCACTCCTGTATTAAAAATTTTCTGATTTTACAGAATTCGGGCATTCACCAGGATTTTCCATTTAATATTAAAAAGCGCCTTTCAGACCTGAAAAGTAATTTATAAAAATGAAACGCAGCTTTGAGCTTCCAACAGAGACATTCAAAACCCCAAATCTTCACCCTGAGTTGGAGGCTGTCCCTGCAACAGGAGAAGTTCCAACAGGATTTTGGGGTCCCCTGCAGCAGCAGGGGCTGACAGACAAAGTCTCTGAGGGGGTGACACCTCGGAATAAGTCTGAATAACTCAGTCTGAAAGTTGAGCTAACAGACTTTTGGATAGTAGTAAATCACTGTCAAACAATGAGAGACACGTTGATGGTTGTAACTCTTTTCTCTGTTGACACATCAATCTGTCTGTCATTCAGTGCAGAACAGAATCCATTGCATTAATATGTTTCCACAGGCAAATTGAGAAATTGTGATTTTAATCTAATCAGGGTGGTTATTTTTGCAAATAGCAATTTTAGCTTGTTTAAAGTTCTTCTTATAATAAATTAAATTTTAGTTGAAGAAATGAAACATTTAGAGCTGAAAGCAACTAAATATTTGTATTTAAATATTAAATTACTTTTAATTTTTTTTAGTGATAATGCTTCTGGAGAAGGTAATGCTGTATAAAACAGTAATGATGATACACATTATCTTCCTCAAAACTAGAATATTTTAATTCATGGACATACAGATGCACCAGATATTTCAGGTATATTAAAAATCCACAGGGATTTTTCCCTGCTGCTTCCCGAAGCAGCTTTAGCTGATACACGTGGGTTCAGCCAGAATATTCCAATGCCCCACCAAATAAATAAATAACCTCTCAAAAAGGCACAATTGTATCAAATCCATGGCACTGCCCCTGCAGGCCCAGATGGAGCTGGAAATCATGGAAGGCTGAGAGACTGGCTCCCTGAACTCATTTCTAACACCAAACACCACACATTTTGCATAGAAAAATCTCTTTTTTTGGAGTTCGCACCTGCATTTCTGGAGGAATTGGATTCAGCCAACCAGCAGAACTTGTGATGAATCTGAACTAGACCTGTGAGAATTCAAGCTTTTGCCTCTCAGAAAAGAGTGAAGTGTTTCACGATATTTCATGTTTAAAGTGAGGGTTTCTTCTGGTACCAAACCAAACCCAAACCAGCCGACTGAGGTTCTTTTTTCCTCTGAAGTTTCATGCATGATCTTTACATTTTCAGCCCAATACTGCTCTCTGAAGTTCATTTCATTGCCCAGTCAAGTGTAACTCATTTCCTTTGTGGTCCAGGAGTACAAAAATACTATTCCCTAATTCAGTCCACATGGCTATAGCCTGAAAGGAACCTTAATGAGATTAATATAATTTTTTTTTCAGCTTTTTGAATATTTTCATCAATGAAAAGGAAAAACATGGGCATTCACCAACCAGCAGGAGCATCCTGGGGTAAAACAGCCAAATATAATTTGTTTTTTTCAACAGATTGGATCACACAGGTAACATTTGCCAATCCTCTGTATTTTACATGAGTCAAAGGAAAACAACATTAAATTATACAATGCCAGGTATGTAGAAATGATTATTTCCTGTGGACAGAATTCTTCAGGCAGCTTCTCTGAAAGTTTAACTATCTTAAAGAAAGCAAATTGTGTTTCTCAACTTTGTGTTCACTGTGCTCACATTTTTATACACTAGGGGAAGACCTGGAGAAAATCTGGTAAATGCTTATAGAGAGAAAAACCAAAAATCTGACTAGTTTGATATTGATTGTGAAAATTGTTTTGATATTATAAAGCTCATGAGATCAGGACAGTTGCTTATGAGTTTTAGCAGATGGAATAATGTAAACTCCAAGGCTCAGACAGGACACAGAATTTAAATTTGTTTCTAGCCCACGGTCTGTAACTCCTTTACCTCCACATATACTTTTATCTTTGTGTAAATAACTTTGCATTGTACCCTGCTGTCTACATTTGGGCTTGTTCCAGGTATATTTCAGATGACAACTCAGTGCAAAATGCTTGACATTAATGTTCAGGCATTATTCCTTCATTATGGTAGACAATTATGATAGAGAATATTTATTTTTTTCCTCTTTTAACCTGGGGGTGATCTGCCACTGGAGTGCAGTTTCCTCTTTCATCATTGTTACTCTGTAAGAACACCAATAGCACCATGTCATGCAACACTGAGAAAAACCCCAAACAAACAAAAAAACCCTCACAGACCTGTAATCCCATTGTTACCCAGATAATAAAGACAGGGATTTCCCCTTTATGGCTCAGGGGTGGATACAAACATGACAAATAATGAGACAAAAACGCCAAGGAAACCCAGCAGGATTTTTGGGACAAGTGACAGAGTCACGGGGATGAGCACAGCCCTCCTGCCACGTGCTGCTGAAATTTGCCTGCAAACACTCACTTTGGACAAGAAATGGAACAGGAAGTTTTAGAAACTTGTAAAATTGTTTCAGCCCACTCCTGAAGTATTTTAAAAATCCGTGACAACGGTTTGAGCCGCGCAGGTAAACTGAACTCTTGTTGTTTCACTGCACTGGTGCTGACAAACAGAAACCTTCAGTGAGCGAGGGTTGGCTCCAGCTGGGAATACATGGGAACACAACCAGCCAGGGGCATTTAAGGAAACACCATTAACCAGCAGGGCAGGAGAGGAGCTGAGCTCAGCAGCAGCTGCTCCCTTGAGGAGCCCTGAGGAGTTAACCCTGAGAGGTTCCATGGCACACGCGTCCCGGGGGATGCGCGGATTTTGGTCCCTGGATGCTCTCTGTGAGGGATGCTGGAGAGAAACGAGGACTGCCCTTTGAAGGGAACTACCAAAACCCATTGACAGTGACACACTGAGCTCAGCTGCCATGTAATTCCAGAAATTCATGGCTTTGGTAGCATGGCTGGAACAGAATGGTTGGAGGGAGCGGAAATATGACTCCATACAATAATTACAAACCTCAGACAGAAGAAGTTATTTCTTTTTAGCAATGTTTCCTAACCACTGTTTGGGAATTTCCAGTTCTTTGCAAGCTTAAAGAAATCTCAAGAGAAGCATAAAATTATTGAATTAGTTTTAGATATGCTAAGCCTTTTAGCTCACATTAAATCAATGGGAAATGAGGTACATCACATCTCTAAAAGGCAGATTACTCATTCAAGATCAAAACACAACTTTGAAATATCTGGCATATGCATTTTTAAAATTCAAAATGTATTAGTAGTTAATATTTGGGTAAATTCAAAAGTATTTTGATGGAGATTTTCATGAGATAAAAACTCTACATGACAGTTTAAGATGAATACTTTTGGAAAAGATCATAGTAATTGTACATATATAATTTTCAGATTTTTTTTTTGCAAATACGCAAACTACTACAGAAACCTCAAGTAAATTCAATTCATACAATTCTTCCCATTGAGAGAGAGAGAACTTTGTGTAATTTATTCTTCTGTTCTATTTGTGTTCTCTTCTGTTTCAATTTAAACTAAAACTCATTTCAGATAACTCTCATGTAGTGAAACGAGACAAATTTGAGTGTTTCAGTTTTGCAGATATGATTTAGCATTCAAAAAAGCACCTTTACAAACCAACTCATTCTGCTGCATTTTTTAACTTTTGTAAACAGATTGCAGAGAAGGAGCCAATGCAGATCTGGACATCTTGTATGTCATCAGGCACAGCTTTTGAGTTTTTTATTGCATAAGGGATGGATTTCTGACAACACATTTTAAAAATTGCTTCTTATCCAAAAAACGACAGGCAAGAAAATTACTCATGAAGAATAATCTTTGTTCAGTGAGAGCTGTCCCCCCATGTTCTCTGCAACGGCCGAGTGAAGTGGCTGCACGTGGAACACCAAACGGATCCCAGGGAGCAAAATCTCCCCAAAAACTCCTTCCACAGGGGGTTTCCACAGCAGTTTGTGGCTTCCACTCCAGCCCCTGGCCTGGAGAAGGAGCAGAGACATCTGAGCTTTCCATAACCAGAGGTCTCTAACTACCAAATCTGTCGTTATAAGAATAAAGTCAGAATTTTGGACACATTTCACTGGACACTGCACTAAACCTCACACATTTTGTTGATATTTTTTTCCCAATAGTTGTTATGATCGTTGTGCGGATTATGATAGTTACAGAGGATTTAAAAAATTTGTTAGTTTTTCAACACCATTCATTAAAGAAAATAATAATTAATAAGAGGGAAAGTTTCTTTACAAATGTTGAGGCTAAGGAGCTGGAGATGTTTGGTGGAAGAAAGTGGTCAATGTTCACCATGGCAAAGGATGAGCAGAGTATTTCAAGGTTTAGTCCCAAGGTACATGAAATACATTTGTAATGCAATAAATCTTGTAGAAAAAACTTGTATTTTCTAGCCATTATAATATTTTCATAAGAAAAAGAAAATTCCACTCACAGACTTTACACAATTCTAAATCAATGCCATCAACTGTATTAATCTTGACAAGAGGCAGATCCAACATAGCTGAACAGGTGTAATGAAGAAATAAATATTATTATAGAATGATGGGGGAGAAAGGTAAAACTATCCTGCTGACAAGTGTATGGTATTTCATAAAAAATTCTGCTTTTATCTATAATAATAGTCTGAGAAAGATGATGCAAAAATTTTTAGAAACATTTAAAAAGTCTTACCTGATGAGAATTTGAAAAGAATAGAAAATCTATTCAAACAGCCACGAAGACAAAAGTACACCAAAAAAACCTCACACTCGCTACTGGCATGTGAAGAATATCCAAATTTCCTCCTTGTGTGTTCAGGAGCTCATCTGGAGAACATCCAAACACGAGGTGGTTCCCCTCCAATGAGTTGCTGATCTTGCCCGACATCCCTGTTCCCTTGTTCTGGATTGTTCTGAACAGAATTCCTGTCCCATCTCTCTCCTCCATAGCAACATATTACACAAACCCTTCAGCACTTCAGATTCTCTGCAAAACAGACAATTTTGGGGAGCAGCACCCGTTAGATGTGTTTTGCTTTCCTGCAGGGAATCTACAGTAACTGTGAATGTGTCACATTTCTGCAGCCTCCATCCACGGTCTCACACACCCAGCAGCCCTCTCCTCTGGCAGCTTTCCCTCTTTCCCAGAACAGAAACCACTCATACATTTTACTCCTTTTCTCAAAATACAGCTCATACTAATAATTACAACCCCACCAGTACATTTTTAGTTTGGAAACTTGCTGATCTTTTCCAGCAGAGAACAGACTTTTGACTCCATCTTACCCATTTGCCTTTCAACCTCCACATGGCCTTTAATCCATCAACAAATTAATTCATATCTGATGGCCACAGGCCTATTCCTGGCCAAACCAGAAGTTTTTTCTGCTTGGATCTTCTGTAAATTCTGTTTTTCTTCCCTGTTGTCTCTTCCCTTCAGATCATCCTGTACAACTCTTACAAATTTGTTCTTTGCATTACGTGACATTATTTCAACCGTAAATACTGAGTCAAAAATTTTCTCTTTAAAAATAAACATAGTATTTGAAATACAGTTAAATAACAACTATCTAAATAGAGCTTGAGCCATACACTGAATAAAAAAACCCAGTTTGAATTCCTGCACAGTATCTGTTACATCTCTGCCAAAGAAAAGAATGAGTTGAGCACAAAATGAACCTCTTGTTTTCCAACAAATGCTACTTAGCTTTAGCTCATAATATTAGCTGAGAAGATTAAGCCTATGGAAACTCAATTTTCCCAGTCCAATGGGAATAGTGGAAAATAATCCACAACAAAATAATAAAACCAGCCTTGTTTTACTCAAAAGAACCCAACACTGTGTCAACGTCCCCTTCAAGTGATTGATGAAGTAATATGGAACTACACCAAAGTAGGGGTTGGCTATCATTTAGAAAAACAAACACATTGGAGTCAACCGAGGAAACAATTGTACAGATAAAAACCCCAAACCACTGACAAGGCAAGGACACAATAAACTACCAAAAAGTGTGGAAAAGTACAGAGATAGCAGTGGGGTTCCATTAGCCTGGCTAATCAGGGACCAAGTGCTGACAGGGCCTGGTCATGCACTGGAAAAATGCTGAAATTCCAGGCCCTGCCCTTCCCTGATTGCCCTGCTGATGAGGATGTACGGGCTCCCAAAAAACAGGGACACATCTCAGGTCCTGGCTCTTGCACAGTGCAGATAAACCGAGAGAAACAGGGTGGGAGATTTGGCTGCAGGATTTGTGGGGGAATGCATAAATTAATAAATAAATAATAAAATAAAGAAAAATAAATAATTAAATAAAACAAATAAATTAATTAATAAATAAAAAAGAAATAATGCTTTCTGTCCCAGAAAGCTCCATCCCACACACAGCCTCTGCTTCTGAGGCACCTTGGAAGTGTCACCAGGGGTGAAGGGGTGAGCTCCAGCAGGATTCCTCAGCAGGAGGAGTTTTCAGTAAAGTAGCCCTTAGGAGAAATGTGGGCCCCAAAAAAGTTTTCAATGTTTTTAAAGAAACTAAAAATAACTCCTGAACTTTGTAATACTGATCTCTTACATAAAGTTTTTACTGAATTTTCAGCTACATTTGTAAGACTCTGGCTTATAACTTTTGTAGCTCTTTTATTAAATGGATAGCTTTGGTTCAGCGCTCCAAAATCTGTGGAAAGGGCTGCATGAATTCTCAAAAGCTGCTTTGTCACAGCCTGGATGAGCACGAGCACACCTGGACAGTGGTCATGGCTAGAGGTGGCAATGGCTGATTTAGTAATCCTGGGGACTCCTCTGTCCTTGGAAAGCATCCATAGAATTTAGTTTTCCTTAATTTTGCATGCTGCCGCATTGATATTTCACTTCTGACAGGTCACAAGAGTGTCTGAGCTCTTTCCTGAAATAACTTCATGAGCTCTTTCCTGATTAACTTCATGGTTTACATTTGCTAAAGCTCCAAAACGGGCGTGCAGTGCTGTGGGACTGTGAATCTCCCCAGAGCACTACAGTCTCCTTGAAAGGTTTTCTTACCGGAGAGAAGAAATTTAACCTAGGAGGAATAAAGTCTGTAAAGAACACAACAGAACCATGGACTCAGAGAAGCACCTGGAAGAGAAAGAGAACAGTCTGCCAGCTGTATTTTAGGAGAAGTTATGGGGCCAGGCAGCTAAAATCAGCAGGAGGTGCTATTTTGAACAAAGGCAGAGCAGATATCGGCTGTGAGGGGCTGACAGAGAGAAGGATCTTGTGCCGAGGCCCCAGGCTGTCAGACTCCCAAGTTAGCTTAAAGGTCACCTCTGAAAGATGGTGTTTCAAAGGGCAAATATTACAAGGTTACCCCCTCTGCTCCTACAGCTGAATTAGGCCTCCAAGAGATCGACTTTGAAGGATGGCACTCCAAAGTTCTGCCTCTTCCCTCCCATCATTTGTCTCTGTTATAAGACAACACTTTATATATTTACCTCAAGATCAGCAATGCAAAGAGCAAGATTACCTACAATGACAAAGAATATGTGCATTTATCATGATAACTATCTCCTACGGAATACCAGAGCAAGAAAATTAGGTTGGGTGAGGTTTTTTTGGGGTTTTTTTGTGAGACAGTGGTAGAATCAATAAAAAAGAATTTGTCAAGACAGGGAGATTTTATTGTTTGCCAAGGAAACAAAACACAATTTGGCCTGCAAATTCATAGAAAGCATCAATGACAGCTTTTGCAACTGGAGGAGGTTCTACAAAAAATGTTCTTTATATTTGTAGGAAGAAGCTTGTTGAGAATTGGTGGATATAAGGCAAGTGGATTGGGATGAGAAAGTTCAGAAACTTAAAGAAAAAAAAATAAAAGAAACCCAGCAAAGTAAAATCTGTCAGTTTTAAGAAGGTAGATCAAATGATGAGCGCTCCAAATGTGAAATACTTGCTGATGTCACAGGGAGAAGCAGAGAAAACAGGCCAGAGGGGGATGCATGCAATAACATGGGATTATTCTCAGATGGACACAGTGGCAAGTAGTGAGAAACATTGAAGTTATTAAGAGTAAAAAAGAAGTGGTGCTGTGAGCAGGTCAGCAGTGGGACAAGTGTGGATCAGTAGTTCCATATTCAATGACAATTATGGGCTCAATCTTCAGCCTTGTGCACCCACCCTCACTCCATGGCCAGGCAGGGAGGGGACTGGCACAAATATAAACATGAAAGAGGTAAAATCTCAGCCTAGAATAGAGAAATAACAGGTCAGAAAGCATTGACTAGAACAGACCCTTTCAAATTAGCAGGAGCTGATCATCTGCCAGCTGGTTAACTGTTCACAGGGTCTCAGGGCAAGTATTGGTGGCTCAGAGGACAGAAAAAGGACAAAGTGCTTCAAAACTGACAATATCAGTCCCATATATTGCTTAGAAATGAACAGAGAAAGGGAAATGGATCTGGGAATTGGAATCTGTGGTCCATAATTAAAGGCATCACTTGAAAATACTGGTAATAAGGAAATAAGAGACAACAAACATTACTTTGCAAAAAACAGTGCAAGGAAAATCCACCTTATTTCATTTTGCATAGCATTTCTTTACTAAATATGACTTAAAAATGAAGAAATAAAGTAAATCTAGGAAAAGGCTCTGACTTGAGAGATTTACAAAGAGTTCTCGTGTTTCTAAAGAAGAGTATTTGAAAAATGAAATGTTACCTTAGGAAAATGGAAGTGCTTTAGCTGAGTGCTAGAGACAAAAATTTACAGGGTGTTCTTCAGAGGGAGCCATTCCATGTGGGAAAAATCTTGCACTGTAACACAAGACAAAACTCCTCATTTAAGATTCGTGTAATTCTAAAAGTTCTTCAGTGTAAATTTAAGTGCATTTTTGCATTGCAAAGGGACAAAATCAAAATGACATATAGCTATCAGAAAATTGGACTCTTAGTTCGGAACATCTTCCTAATTGTAAAGTTTATATTTGACATGAATGTAATTCCAAAATATTTCTAATTTAATATTACAGCTACTGTAAAAGAAAGCCAGGGAAAGATGCTGGTCCAGCCCAGTACAGTGTTTTATGGTAAGAAAATCTGTATTTAGTGATCAGAGAACTCAGTAAGTGATCAGATCAAGAGATACCCTCATCTGAGGCAAAACCCTTCCCTACCTCAAACTTCTATGAATCTCCTGACTGATATTTCTTCTTTTCACACCTTGATCACAATTTCCATTCAGCACCTTGGAAAATTCTTATAAGTCTAAGAAAAATATATTGTGCTTAAGCAACTCCTGCCTTGCTCTAATCTTCTGACTTCATATTTGCCATCTTTCTACTTTCTACACTTTCCAGAGTGTGCTTAGTCTGCAAAAGTAGCATGGAAAATTTTTAATTCTCTTGAAATACCTGGCACTGAGCAACGTAAGGTGAAAGAAATTTAATTTTGTGGAATATCATTTGGCTTTGATACAATTTACCCTACATTGTACACTAACTCCAAATTGAAAATCAGGTTTTTATCCAAGACCCCTTCTTCAAAAAAATTAAGCTGTGGACAAGAAACAGTCTTTCTGTGTTTTCTCACAGGTGTAGTCATTGACCCCTGAATATTTGTCCTCCCATTTTAGGATATAAACAGCTTTGTTATTAACCCTCAGAGTTTCTGACCTTGCTGCTTTTGTGAAATAATAGTGTGAGAGGGGAATTTTCTTCCAAATGAAATGTTTACTCTATAAAGCTGTAACTGTTATATTGCATTATATTTTTATGTTTATTGTTATAAAATGATGCTATTTGTAAGTATAATTCTGTAATAAAAACAAAACAGAGATTGATGCCGAAAGAGAATGAAATTTCAGAACATGCTATAAAGCTAATCTAATACTGGAAAATCATAAAAAAATACAATTACTCTATTTACAGGTGAAAAGGAAAAACAATTGCATACATAAAAAGAAAAGCTTTATTTTTATGGTAAGAAGCTTATGAACATGGAAATGAAAGTGAAATCCTCTTACAAACAAAAGGGTTAATCTTAATTGTGCATCAGCTTTGACTATAACAGGAAAGTTATTTTAAAGCTGTAAAACCCATTTTTTTACTCAGAAGTACCTTTGCATAATGAATGTTGTGGCTGTTGCAGAAGTTGCCTGAGTCTTTCCACATAAATCACACTGCAGTCAACCTCCTTTTGTTTCGCAGAGCTGATGTTCAGTCACAATATTCTCTTTGGTGCCATTCTGGAAGGACCAATTCATACTGATGAAAGATGCAGGTTTTAAAATCCACCTGCTAAATATATGTACAGCCTTCAGAAATATCAAAGGATGGGGAAAAAAAAAAATAATTTGGGATGAGGCCAGTTGGAGCCACAAAATTACCTGTGATGTTCTAACAATATTTCCAGTTTTGAGTGGATTGGGTTGAAATTTCCTCCTTGTTAGAGGAGCTACTTTGAGGGGGTTTGGGGGTGACTTATTGCAGTTCAGCTGACAACCAGTGAGAACAACCCGTGGTTTTGCACCACCATCCTCAAGGGATGAGGGAAATGCCTCCGTGGGACACAATATGCAAAATCAAGGGAAGAGATAAAGCTGGAAAGCAAAGTGGCATGTTGGTACCAAAGTGACTTCCAAGTCTCATCCCTTCTTCACTGGTGTGCTCTTGTATGGCATAAAGGTACAAAATGAATTTACCTCAAATTTACCTTCAGCCCACCAATACCAGAACTAAAAACAACCCAACAACTTCTTTGCAGAATTTCCTGAGTTGTTTGTACCAACATCTGAAATATCCATCAAGCACTGACTTTTACAACAAAAGTGCTCTTGGTATAGCCAAAGAATTTATTTGTAAGGGAAGATCACGTCCACCAAAATCAGACACTACATCCTCCTTTTGGAATTTAATGTGCAAAAAGATAAGAAGGAACCATATTAATCCAAAGCAAAATGGAAAAATCTGGTGGAAAGAGCTACTTCCTGAGCTATAGTAATTAAAAGCCTTGACATATCTATGAAAGAAGGGCTTGGATAATCTTTATTATACTGTAAGCAAGGCAAATGGCAGATTGATATCCCTTGGCACAGGAATACGCTACTAAATATTTGAAGACAAGCTGTGACTTCAAATATCACATCCAACTGCAACTTTAATTTTTTTTTTTGCAGAAAAAGCAACTCATGCTGAGGAAGATATGGCTTATTTGAAACTTATTTACTGTCATAACAGATGGTGAAGACTAGAGAGAATATAAATGAAAAATATGGGGGCCCAATAAATGTCAAGGCTCCCAACTTGGTTTGTAAAATTAAAAGGAAAAAAAAGAAGAAATCAGCTATATCTATGCAAGATACAAAAACTTAACAGAATAGATTAGCTTTTGAACATCTTGGAAATAACCATTTTTCTGCCCACACAACGTGAGATCAAAAATTGCATTGATTTTACAGTCACTGCCATCTTGAAAAAGTTATACAGCATGATCTATGCAGAGTTATTCAATGCTCCTTTTCAGGTTTTTACCCCCAAAATTCTGGTGGATTGTGACAATTTTATCAGTTATATTGACAATGGCCAAGATAATTTCCTACGAACCCATGGTGGGGTAGAAGCTTTGTTGGCTCTGTTTTTAATCCTACAACCACAGCCTGAGGAGTGAGGTCAGAGCTTGAGCCAGAGCCACAGATCCAGGGCCTTCTGTTGATGGGGAATTTTTCAAGTCTGGGGTTCTCAGTTCTAAACAAAACAAAATTTAAGAACAGCAAAATCTGCAAAACAAAATTATTCTTTATGCTCAGTCCTCTTTAATCCTCACCTCAACCTCTCTTAACTTCAGAGAGAACTGAGCACTCAGGGCTGTAAAAAGCATCTGGCACCCTACAAAACTGTACTTTGGAATCTCTTCACAGAAGGGGATCCTGGAATGAAGCATCCTTCCTTATTTACTAAAGTGTGCAGGTGAAGAAGGAAAGGAACAGCAAGGAAGGAACAACATCCCTTCACTTGTGGAGGCAATCTGCATTTGCGCTGCTCCTGGAGCCATTATTGCCTTGGCAGTGCCTCTGCTATCAAAAGCAAACAAACTTAAGGCAGAACTAAACCAAAATGACATTCATGAAAAACTGAAATGAATTCTTAATGTGGAGTTACATAATGAATCTGAGCATGTCTTTACCTTATTGGAAAGAGCTTCCAGAGCAACACTGGGCCGTGAATTGACACTGCAGTTCACAGAGGAGAGCAAAGCCAACAGCAAAGAAATAGATATTATTCTATATTTAGCTCCTCTCTTGTTGTCTTATGTCACCTAGATGGCTGGAAAATACACCACTCATGCAATATTTCATTTGCTAAAATACTGCACAGCTCATTTTACTCTAAATCTAGCAATGAATTTCAGAATGTGGTAAGAAATGTGATATTAACTGTTCCATAATGGCACAAAGAGAAATAAGGTTGTGAGTATATTTTTATACAGTTTTTCTTAATGAAAAACAAGGAAACATACACAAAGTATTGGAGTTTTTCATGCTGCTACCTTTTATGTTTTCTGTGCATTGTATTTGAATGTTCTCCTCTTGATTTTGTTCTCTGAAATACTTGTTTGAAGTAAGATACTTTATTTTAATAAGTGGAACAAAGCTTTGAATAGCTTGGTTCAAAAAACAGTTTTAAATGAAAGGAGCTGTTGCTAAGCACAGGGATCTTTGCCAAATACTTTTTAAATGGTTTATTGTGCCCTAGCAATCCTGAGATTAAAAACATCTCTTGAATTACAATGACACATCAAAAAATAAAATTAATGTGGGGGTTTTCATTACAAGAACTGAGCCTCTGTGTGTTATTCTTTCCATTAGATAAGAAAGAAACATACTGTGGTACATTGTTTTTGCTGTCAGAGTGAGCTTTTAGGCAAATACACACTATCACACTATATCCCTCATGGATTCAATCATGCACTCTACAAGTTCTTCTATTAATTTAACTTAATGCTGTGGATTTAAGGGATAGACTGTATATTTTCACATATTTTTCTGCACTGGAGATGAGTTATTTTTAGACTCCATAAGTCTTCATCAGAATCAGGAGATGGCATTGCCTCAGCCTACTACAATATGGATAATAGTATTGCGTCACCCTGTAATAAACATTTAATTTTCCTTGTTCTTGTGATGTTACAAAGCAACTGTTTGACCAAACTCTGGTGTTGCAACACTGCAGAGCATGTAGATCTCATTGCCAGTGAGAAACCTGAGTGCAGAGTGCTGGATGTTTTAGAGCAAAACACAATCAATAGCATTTCCCAGCTAATAAAGATGTCTAAAACAGTGCTCTGAGCAGCGCTGGCCTCAGAGTACACAAATTGTGATTTACAACAGGGAAAAAGGAAGTGGAAAAACCAACAGAGAAAACTGCTGCTAATTGATTTTAAACCAAACTCAGTTTCCACACCTTGAAATCTTATTTCAATTTGTATCTGGGGGCTGTGAATAGAGAAAAGCCAAAGTTCCAGATATCTCACGCTGGATTTGAAAGCAGGGGATGCAGATTGTTGGGATTTTCCTGTAAATCACTGACTCCTCTGTTTTGCTCAACATCTCCTAAGCTGCCATTGAAAGATAGAACAGATCCCTTGCCAGATAACAGCCTGGTACTGCATGGCTTTAGCCCACAGGTTTTATTTGTCAGCACCCACTCTCCCGCTTTATTTCCCAAGGACAAATTAAAATATTCATCTGTAAATTATAGATTATAGAAAATTAAACCAAAACACACTGTGCATATAAAACTGAGCTAAACCTGACCTAGGAAAATTGGCAAACACGGTAATGATTGGAACAAGTGGATCAGATTATATTGGTGTCGCAAATGTAATGCCTCAAATGGCTCAAATAACAAAGACAAGCATAAAAAACTTAAAGAAGTTGCAGCAAAATCCTGCCCCTTTCAGGTATTTTCTTGGACAGTCCATTATGAAGATATGCATTCAGTTTTTTTTAAAGCTTAGAACATTTCTATCACAAAGAACTTCTGTATTTTAGTGCCTGTCCTACACTGTCACACTCAAGAAAATCTGCACCCCCAGGTAGACAGCTTTTTTATTCCCCATCTTAAATGGGAAATATATGACAAAAAAATTAGAGGAACATGTCAAAAAGAAAACCAAGGTCACCTTCTCAAACCAACCATGCATTCCTTGCTCTCCAAGCTGGCACAAATTCTAGGAATTTCAGTGAGGACCTAAAATGGCCAGAAACGTGTAGAAGGTTGTTTCCTACTGCCAAAGGCACAGGAGTGAACTTGGAGTAAATGTCTTTGAAAAGGCAGATATCAAAGGTTCCGGATGCTGGTGAAGTGAGGAAAGACCTGTACAAAATTGTGTTGTTAAGACACGACGAGTTTCAACCAGAGACACTCCATGGCTTTAATGTTCCTCCTCCAGGAGATCCCTAATGAATCCACACCTAATCAGGGTAATCAGGGTTCTCTGCCTCCAATCATGCAGGACTAGGACCTGTATTTTAGGATTCTTCACTCCTCAAGCCCACTCGTCTCATGGGGAGCTCAAAGGCAATGAATGCCACCAGGAAAAACATTCCATAACAGCCCCATTTGATTCCCTGCTCCGATAGGAAATAAGAAATAAAACACTTTAAAAATGAAACAGATCCCTTCAACCTTTGCTGAAAGAAGACCATCACAGTTTATAGTGCTCAAAAGGTGAAGCAGAAATATAAAAAAAAAGATGAAAACAATTACAAACCTTTACACGTCTCTTTGGAAGATATACACTTTTCTGGTTTTCTTTGATAATACCACATAACTCAAAGGGAATACACGGCCTCACATAAAACATCCATCCACCAGGAAAGGCATTTACTGGCCTCAGAAGCCAGATATCACCTAAAACAAAACACAGCATCATTTGGACAAAGATGAAATGACTTGTCCTGACATTGGAACTTGCAGGGAGAGGCACTTCATCACCAGTCAATATTCAACATCTCTCAGTAGGTAAATTGTGGAGCTGTGAGCATTGGCTCTGCAGCTCACAGCTCATGGCAACTGCATTTGCTCACATTCAGTTCTGTGGATTCTTGTTTATTCACTGCCAGAGACATGCAACATAAAGCAACGCTGAGCTAATAATTTTCTCATTTCCTAAAGCATTAATTACGCTAATAATTAAGGCATTTCTTTTTCATACTGATTTGAAAAGGAATTAGCACAACTGAATAAGCAGTAATTCTCATGGTCGAATTACCAATAGCCTCCAAAGAGGCATGAGATTAATTTTTGTGTTTGCATTTCCTTATGACAAGGATCAGGCTGCAAACTTTGCAGGCATCAATATGCACCTCAAGCTTCTGAATAAAAAATATACCTGTGCTGTACCTGAAGCTTTTGGGAAAAAACATTAAAAAATGGAAAACCATGCAAGAGCTACCACAATTACTCAATTTTCAGGAAGAGGTTTCAGAAGAAATTGTCCTTATTTCAAGCAGTGTTTAATTTTATTTTATCTCCTTAAGTAGCATGAGAGTTTCTTATTAGGGTACTTGGCTAAGAGCTTATTTTTTAAATTAAATTTCAGTTATAATGAACTCTTGCTTAGCTTAAACCAAAATATTCTGGTGGTAGCTGGTAAATGATGTTATTTCAGTGAAATAAAGATTGCAAGCTCAAAGTTTAATGATTCTCTAATGACGGCTCTGTTATTTAATTGGAACAATTGCTGCAGAGACATTTGTGCTCTTTGGCAATCGCCATTTCTGCTCACATTCAAGTAAAAGTAAACATGCTTTGGGTTCTGGAACATCTTTAATCCCTTTGGTAAACAGAACAGGGGAATTTCAAAATGAGTGAAAAATGGGATTAATTTTCAGTTTTTAGTCAATGAACTGAAATCTCCATTAAAATGATCCATATTCCAGTATTTTCCTTCACACCTACCCTTTAGAGCCATTCCTTTCTTCTGACCTCTTCTGTCACATGATCTCATTTCCATGGTCCCAGGGTTTGTGTGAGACAACAGGTGGCAGAACCACCCAGGACCTTCCCTCTAGCAATCAGCTTGAAAGTTGAAGGCACTGGATTTTAGGAAAACATTTCAATCTAGTTTTCCCATAAGCTTTTAAATCCATGGAATTTAAACCAACTGTCTTCCTCACTGAAAAAGGATAATAAACCAAACTGTACACATTCAGAATTACTACAATTATTTCAAATATTTTCCTTAACCCACACTCGTCAGTGAAGCAACAACCTCCTGCAGTCTTCTCATAAATTATTTCCCTTCTTTCCCTTAGTCTTTCCACACATTTTACATCCACTCAGCTAAAATGATAGCTCCTTATCTGTCTGAATCTTGGATAAATCTTTCAGAATTCGGCTGCGTGACCTCTTGTTTTTCATGGCCTGCCACTCCCTCGCAGCACAGGAACCAAAGTGTGTGCTGCCCCTTGGATACCTGCATGGTCTTTTCTTTTTTCCAGACCATTGGCTTATAAAATGAACAAAATTGGTCCTAATACTGATCTCCTGTGGCACTCCACTAATAACTTTCCTCTTTCCCAAGCCACTACCCACTCACAAATACCTCTCTTTGATGTCTCAGTAGATAATTTATCTATTCACATACCTCAGCTGCTATAAAACATCAAAATTACAGACCTTGCAGATTATTCTTTTGTGTTTTGCTCTATCAACATATTTCCTAAATGCTAGGAAAATTATTTCTCTGGACCCAATTTACCTTGTTACTGCATAGCAATGATTTGTTAAGCATAATCAAATTTTTGTGGCTGCCTTTAACTGTAATATTCCAGGTGCCTCCACTGGGGCCTGGTATAAAAATAAATGGAGTAGGAAAAAAACCAAACAACTCCAAGATCCTTCTGTGCACTCATTTACCAACAGAGCTCAGTAGAAAACGTTGTAACATAGACAAGTTTATTAATAGATATATTCTTTATACTAGTATTATTCTCCATTAATAGTTAATCTTCTGTTTTAAAAACAATCTGATAATGAAGGGGAGTGTGCTGTTTCTTACGAGGACAAAGCAGATGATGCAGGAGAGAGAATCTGAGTGTTTTTCCTGCGCTCACCTGGTCTGCTTTCCAGAATCTTGTGCCCAACATACTCGTACCTCTTTTCTCACCTGAAGTTTAAATACTCCAGCAAAAGACAGGACCTGTGTTTTCACCTCATCTGGAGGCATTTGTCCATCCCTCTCCCAGAAGTGCACTTACTGTGAAGCCTTTGGGGTGCTTCCCTGGAGCTGAACTCCACATGGGGATGAAAAATGAGGAATAAATGAACATCTTCCCCCTGCTCCCATGTCCTGGTTTCCCACCTGTGGTGGCAGTGTCCGTTCTGCATCCTGGGATATCTCAAGGAAGTGTCACTGCACTTTTATTTCATGTGTTCAGTTGTTGGGCAGTGACACTTCACCTCATGGAGTAGCAACTGCGTGGCACAGGCAGAACCCAGAGATTTCAGGCATTGGAGTGAAGAATATTGATGGCAAAGTGTGCTCTGAGCTGCTGACATCATTTAGCTATAAAGCAAAAAATAAAAGCAAAATCATGTTTGGAAAAGAATAAAAGCTCTGGTTTATACTTACTGCACGCTCACAAAATTCATTCTTTCTTTCCTTGGCTAGTCAGAGACATAAAAATTCTATTAAATAAAAAAGAGTTTGTTCCAGACCCCATCAAATGTCAGAGGCATCCTGGTAGCTCAGTGCCAGCACAAGATAAAGATTAATAATATTGGCAAAACCTCCTTTCCCAAGACTTCTGTAATGAAAAGGGACAGACAATACCAGGATAGCCATGCAGACACTTCTTGGCTCCTACTTTTCCACTGGTGTTTTTTCCAGTGTAAACTTTATCCTGAATCCCTTGAATTATTGTCAGAATTCCCATGGATTATAATGAGGTTGTATCACCACTTCAACCTTTCAACCCCACCCCCAGCAAAAATATATAAATAAATGTGGAAAAGGCTATGTCACAGTGCAGAAATGTTGTTCTGCATTCCAAACCAGCCCCACACGTTCCTGCTAACACAGTGACTGTATGGATGTTCCTCTCATGCATAAAAAAGATCCTTAACAGGCTGTCTTTACTCACAAGGCCCTTCAACAGGTATTCCCACTTATGTCTGGAAGTGGTATGTATTGTAAACGTGCACACAATCTTATTTTATATTGAAACAGAAACAGATTGTTTCATATAGTTGAAATAACTGATAACAGAAGGCAGAGCCATGCTAATTTATGTTGATCAGGATCTGTGCACATTTTCAAATCTTTGAAGGGAGGCAACTCGAACTTAAGCTGTTATGTCTAAAACCATCACATGAAGCCCAATTGGAGAGAGATGGAAAAAACAGTTGTGCAGGGAAAAAAGACACTTTAAAAAAATAGTTAAATTCTTGTCCACTTTGGAATTGAAGCAAGATTTCTGTGCTGAGATTGAGAAGAAGCCCTGCATTTCCAGCAAGAACAAGTATTAATAGATAAGATGCAATGCAAGAAGTGATGTCAGGTAAGCCAGAAGCTCTTAAGCCAACTATGAATTTAGGAGAGAAGAGCACAAGCATTTTAATGATATAATTGATGATGGAAATCTGACTTCTTTTAAAGCATTGGCCAGGATTTCCCCCTGCAATTTCTACCCTCAGCATTATTCATCAACTAACCAGTGCTGCCCCAAGGTGGCAATGGGGTTGTACCACCAAGGTGTGCATGAGAGACTTCCTGCACTGCACTGGCACTGCCAGTGCTAATTTCAAGCTCCATGAGAAACAAGACAACAAATCAATGATGATCAAATTGAAAAAAAAAAAATATATGTGGAAGGAAAAAGAAAAAACCAAGCAGAGTTATTGGATGGCCTTGTGTCAGAGAGAGAAAGAGGAACAGGTTGGAACAATTAGGACAAGGGATAATGGCCAAGCCCCGTCTTTATCCCCTCAAGAGTCAATTACCACAGGGATGGGAATTAACGGGAAATTCGGCAGCAGCTGCTTTTTGCTGTGGACATGGACACAGTGAGCCAGGCTGGGGAGGCAGGGTTTCAATCTGTAGTGCAAAATCACATTTTTAGATAGCTAAATCAGGCATGCAGACAGATATCTGTACAAAACAAACATGGAAGCTTAGGCTTGGCTGAGATGGAGATTTCCTCATCACCATCCACCACCTGCTTTGCCGCCACCACACGCTGGCACAGTCACAGTTTTATTTTCTGATATCAAATATACTTTTAGAGTAGCAGAGATGACATATATTTTATAATTGCAGGGCTAAAGGACCCCTAGTCATGCAAAATTAATGACTAAAAATGGCTGAGGATTCTTTCCTCATCAAGAAAAGGACAGTTGCGAGAAGCTGGATTTCCAAGTCAATTAATCAGGCCAAGGAAAACCTAAAATCTAAACTATAATAAGCATATTAAAATAAAACAAGAAGTTTTCAAGTGCTTTCTGGTTTTAAAAATATCAGGAAAAAAAATACAGTATTGACTGCCTAGAAACCTTTTTGAAAATAATGCATTTATTTATGGAGAAAACAAAATTTCCTTTCCCTTGCAATGGCTGATAGAGAGCTTGCCCTAACTATGCCTTACCAGAGGAGACACAGAGAAAAAGGGATTTTATTACAGAGACATTAAATTAGGGTTGAACTCCTTAATGACAAATGTCATTATGAGAGATGCAGAATATGGTAGTACTGAATAATAAAATTTACACAGGGATTTACAAAAATATATAAATATTATTTTGGCTTTCAGGAGTGGATGGAATTGTGTTGGGGAAAAACTCTGGGAATGGCTGGAAGAGAATGAACCAACTTTTCCCTCCTTTGTGTTCCCCTGCTCTTTTGTGTCCTCTCCCAGTAAACCCAGGGCCGATTTGTATAAAATAACTCAGAACAGAAAAATAAAAGTGGACATTTTCTATGCTGCACATCACTTGAGAAATCCCTGACAGACTCAGGATTTGCAGGAGACTGAATTGTTAACTTCTAGAATTACAAATCAAGCATCATCCCATATGGCACTACTTTTCAAATGACTTCCCTGTAAATCACAAAATCAGAAGTCTGACTCATCAACACTGCCACTGACTGTGTCCATGACATGAATTCGGGCGCCTCACAGAACCAAAGAAGTTACAATATCCCAGTTAGAGCCCAGAGTTGGGAGCCACTCAATTCTCCTTCTGCGTCGCCCCCAGTTATTAAAACTATTTTTCACCTTTTCAAGAATTTACTTTTCTCTCGTGTGTCTTTTCTGGAGCCCCTTGGCTCCCCTCCAGGTGAATACAATACCCAGTAAACATTCATTTTTCTGTAACTTTTCTGCAGACCTACAAGGACATCACCAGCATCAGCTGTACCAGTGCCCCGTTGCTGTTTTGATCCTACTTTCTATTATTCCTATTTACCAATTATTTAAACAAGATTACCTTATTTAAATGAAACATCTTCCTCCCATCTTCCTTGTCACAGGACCCAGAGTCAGGCTGAATCTGGAAGTGACATATCAGTGAATAAAACAGGAAATACCTGTAGCCAGGGAGCTTTCTTTTAAAACAGCAGAATTTCCTCTCTTCCCCAAAGTTTGCTTTTTTTCTGGGTCATCCAAACAATACCTTTTTCTTACAAATTTATTGTTCCCCATCGATGATTCTGAATATCTCTCCTCTCCATGTTTGGAATAGACCTGTGTAAGCTTTTTCCTATGGACTTCTAGTATATGAACTGTAGAATAAAAAACAACTAATTTTATTTATTATTTATTTATTTTTATAAAAATCCCATTTCAAGTAGTGAGCAACTGAGTCAGTCACAGGAGTCAGGACAAATAGAGAGAACTTTCTTGAGCTTCTCAGGGTTTTCCAACACACTGATTTGATCCATTGTTACTGAGAAATATTACACCTGTGTAATATTACACTTACAGCTTTCAAAAATATAGATTCTACAATAATGACAGGTTAAATACGATTGTTTTTCAGTAATTCCAACAGTTAAAATTAATTAAAATTTGCACCGGAGCAGGATATAATATTGGATCCAGGCTGTAGCATCCCCATAGTTCACTCCTGAGATAATTTCATTGCCATCTGAAGCACGTATGGAGAGACAGGGCCTGCTCTAATTACAATATTGTAGTTTTGACTGACAGACAATATGTCTACAATCAACTCGTTTGAAAGCCATGTGTTGCGACAGTTCCTTGTCCGACTCCATAGTGCAGAACCAAGATAAATCAGTGCCTTGTTACTCTGCACTAATCCCACAGCTAAAAAAAATTAAAAATCGTAGGAAACACGTGGACACAAAGAAGTGGGCCAAGAGGTACCCCAGTTTCTTTTTATCTTTTCCTAATTGTTAACATCTGCTGACCCCTTAAACACGGCCAGAGCGTTTGAAAATAACACTTCAAGACATGTAAACTCCAAAACTGATTCCAAACTTCCCAAACTTCACATGTGCTCTTCTAAACAAAGTAAGTTTGAATGTGAAAATTTAAAAATCTCAGTTTTTGAAATCACAAGAAACCCCACACTACTGCACTTACTCCTTACTCACACCAACATATAGCTAATGCTGAAACAATGTTTTCATTCTGACCTCACACAGGCCTGGATAAGTATAATTATTATGCAGCATAATATGACAGAGATATCTGTCATTAGTAGAATTTCTGGAATTTTGAACATACATTTCAATAGCCTAAGTGGACCTAGCTTGGCAATTTAGCTGACCCTGGAAAAGAGTGCCTTATGTTCATCTTGTGCAATCTGTCCAGTAACAGATGTACACCATTAAGATGTAAAGTGAGGTGGAGTAGGATGGGAACAGCAGGAGAAGAGTCAGGCCATTAGCAGAGGAGCCATGAGCTTCCCTAGGCCAGCACCAAGGGAGACAGGAACCTACAAATCACTCAAAACAGGTTTTTCCAGTAAACCTGTGATAAACAAATTACTATTTTTGAAGCGCTGCGCTTACTTTATGTTAAATGATATGTAAATATATATTAAAAAAAACCAAAAACAAAGATAAAAAAGCGAGTCCCTGCAGCGTGTTCGAGGTGAGAGCACGAGGAGGGAGGAGGCTGCAGAGAGGTTCAGGTGGAAAGGGGGCACAGAGTGAATCCAGCCAGCCCCAAATCACAGCTTGGTGTCAGATGGAGCAGCTTCCCTCCCTCCTCCAGCTCTCAGAGCGCCAGGAAGCAGCAAACCCACGGGTGGTAAAGTTCTGCAGGTGAGGACTTTGTGCTGATGACCTGCCACAGCCTGGCACGTTATTAACTCACCTTATTAGCACAATGAATATACTGGGAGTATACATGGGTTTCAGCTCTGTCCTTCCTACTGGTTTCTGTGAGATTTTTCTCACCTTTGTTTATTCAGTTACTACCACAAATGTGTAAAAACAGCCAGGACTTGCAATTAATTGGTTTTTAAAGTGTTCAAAGTGCCACTTTCCAGGATTGTCGCAACATAAAAATATTCATCGTATCTGCCCACACCAAATGTTGATATAAATTATTAATTTAAGGCAAATGTGACAATTAAGCAGATTTATTAGCCTTAATACATCATGCAATTACTAAATGACTTCTTTTTAAAGCTCGTCTTCTCTCTTTCTCTGCAAGCAAAACTGCCTTTGTTTTAGGTACCATATTTTATTTATTGATACACATCATCTTGAGAATGAGCTATCCAAGTTAAATTTTGTAGTGACAGCATTTAATTAACACACAAACAAAGTACATACAGATACTTATTAGCATCACAATAGCAGTCTCCAGGGAGGAAAAGAAGTGTCTTTCAGGCAGAGTTTTTGAGTAAATAATTAACAGACAAAACAATCCCTGAAACTGTGGCTAAAGCACACTTCTGTTTGCAGTTTTACCACAGGGACCTCCAATTGACCAGGGCTGGATTGATCAGCCCTAAAAGAAGCTACTTTTGCCATGAGGTTGAAGCCACAGATGGGAGAATAATGGCCACGTTTGTGTTTGCCTCGCCTGTGGCACAACTTTTGTTCTGTCAATACACAACATCAGTTTTCAGGATGATGATTTTGATGTTTTCAGAGGTTTGAGAACCCCTAGTTGTCAGTATATTAGAAATTTAGATAGAAAATTTTAAAGCCCACTTAATTGTGGTAAACACATGTAAAATATGGCTCTTTGGACAACTCTGGTCTTTCCCACAAACACAACTTATTCACCACATATTCCTTTGGGTGTCCTTTATAAAAAACCAACTGTGGTTGTGGTTTAGCTTTATTTTCCCCCTCACACATTACATGTTGCTCTGGGAGCTTAAAATATTGTTTTCAGCTGAGCAAAAGGAAATGTCAGGGATAATTTTGATAAATGTGAACCATCTCATGTTTCCTGTTAACAAGTGCTTTGTGTGTCTAATAACATGCACCTGTGAAGCTGATTTTTCTTTTTCATGTGACCTCAGAGAAGTAAAAAGAGACTGTGCCTTCTGCTGGGGCAATAACATTGATGGAAAGATTTTAAATAAACACAGAGGTAGAAAAGCCCCTCCCCACCCTGTGGCTCAACCCTCTCCTGGGTTTGGGGCTTGTTCTCAGGATTTTGCTGGTGAAAAACAAACCTGGACCCACAGATGGTGGTGGGATGATCACACCAGGGTTCAGCTCAGTGATCAGTGCAAAACCTCCAGATCAATACAAGATCAAACACTGGACCCGATGCTCTTGGAGGTCTTTTCCAACCCAAGACTTTTAAGCTGTTCCTCCAGAAATTGAGCTCTCTTTACCTAAACTGAGAAAACCAATGATTCCTCCTTTCTAAGGAGGTGAGAAATGTTACAGAGCAGTGAGAATTTATACCAATCTTGTCAGTATTTGGAGTGCTCTACTAAATTTCCAGTGTATAATTCCCTGTAGCTAAATATTTTTGATGATGCAAACAGTCTGGAATTGTGAAGTCCAGGAAAATTCACTGTGCTTCCAATGAACTTTGCTTTTCAAACAGATTTTCCAGGAACAAACTCTTTCCTTCCAAGCTATCAGACAGCCCTGTTTCCCCACAGGGAAAAGCTGTGGGCTTTTAAAGTTCCCTGCCAAAATTTCCTAGGTCTACTTTGTTAAAGATGAATAGGGAATGGTATATTTTCTTGTTTTGGGCAGGTGGTTCTTGTCTGATTTTGTTCTTCTGGGGATAAGACATTAAAAAGAAAGAATTATAGCATGATACAGAGAATATCTAATGAAACAAAAATTAAAACCCAAACTTAATTTTTTCAAAAATTCAGGTTTCCAGCAGAACTTCTATTGATACCCTTGTCACAACTGAAAGCTTCAAAGTTTCTTTTTTGAAAGATGTTTCATTTTTTATCCCGTAAAGGCTCCTGTGAATCGAGGTAAATAGTAATGAGTTTTTTTCAGTCACTTGACAACTACAAAAGAAGTGAATCTCCACTGGCTAATAAGAATTAAAAAGAAAATTGTAGCCTACCTGGTTTCCTGTAAAAAAAGATATTCCTAAGCAGAATTGGTAGATCTCCAAGTGACAAAATATTTTTGCTTTAGACGAGACAACTTTCTCAGCTTTAAATAAGTTCTTTAGAGAATGAAACACATATTTGATATAAATGTTCTTTTACACTGAGCCTAACATTAAAATATTTCACAGTTAAAAGAAATATGTCTTGTACTATATTCATTTGTACAAACTGAGTCTATAAACCTAGACTACAATTCAATGTGCCTGTGAAACATGATTGAATAGAAATGTTCTTTTTAAATTAAATATCTTCTAGTCAATTTTTTTTTTTAATCATTCAGTTTCTACTTCTGAACTCCTCTAAGCAAGCTTGTTTTATTTTAGGAGTGCTCTTTTAATCAATTATTTAAATTTTAAGGTTGTACAACAGAATATGGTCTGTAGGGATTTGTTCTGTACCAATGGGTCATTTATTTATGAAATTTCTGTGCTCTATGCCTACTAAAATATTGATGTTCTTCCCCTTTTCCCCTTTTTCTGATTTAGGTAAAATGGTAAGTATTGAATTGAATTAATTTAAAGATTAACCATTATAATGAAGTCTTATTTAATCACTAAGAGGAGCCCAAAGAGGCGAAATGTGGCTGACAGAATTTAGTTTGGAGCAGGCAGGAATCCTGGGAGAAGAGTGAAACTTCTGGAAAGTCTCACCCACGTTCTGCTTTAGGTTATTGGAAACATTTATTAGGTTAGTTTTCCTGAGGAAGGAAATGTCAGAGTCACCTGCATCACTCATTCCAGTCCCTCCAGAGGAGGTGACAACAATATCATCATTATTATTATTATTATTATTACTATTATTATTAGTAGTAGTAATAGCAGTAATATTAATAATAATAGTAATAATAATAACAGTAATAATAATATCATCCCTCTTAATTATTATTCACTCGATCTTCACCTTTTACACAACATCCATGGCTAGCTAAAAGGGTTCAGGTAATTTAATTTTGCTAAAAGTCTTGTAAATGTGTAATTCTCTTTAAATATGTTTCTGAAGCCTGCCATTCATTTATGGAAAATTATCACTCATTATCTATTTTATGATTTGGAGCTGCTCTCTTTTACCAGAGAGCTGCTTTTACCAGATTCTCATGCTAGTAAAACATTTCCTAGCTACCACAGTTTTATAATTTAATTCCTGTTTTTTCATCTATCCGTGAGAAATGAACCTTGCTGGCCAAGCTGAGTGATTGGTGTGAATGTGGCCTGAGGTGTCATTTGTAAAACAATGAATTATTAGAAGAGCTAATAGGAGCAACCTATGATGATACAGTGTCAACCAAGGCTATTTGTCCTTCATAATCCCTGCCTTTATGGGTTAAAAATAGTTGTATATTCAAAAGCAATCTGAGTTTCAGTGTCTCAGTTGTTGGTATGTCAGTAATTTATCTAGAATAGTCCATACTTTGTCATGATATCTCCAAAAATATTGCAAGTTCATTTAATAGTGTGCTATGCTTTAGAAAAATACATAGTTCCATTTCAGGAAAAATCTTACATTCAAAGTTTTCTTGGTGTCCTTGGTATTTTGAAAAAGACAAGAGACTTTGAAATTCTAATATTGGGTGTTTAAAGAGCTTCAGTAATTATAACAAAAAATATATTATATTAAAATATACTAAAAAATGAAAAAATTCCAAGAGAAATTTTTATTCTCCATAATAAAACTATAAAATACCCCACAGTGTCTGGAATTAAATGCAGCTCATGGAATAATAAAAGAAAACCTTTATGTATCTATTTGATCAGCTTTGAAATACAAGTGCACAGAGAAAATTCTGGTCTGCACTTCCAACAACTTCTAAAAATAGCTTCTAATGAACAAATGGATCATGAGGCAGCCTCTGGAATCACCACGAAGTGGGGAGTCAAAACCTCCTTTACTTGAGTCAGGGATTGACACCTGACTCTGCATTCTTAGGAAATTTGATTTTCTGTCTCAATTTTCTACTTCTAAGGCCAACCTTTCACATAAATTTATAACCCAGGGAAGAAAACATCAGCCTCAAAATGTGTAAATAAAATCTGGGACTTATTGTGATCCATGAAATCCTAATTACAGAGCTGTTTACCAGAGATAAAAGCTGGCTGACAATGCAGAGCACCAGCACAGTTTGATCACTAATTGCAATATATCAGGAGCCATAAAATTCATTCAGAATGCTATTATGGTTTTTAATTCTGAACTGGGATTTGGAAACCTTAAAATGCTGTTTAAAAAAAGACCCTCCCCTATCTTGAAAAAATAAGCTTCTACAAGCGACTAAAGGAAAATGAGGGATGGACTGACTGACGAAAGGACAGACTGCAGGATGCAAGCAGGAAAATACAGAGTGTGGAAATACTTCAGAACTGGCATGAATTCAGGAGCCAATGTAAAGTTTTCTCTGGCTATCAGATGGTCTGGTGGGACATCAGTACAGCAGGTACCTCACATGAGGTAAGTGCACCTTGTTAGATCTCCAACCTACTTGAGGAGCAACAAGTTAAAAAATTTCTTCTCTATTATTTACCACTGAGCATCTGATCCATAACTTCAGTCCAAAATTTACCATTAAAATTATGTGAACAAAGAATGTAAATAATGACTGGAAAGGATTATTCCCTAATTCTAAATTGCAGTGTTCTGGTAGCAGCTCGAAACTAAGCAATTTCATTGTGCCCCAGCTCTTTCCATGAACAATAAATTCAATTTTAGCAATTACAATACTTATGTCATTAATCAGAGTTTGGACTCCAATGCAAATAACAATATGGGACAGGATGAAAAATTCCAATGCTGGGTTAGAAAATAAGGCTGGCATTGCATTTTTGGAATGCTGCAGATCAGGAATGTGGGCACAGGCTCTGAGTACAGGGTGGATGTGACAAAATCAGCCTCTGGTACAGGTGCAGGTTAGCCAGGGACCTGCTGGAGTGGATCCATGCAGGAGTGAAAAAATCAGGGATGCTGGAGCCCCTGGAAAATATATTTCTATTCTTTACAAATATAAAGCTGACTTCAGGCTTTGCTTTCTGCTGTCCTGTGAAGGTACAGCCAGCATGGCACTTACCTGTACTCAAATAAACTAAAATATCACACCTGGAGCGAAACAGCTTCACTTGAAGGACCTGAGCGAGTTCATGGAAGAAAAATCCATCCAAGGTTAGCAAAGAAGGGCACATCCCCTGTGCCCTGGGGAGGGCAAGCTGCTGCCAGGTGGGAAATACTCTGGGAAAGGTTCAGTCCAGGCTCACCCTGGCCCTTGGGCTGCCCTTGTGAAGTGCCCTCCCTAACGGGACATTCGGCCACCGTCAACAAACCTGGTCTGAAAGGGGGAAATCGAGAATTTTGGTGACAATGACCAAATTGATTTTAACTATTTTGAACTACTTTTAACTCTACCTCCCCGAACATTAATTGTGGAGGCAGATAAAAGATACTTCACTGCATTTTCCCTGGTTTTGCTGTGACTACCTGCCAGCTCACTGACACTCTTCCCTGTGATATTTAGTTTCTCCCTGAATGAACCAGTGTTCTTAACTCAAGGACCACTTTGTTTTCCTGGTCTTCAGGGAAAGCCCCTGGCCTTAGATCTCCAAAGAAAAAGTATTCACATGACTGCTTATAAAATAGCACAAAAATTGTATTTGTCAGAATCTCCTGTAAAAATATTTTGCCTGTGCAAAATCCTTTACCCCCAATGTCACAGAAAGTTACGTTCATTGCAAGGATCCTTCTAATTTGGCAAAGAAAGTCTTTGATCCCAAATTTTGCAGACAAGGCCCTCTTTGACTTTTGGAGTTCAGTTTCTTAACTTCTACCTATTTTTTTATATCCAATCATATTTGCCCCTTCTTTTATAGTCCTTTCTTTTTTAAATGCAGAAATTTTGCAGGACTAGCCAATTTTCACCAGTTGTCTTTTCCTTTGCTGATGGAACAAAAATAATTTTATAAATTAATTTTTTAAACTGCTTATACCTGTATAGCTTGGTCAACAATGATTCAGAAATGAGAATTTCTGGTATGTTCTTTTAAAGCAAATCCAGACACTGGAGTACAGAAACAACACCAATGCTTATCTTTCATATCATTTTCAATAATGCAAGCTCTCATGCTGACAGTCATCCATCATATACCTGGGTTGCTCAAGAAATTTAGGTAACCAAATAACAACAAAATAGTGAAAATACTTAAAATCCTTTACAAATATAAAGGTGACTTTAGACCAATTAGGCTGAAAATACATGAATATATTTTTGAAACACACCTTTCTTTAATTTGTGCCCCACGAATTCCCTCTCTGTGGTGTGCATTGAACAGAACTTCACTTAGAATATTTTTACAAAGTGCCTTAAATTTTAAGTCATGGACAAGTTTTCATTGAGACTGTAGAAAATCTAATTTGAAAAAAAAAATTGCTAGAGCTCACTGATACTGTATTAATACAGCATTACTAAAATTCACAATTTATTATGCAGTTATTTAAGGTTTCAAACATGTTTCAGTTTGCCCACGAGATTTCAGCACAAATCACTCCAGAATCGTCTCTCCATGACCCAGATCCATGAAGATAATGTTTCAATAGGCTGACTGTAAATGTCTGTGTGTTAATTCTAACATTTTTATAGCAATAACATTAGGCTGGTTTTATGGGAGATTCTTTGTACCTTGGCGTCTGAAACGGGGATTGCGCATCACACACATCCATGCAGAGAAATCCAAACTCTGATGTCTTATTCAAAAACATGTCACCACCCCAGATGTCTTATTGTAAAACCCTCTTACCAACAGAAACAATTCTAAATTCATTGCACACCGCTTGTTTGCACAGAAATTAAGAAACGGTGACATTATTGCTAAAAAGCCTTTTTCTGACTTTTTTCCCCCAAACTTTATCAGTCGAATAGAGTTCAAATTCTTTAGTTTTGTTCCCAAAGTTAGATGCTTATTTGTATTATTTTATTATAAAGCCATGCAAATAAATCCCAGGCAGTAACTCGGGAAAAGTGAACATCTCCGTTTTATGGTTATTTTTGTATTGATGTTGCCAAAATGAGAAATCCACCCCACAGTCCTCACAATGATTTAAGGGATGCTCAGGCAGTTTTTTCACAGTATTATCAGTAGTTATAAAGAAGGAGAGAGGAAATGCTTATTCAAGCTACAAGAACATGAAAGGAAAAAAAAAACCCAACCAAAAAAACAACCCCTCTTCCCCTTCGATTTTCCACATTAAAATTCTTTGTCTGTTTCAAATTTAAAAGCGAGTAATAGCTAAAATATGCATTGGGTTCTGTCAGATGCAAAGCAGCAGCGAGTGTTGCAGAGCATCAATGCAGAGCACTGGTGCTCTTTTCTACACTGAGTTCTTCAGGAGCCCAAATCCCTCGGGCGATTCCAAAAATGTTTCAGATCCTCAGCGCCATGCCAAGGCAAACCATGCCAAATCCGTGTTTCATACTCTGTTTGCACATATATTACACCAATCCTTCCGAGGACAGAGGTGTGTTTTCTTGGGTGTTTGCACTTTGCTATGTAATTTCTCAACACTCAGCACAGCCAAAAACCTGTTTCCTTCAGCTGAAATTGATAGCACAGGGATTTTTTTTTTTTGTTTTGATTAAAAAATACCCAACAACTTCAGTCATTAAATGCAAGACTTAATTATTTACATAAGTTGAAGTTCCACTAAGTCATTGGTGTTTTGCTTGTATGTAGACTGAATTATAGTCAGTATTTACATAAGTTCCACTAAGTCATTGCTATTTTGCTTCTATGTAGGCTGAATTATAGACAGGATTTTTGGCAAATTTGAGAGAATTCAAATGAGATAGAACTGGGTAAAATGATATATCACATTTTCTAGAATTAAAATATAGTAAATCTGGGATTTCAGCGGAGAATAATCCAAATTAAGCACTGAAATCAGCTCAGTAACAGTTCCAGTAACTGTTATAGCCAAGACAGATTTTGCTTTTTTGTTAAAGAGTGAATCAGTATCATAAACCCAAAGTTTCACCTTGCTATAAGGTGACCTTTGGAAACAGGCAATTCTACTGTAAGATTAGTGTTGAAAATGGGACTTTCAAATAAAGAACTGACAATTTTTAATTTTTTTTTTGTTGTTACTTTTTAGTAAATGAAACAAACACGGCAGCTCAAACCCTACAAGATGAAAATAGAACAACCTATACATGGGAAATATTACAGAAACATCCATGTTCAATATTTAAACACTGAATATTTTGTCAGTGTGCTGCATCCCAACTCCTTTGCAGCTGTAATAGCACCATTAATATGTCTGCCATGGATTACTGCATGGGAGAGAACAGTTTCAAGAGGAATTAAATATGGATACAACCTTCTGGCTCAAGATGTCCCTAAACTGCAGATTGCCAGAAGTGTCCCTGGGGACAGGGCAGGAGTGGCTGAGTGCTGGCTTTGCTTTTCCCAATATTCCAGGAGATCCTGGAGAGAGGCTGGTGTGACACAGCCTGGCAGGGCCCGTGGTCACCACGCCCTGGAGCTCTCAGCAAGGTGACTCTGGAGTATTTCTGTGCCATACATTTGTTCTTGAGAGAGGGAAGGGACTGAGAACAGCCTTTAATAAAGGGACACAGATGTTTGTGTTTATTGCACCACCTGAGCTAATTAAAATTCTTACCTTTTTAAAAAAAGGAAAAAGCTCCCTGTGGGAATGAGAAGTGGCTTTAAAAAAAAAATTACAGATGGGATAATGAAAAGAGGACTATTTTCAAAATAAATTATTTGGTTTAGAGTTTTTTGAGGGAAAAATGAGTATTGTGACACTGATGCCAAATTTCTCAGCTTTCTTTGTTAGAATCAGGGTGTAAGGAAATGGGTTTTGTGTGCCTGGAGATCCAAGGGAGATGTGCAGCACCCTGTACTGGGTAAGAGGTTTTGTACCCAACATTTCAGAGGGAAAAGACTGGAAAAAGGATCCTGTCCTGAGCACATAAAGGTGACAGCCTTTGGCAGATAAATACTGTCATGGTGTTGCTGTTACATGAATTCTAAAGAAGATGAAAAATCTTGTTGTGTATTTCCCAGATGTTCCTCAACTTTTCCATATCCACAGGGACTCCTGAGCAACACCCACAAGAAAATACCAGTGAAGTGATCTACAGCTACAAAAATTCATACCTCACTTGGAGGTGCACCTATCTGACTTTTTTTTTTTTTTCATGTTTTATTTTCAAGGACTAAATTCTTTCTGTAGTGAAGAAGTTAATGAATATAAATTGAACAACCCCCTCCCATATTTCATTGAACTGCTCCTGAAACCAAAATGTCAGATAAAAGAAAAAAAAGAAGCTTTAATCTGAATTAGTTTTAGAGTCAAATTCTTTTGCAGAGATAAAAGATTTCTCTTCACAGATAGGTTTCTGTTTACCTAACAGCTAACAAATATTTTCTAAAGGTCTGAGAATTTTCCATAGCATCTTGATACAATTGAATAGAAGACCCATTTAGCCTAATGAGCATTAAGATTAAATCATTTACTCACAGATCAAAGGAGATTTTAATTATGTAAACGAGTTGTTCAGAAACACAAAGTGTTCCATTAAGCTTCACAATTAATACATACAATATTTATGAGTTCAGACTTTTTTCCTTGTTAAAAATTGATTGTTACATCAAAAAAAAGTTTCCCTAGATGCACTGATTGAAGGAAAAAATATTTTAAGCCATAAAAGTAGCAGGCATGCAAAAGATTTTACTGCCTTTTGCTTTTCCTTCTCCTCTTCATTTTCCCCTTCTCTTTTTTTTTGTTGTTGTTGTTGTTGCTCTGAGCGCCTTGTCACCAGATGTTCATTATGTGTACAAAATATTGAGTTCCCCTAAGTCAGGACTCGCAGCATGGCCCTGCCAAACTGCAGGGCTGTCCCCAAAACCAAGAACAGCCCAAAAACACCCCCACTGAAGGTCTCCATGCTTCCTACTTAGAGTATGGGACAGCAATAACCAATAACCAATAGCCAATAACCAATAGCCAATAACCAATAGCCAATAACCAATAGCACGGTGCAAAAAGGAGCTGAGTTTGGCTCACTCCTGTGTATCACAAATTATTTTTCATTCTCTTTTTTTAAGGGAACAACCTCAGGTGAAATGAAGCATTAAAGGGTCCCATCTTGCTCCTGACAGATATTACAACACTGCTGCACAGGGTAGATTCTTAAATCACTATATTATTTCTAACAGGCAAGATTAAAATAAATGCAAAGAAAACAAATGATGTAAAGAATGCTGATAAAATATGCAAGCTGGATTAGTTATAGAGTAATTTATTTCTACTAGAAGTTCTACTTAGGGAAGCAAATCAAAAGAATGGAAATTTGCTGACACTAAGTAATCCTGGAAAACACAAAGACTGGTTGTAGAAAAACTGATGACTGCTTAAGAGGGATGAAAAATCCATTCCAATTCTCAAGGCCAGAGGTTTGCATTAGAAAAACTTTTGACGAGATTAGTTTCTAAACTTAAAAACTTCAGTTAAAAAAAAATAAATAAAAATGGTGGCAGAATGTTTTATTTGAGGTGCTGGGGAAAAATCTACCTCTAGCTTCAGAGTAAACTACAAGAAATGAAACCGGATCACTGCTGCAGATGCATCTGAGACTACAGACTGCTTTTATTCAGAGTTAGCAGCTCAGCTAAGGAGGCAACTCAGGCTCTGACAAATGTGTAAATTTGACCAGAGTAGTCACTGATGATTCCATGTTAGATTTACAAGGAAGAAGCATAAAATATTTAAATATGTTATGAAATCTGTACCATTGTGTCAGTGAAAAATTCCAACACCTTCAACATTCTGTCTTAACAGAGCAGCTGAATTCTGTGGGGTTTTTTTATTCATGTATTAGGAACTCATCATACTTTAGCTCTTTCACTCAATATCATGATCTTATGATTGATCTTATTTATTTTTGGTTTGTGTGTAACTTGAAGCTGATGCCAGAGTCATTCTAATTATAACACAGTCAACAGAATGACAGAAATCTTATGTCCTGAAACTCCATAAATAATTCAATGGAATTCAATAGTTTATGTTCATTGCAATCCTCATACGTCCACAAACTTATAGTCAGCTTTCACGTATTTTTCATCCATTTACCTTTCTATTGAAATAGAATTGTGTCCCAAACCCAGAATCATTTGCCATGCTCCTAATGCTCCTGGCTTTTGGATACAGATGGTGGAGAGAAAAAGTTTAATTCGCTACTTATCCATTCCCTGCCTATCAAAACAAGTGTGAATGTAAATTATCCCAATCGCTTTCATGTGTGGCACATGAAAACTGAGAAATCCGAGTGTTTATGTTTCCTTTTGGTAGAGGAAAAAGTCAACTGAAAATACTTTTGGTACCTTCTCATTACACATTTTTCTCACCCACAGTGCTCTCATTTTCTGTGAAGCCTGGGCACAAATAACTCCCAGCAGACGAAGCAGGAAAACGCTGCAGCACATCCTCCCTCCACAGCAGGGCTCTGAGGTAAGGGAGGAAGCGTTCAGTGTGTCCCAGGCATCCCATGGAGCAGCTCTGGAGCAGGGCTCACGCCTGCTGCTCTCAGCCCTTTGCAGAGCCAGGACAGGGCCAGCGGCAGCTCTGCCATCGGGGCACACCGTGCTCCATTCCTGGATTCAGATCCTGGATCCGCTCCTGCTGATTCAGATTTTCCATGGGGATTGCAGCTGACAGTCTCCAAGTCGTGATCCCTGGCTGGGTGTGATGACGTTTAGGAGTTTAGATTGTTGTATTTTTCATGTATTTGTAATCCTGCAGTTCTTTAGTGAATAACTCTGAACTCCATATCCAGTGTCAGCTTCTGCTTTCCCACTTTGGTCAGACACAGCAATCCCAGGCCTGGCAATCAAGGACATCTCACTGCCCCAGGCCTGAGAGATGGAAACAAAAGTGAGTTGGAGAGGGAGTAAACTTGGTACCCCAAGTTCATTACCTGAAGCTGGAATTGGAAGATTTACCCCCAGTAAGGACCAAACTTATAAAAGTGTAAAAACCATGATTCGTGGTCCATTTTGGGTGCAGGCCCTGGGAGGCTTTGTCTGCCCTAAATGTACCTGAAGGGCCTTTAATGACTAGAACTGCTTTTTATTCCCTTAATTCTATCTGGCCTCAGTTTTTAGGTAGCCCAAAAATGCATCAAGTGCACCCTCAGCACCTCAGTGCTCTCATCTGGGTGGGCAGAGTTCCTCAGACACAAAATAGACAAATCCATATCTCCATATAGCTCCTGCCACATCTCAACAGCGTAAAAGACATTGACTCCAGTTCAGACAAAGGAGCTTTAAACATTTCAGCCTGGAAGAGAAGGATAGAACAAAGGGAGTAACAAACATTTAAATGGTCTGGATTTCCCGTGTGTGTGATAGACAGGAGAAAGGAGCTGAAACAGGAAGGTCAGGTGGATGAGATCCTATCAAACTTCTCGTTTGCCTCAGGGCTGCCTAATGTACCAAAGAGCCAGGACAAAATGTGCCATCAGTGCTGCCTCATGGACTGGGAACGTCATCTTCCAAGTGCTGATATTCAAAACATGCACATTCCACAGTGCTTTTCCAGGCCACAGAGAATTAAGAGCAAGCAGCTTCCAAAGTTGTTGTGAGGTCTTCTCTCCTTCTTATATATTTGCTAAAAAACAACCAAAAATATCTATCTTTCAAAAATACAGTTTCCTGTTTTCCTGGGGAGGTGGTGAGTTTTTAGAGGTACTTTTTAACACCCAGAAATTTCCACTGCAAAAGTAAAGGCAGGAAGAGCACCGGTTATACACTCATGTCTTTGCTATTTTCGCAAAGTTATGTCTTTTTCCAACCAAGAAATCACCTGAAAACTTAAGCTGCAAATCTGTTTCAGAAATTTCCTATTTTTAATATCTGCCATTTACATATTCCAGTTAAGTGGCAGAAGGAAGCAGAGATCAGAGCAAGAAATATGGTGATGGTGCCTCCCTTGCTGTCCCTGCGAGGTTTTCTGCTCTATATTCTTTAGAGCTTTTCCCTGTCCACTCTCAAAGGACTCCAAAAGAGAGCATTCATCACTTTTATTGGAAAATGATTCCCTGCTTTAGCAGTTGACAGCCTCAAAAAAATAAAAGTTTAATTTTTTCTTAAGTTTTAGCCCATTAATCCAGAAGAAAATCAGTGCCATCCCAGGTGCTTGCTTTTTTCATTTGTGTAACCACATTTTCCTTATATTATCTTGTGTGTTTAGTCTAACCAGACCAAAAACGATGAATGTGATATATTTTAGTGTACTCTTCAATGAATCTTTATTTCTTCCTCCTCAGAGTGCAAAGGCAAGTAGGAGGATAAGAAATTAAATAACATTAAAAAAAATTTAAAGTATTCAGAATATATATATGTCTTAATTCAAAGTTCTTTTATAACAAAGATACTATTTTAAAAAAATACACACAGTAAAAGAGAAATCCAACTGAGCTTCCATCTGAGACAAACTGAAGCATTCAGGCCCTTCCTTAACCTCTCTACAGCAGTTTGAAGATGAAAGAAAACCCATTTTATCCACCAAAAGACAAGTTAAACAGGGGGACTTACAATGAACTGAGCTAAAAGAGAAAAAGAGATAAAGCTACTATGTAGTTTTCAAAAATCACAGCTGTTCAAACAAGAATTGAAAGTGAATGCATTTGTAACCTGCCAGATGATTGAATTAAAAAGTCTTAGTCCCATTTTTCCACTGTTCCTTTCACTGGGATTAGAGCAGTAATGGTATTTTTATGTCATTTGCTGCTCCCTAGTGGAGATAAAATATAATTTCAAGGTTAAAAAGAGCAAGAAGATAGAAAAAAATCAATTATTTGTAAATTTTGAGCTGTAAGGAAATTACTGAGAAGAGTCTGGGCTGCAGTGTCATGGGTCCTCACTTCTGAGGTGCAATAACACCAAGGTTGAGGGTTTGATCCCTGTATGGATCATTCACTTAAGAGTTGGATTTGATCCTTGTGGGCCCCTTCCAAGCCAGAATATCCTGTGATTCTGTGATTTCTCACACAACACACCACTGCAGAGTCAGGCACTGCTTTTCTGAATATAAAATTCATAATGAAATTAGTGAGAGTGATGCTTGCGTATCAAAAACCCCAAATTTGGCTCCTGTTCTGCTGCAGTTGATGAAATACACTGAAAATCTAGACATTTAATAACCCTAAAAGCCTGTAGTGCAAAATGAAAAATCACTGTACAAAAAGAAGAAACTTTCTTGCTTAACCTGCACAACTTCGTAAATGTGAATATTCCTGTGCTAGCCCAGAGCTTTCTGTTTGTTTGTTATTGCCTCTTCCATGAAATTGATTCCCTAATTTCCTTGAGTGCAGAGAAGGGCTCGTCTGCTCTCTCTAATCACAGAGGAAAAAGCAATAAATTATATAGAAGCAGAATGCATTTACAGCATCTCCATGCCATGGATACAGCATGTGTATTTCCAGCTGATTCTCCCATTAAAATCACATCAGTGTGGCCACGTCACCTTATTCTCAAATCTTCTCCTTTGCACAGGTTTTGCAGGAGGGGCAACCAAAATGTCTCAGTAAAATGTGAATTCTCTGACCTCAGCTGGACTGTGAGACACTTCCCAGACAGTCCCCAGCTACCCAGGATTTGCTTTGGAGCTTTCAAGGATGACTCCCACACTTCCAGGAATTGTTCCATTTTAAACAGCACTTGGACCACCTGGTTTTCAGCTGACTCCTAAATCAAATCAAATCAAATTTTCAGTGGAAAACTGACTTGAAAATTTTGGAGTTGACTGTCAAGGCTGCTCTGAACATTTATTTTAGGAGTCAGGGACTTAAATAGGTGTTTGGCAGCTGAGCTGCAGAGACACTTGGGGCTGAATCACCTTTTAGTCCTGCTCACAGTTACCTCAAACATATTCACCATTTCCACCTCCAAAAACTTGCTGTACTGATGAAGAAATTCATTAGAAACCTCAGACAGGCAAAGGGTGAAGTGTGAACTGTGAAATTTGGTTAAGAATTGCTCACTCTGAACAGGAAGGGCATGGACAAGAACAACCCCATTTTGGATTCTCCATGATTTTCCTCTGGTATTTTTCTTAGAACAAGTAATTAAATATTTAAGTACTTGGAAGTTTAAAACTTCATCTCATTTCCCATTCATACAAAGCAATTTGTGGGGGTTTCTCTGCAGGTTTGTACAGACACAACATCTTCAAGTTCTGCTTTGTTTATTGGACTCTTCAGCAATTTTTAGAAATTGTTGCCCTGTGCAGTCAAATAGAATTCAATACCTTATTTATAGCACACATTTTATTCATTGCTTTGTAGTTGTTTCTTCATTGGCAGTTTCAGTAATTACTGGAGTGCTGTGCAGAGCAAGAGCAACGAATTAAGCTTACTGTGAGCACAGATAAGAACTCAATGAAATAAAACAAAAATAGCTGCAAAAAACAGGGAAAAGCTTAAGAAAAAAATCAACCTATAAACAAGAAGAAGAGAGTTGTGTAAAACTTGCTTAAAAAAAGCCAAGAAAATATTAAATTTACCAGCATTAAAACTTAAGTATCCTCCACACACAAGTTTGATTTGGAAGAGTAGAAATTGGCTGTTTTGCAATATTTAATCCTCATTTTCCTTCCAGTAATGAACTTGCTAAATATATGTCAGAGGGCACCAAAGCCACCTGCAGAAACCAGAGCCATTGCCACATTTCTGTCTGCCAGAGCAATGCTTACCTGCACTGAAGCCCTTTTGGTAATATTTACATCTCCTCTATTATTACCTACTAATCTTCTATTTTTATCAGATTATGAATTGTCATTTGCTATATAGACCTAATCCTTTAATTTGGCTTTTCAATTTATCAGTGCTTCTTCAAAAACAAACAACATTAACACTGATTTTACTCTTCCCTGTCAAACTGACTTTTATTTGCAATATCACCCCTTCCAACTTTAGCCCCAAAGAGTCACTATTATTACAAGCAGCAGGTGTTTACCCACGTGGGTCCTCCTGATAGCAAGGAAACAAAGCTCATAAAATAGTATTTTGTGGCCACTAAAGCAATCTCAATATTAAGCAGAGAATGAGAAAAATCAGAGTCCATCCTTGCTGAAAGAACTGTCCAACGTGTCTCTGTAGTATTCCCTGCAATAATGTTATCTGTTCCACTCAAGGCTCGGGGAGGAACAAAGCAGAAGGTTTGTTTTCTGCTCCCATCCCCTTTTTGGAGGGCAGAAAAGGTGATTTCCATGTGCCTTTTGTGTGTGACAAAGTTTTTCATGTAGAATTGCCAGGTCCCGGTATTTTAAAGGTTTCCTGACTCAGTGGGGATTTCACAGTGTTTAAACAGACAAAATTTCATCTTGAGATCAAGAATCACACCTTGGGAAGGACACAAGACAACAAAGGAACTGTGTTTTTAGAGGGGGAACCTCACCCTGGGCTTTGGGTGCTATCATCAACCTCTCAAGCACTTCTGCAAATCTGAATGCTTGGAAGAAGCCAAACCTATTAGGAAAAACAAGAGACTCTGGAAAAAAACCTCTTGCTTTTGGAAATAAAGTTTACTGGTTCTGCATGTATGATCTCTCAATCTAGATCTCATTTTTGCTGCTTGAATTGCAAGATGAAAATAATACGGAATATGAATATGACAATCCTTGATCTAACCATTAAATGTCAGAGAGATACACTCAGCTACCATGGGCAGCACCTCCTAATGAAAAATGGAACTCAAATTTTGAGTTGGGGACATAAATTTTTCCAATTTTTTTTTTTTTAATTTCTATATATTCAATATATTTAATATCTGTCAGTATTAATGTTACTTGCACCACAACATACTAGAAAATTCAAGATCAGCCTATGCATCCTGCCTGCACTGAAGAGCATGGAATGAGGAAAGTAGACAATAAACAGGTTTTTTATCAATTTCTCCTACAGTTTTTAATAGTTTTTCTCAAGTGCATAAATATTAATTTAAAATGCAAATTTGTAGCTGTGTCACTGACTAAAATATAGTGGAATTAGTGCTGTTAGCACTGATTTATTTCATGTCATCATGAGAAAAATCATAAAAACTAACATGACACAGCAGAAAAATTTCTGTTAGTTAAAAGCTTTGTAACATAGCAAACAATTCACACTGATGAGTAAAAAAGGAGTTGTTACAAATACTGAATACATCTTAAATGGCAAGCAATTAAAAATTGACAAGACTGCTCTAATGGAATGATAATGGCTATCGTGGGGAATATCCAACCAGAGAATAAGCAACTGAGCTAATAGATCAATTAAACCTACAAGAAAATTTGTGCCCACTTTGTCACAGTGGCTGTTCCAAGAGCAGATGTTCTACATGGAGCAGTCTTCCACAGCCAAGGGGAAAACTAGATTTTGAATTCTTATCTCAGATATTCAAAGATAAGGAAAAAATGGAGAAAATGAGTGTTCAAATCAAAATCTAATCAAAGAGAATATTTTGTGGGAAGTATAAAAATTTGCCTTTGAGCCACTGGGATTCAAAATTCCTATAAAAAAAAAATTGGGTTCTTTTCATCTTCTCTCCTCGTTTTCCCTCTTCATGAATCTAAATATGCTCAGAAAGCCCAAGATATGTTTGAATTAGAGGGAACACTGGAATCCTTGGTCCCCCCACTGGAGAAGCCTCCACCTTCATGGCAGCCCTTGCTGTTAAGTAGCTGGAGCAAACAGATCCACCCGTGTTTTATTTATTTAGCGCATTGCCAGCGCGCGGGCTGCAGTTTATCACGGTGACGGCTGAATCCATCATCCTCTACCTGCAGCTATAATAGGAGTGCTCTCAAATCAACAAGTCTTTCCTTCAGAGTAACTGAACTGTAAATTGTCCTTGACCAGTCAGACAAACAAAAACAACCTTCCCTGTTAATCTGCTGAAGACAAACAGCCGGGTGTCTCCCCTCCTGCCAAGAAGGATGGCGGTGGCACCGGTGGTTTATGTGTCACATCCCTCACGCCGGCCCATCCCGCCCCCGGCTTCGCCAGCTCGGTGAGGGATGGAGAAAAAGATGCAATCCGACCTCTAAAAATGTAAATAATCATTTTGCTTCTAGGACCACGGGGCTGTTTTTAACGGAAATGAGGTTTCCTGGATCGTTAGGTTATGTTAGAGAAATAAAAATTTTCTGCTGGATAGAGAGAGCTTCCAATACCACAGGCATGACATCTCAATAATCTTATGTCAAACACTGTCAAGTTTTTACTCTTGTGCATGATCAGGAAATCAATTTCATAGAATACAGTTAGAGAATTAACTAATGATGCCCAGGCTTCACTGTTCTGAATTTCTAGTTCATACATACATATATATATATATATGTATGGTTCATACATACATATATAGCGATATATAAATAAATAAATAAATAAATAAATAAATAAAATCTATATAAAAATAAATAAATACAACATATGTATATCTATCTATCTATATATATATAAGTAATGAAAATATTTTATATTTAGATTATTTTCTGTGTTTCTTGTGGCGTCAACTGAGTGCAAATGTTTTCTCTCTCCTCATCGCTCTTTGTAACTGACTTTTTAAAGGTGTTTTTACCAAAAAAAGCATTCCTGAAAGGCTCCATTAAAGAAATGCTGACACATTATGTTACAGTATGTTACAGTATCTTGGGTTCTATCAGTCACATTTCATTACTTTTACATAACATGGCTCTATTGATGCAACCTGATGTGACATGTCACACTGCAGTGTCAGCGACAAACTTGGGCTAAAAAGTTTTCCTCCTCAAAAGCCCTGTCTTGACAAAACACAAGAGGAATGACTACACAGATTCCTTTATTTATCACCACAAATAAATAATTTAAATTAAGACTAACACCGTGCCTGTGTGTTAGCGTCTAATTCCCTGCCACGTTTGTGCACACTATGTGCAAAGTGGGTAATTGTTGGAGTGTTTTACTACTGGCACATCTTTATTCAGAACATCCAGAGGTGTCTGGGTCAACAGCTTCCTATTTATTCAAATTTATATTGACTAGCTTCAGAAGGCAAAGCTGACAAAATGATTAATTAGACTTTATAACTCATTGGCAGCCTGCAGTTTAATAGAATTAGCAGAGCTTAAGTTCATCTTTAAATACCATGACGGTTTTAATTTTTAAAATGTCAAATTACATTTTTCAGTCAGCACCAAATACAAGATGACTTATTCCAAATTTATGGGAAACCCAAAAAAGCACCTAAACAGGCTCCATGTGTAATATTGGATTGTTATGACAATTTAAATCTTTAAGGAACTGGTTAATTTTTTTTCTTTATCTTCATGCTGCACTCCTTGGATAGGCAGCAGGTATGAAGGTTTTTATATTGTTGGCATGTAGGATTTTCTGTGGTCTATTAAAAATTATTTAAAGTGGATGATTTAAAAAAAAAATACTGTCACCCTCAACAAGGTGGATGTGAAAAAGTTACCAAATTGGTAATAATTTGATGGTATTTTGGTCTTAAAAGTGTCTACCTGGTCCTCAACAGGGGACATGGCTACGAGGGGTGTCACATGTGCTCGTCTCATCACCAACTCTTACTGTAAACCATTGAAATTCAAATATTCATATTTAAGTAACATTAACACATTATAATATTTATATTATGCATGTGATATTATACAATGATATTTATGGTGACTCATATGTAAATACATACACATTAAGTAACATTTATACTGAATAATAAGAATTTTGTCTTTTTTCCTCCTCATTCATCACCATTCCTATCACCAGGTGCCATTATGTGACCTGACCTACAGAGAGACCCTAAGACTTATTGTTCACATTTGCTTAGTTTTTATTTTAAAACATTTTCTAATACAGAAAAACAAGTTTTATATTATCAGTCCATTTCACTCTTTTTGATTGCTTTTTGCAAAAGGATATATCAGACAGAATCATGATATTCATGCTAATAAGCATGATAATTTTATATATAATATAATATATATATAATATAATAAAACTGATAATTTTACTCTAAGCTGTATTAAGTATCAGTTTTTATAAGGGATGAAATTTAGCAAAGGTGGACAGCTCTAATAAAAAATGCTCTTAGCATGCAAATCCCCATAATTTTTGTAACATGTTGCTGTATATTAGTTTTTGAATCCTTATCTAGACCATTAACTTTGAAATTGTAGAAACAGAGAAAATACAAAATTCAAATTATGCTTTGACCCCAACCATGGCAAAGGTGTAGTTTTAATCAAGCACTGAAACCCCCTCACCCAATTGAAAAAGCCCACTGATTTCCAAAGATTTTCATGCAGTGGAGGCCCCTCTTCCCAGAGTGTTTAGTTTATTTAGATTATTTTCTGAGGTGTGAACCTCACCCATTTTTATCTCCCCGCTTTGTCCAAACTGTTCGGTGTAATTGAACGGTTCAGCTGGGCACACACGTGTTCATCCTCCCGTGAGCCTCCCCACACCAGCTCTAATTCCTCTCCAGGGAATTCCTCTTTCCCACCCTGACCTTTCCAGGAGGGAGCACCTCCAGGGATAACGGAGTGGGATTCAAGGTGTCGCAGGTACTCTGCTCCTCATGTCTGAAGAGCTACAATAACGTCACAAATCACCTTTTATTTGGCTTTATAGTTCCAACTACAACTCATCATCCAATTTGTGCTGCTCTGGACCTGAGGGTTGAATTTGCTATAAATTTATTTTCCGTGTCTGTTTCCTCTTTTCTGTTTCTTTTTGGATTATGAACCCAGCTTGGCTGAGGTTTGTGCTCACTCACATCCAGCCAGACATCCAAGTGTTCAAAGCTGAATATTCCTGCTTTTGTGTGAGGCTGAAAATCCCTGAATCCATTCAAAATTCAGGATTTCAATCACTGAGGACAGGCAAAGCAGGGGGCTCTGCTGATTTGCCCCCACACCTTGGTGTTTGGAAAACATCCCCTGGTTCACCTGCATTCCCAAAACTCATGGAATGACACCTGCATGTGTGACCAGCTTCTGAGAAGAAGCTTTGATTTGAAAAGAACACATCTGTTTAATATTAATCTATTAGTTTAATATTAATCCTGATTTGGCATTAATTCTAAACTTATTCTGTAGTTCTTTTCTTCAGAGTCACTCTGGTTTGCTTTACAGTCATAAAGGGGTGTTTAAAAAAATGGTGATTTACACAACATTTAGATCAGGTAGATTGACATCACATATGAAGGCCATTTAAACAACACTTGATGAAAAATGATAACTTAGGGGAGATAACAGTAGATAAACTAAACAAAAAAAAAAAAAAAAACAAAACAAAAAGGAAAAAGGAACACCTCAAAAAAACCAAACCAAAAGCAAGCAAACAAACAAAATCCCACAAAAACTTAGCTTTTGCTGCATATCCAGGAGGAATTTAAGATCATGGCACCAGAAGGCCACCTCAGATAGCAAAGGGAAACTTTAAGGAGAGATTTCCAATGCCCACACTCTGCTGCTTTGCATCTGATTAACATAAGCACAGGCAGGGTAAGTCAGCCAGCCAACCAGAAACTAAAGGAGAGGAGGAGGTGGCAAACAGCAATAGCAGACAGGTCATTATCATGTGTCAAAACACTGCAAGACCATGGGGAAAAAATAGAGTGAGAAGAGGAGAAATAAAAAAGGATCCTGGAGTTAACAATATTCAGACCCCCCCAACTAGATGGGCTTTTCTAAAGAGGGTAATTTATTCACAGAATTACAAAAGTTACTTAGAACTAAGAAACTCACTTATGATACAATACTGATATTTTTTTTTGTTTGCTTGCTTGTTTTCACAAACAGATTCTAAATATTTTAAAATAAACACAAGATTATTTAGCTTTGGGCCATACTGACAAGTTCTCGATTTTTTTTTCCACCAAAGCAGTGGATCTGCAGGACATAAAAGCTGCTGGAATTTTAGGTAGCCTTGCTGATGTACCAAAATTAAAATCATACAGAAGCACTTTTAGCACCTGCCTGTGCTGCATCGATCTGAAAGTAAAAGCATGGCACTATTTTTAAGCAGTTTTTCACTTTTTCAAGGCAAAGTTAGAAACTCCCAATTAATACACATACAGCACACCTCTTTTTAGCCTTATAGAATGTATTTTAAATGATGTGGTTTCTGCCTGACTTGGTGCCAAATTAAGTGTAAAAAAGTGTAGTTTTTGGAGTAAGTAAGATACTCCCCAAAATCTGCATCTCAGTACAAATGAAATTCTTGCCAGGTTTTCCAACAGTGAACAAATGCCCACAAAGTTCAGAGCACTCCAAAGCACATAACACAATTTCAGTTTTATAACAGAAAAGTGTCATTTTTATGGACTGCAGCACAAACCTTGCTGTATTTCAGATACTTTGAATTAGAAAAGAAAATAAAATGCACACAGAACACCCTTTATGAAGACAGAAATATATCTAAAACATGTAAATAGGTTTTCAAGAAACTGCAAGGCATTTGAGAAGCATAAAAATATAAAGCTTACTAGCAAATTTATAAATTTGCTGGAAATTCTGGGAAGGGGTGCATATATATTCCCATCATATCTAACTAAAAGCTATCCTAACTTCTCTGGATATTGACAGGAATTACAGCAATTCAATGAATTGGCAGGGAAATTATTTCCAGTGGAAAATTATACACTAACTTTTGAACAGTGTGACACTGCATTTTTTCTTTATGCTCTCTTAGTTATGAGAATCAAGGTTCCATCTGAACCTGCAGAATATTGGGAACAGACCTGATTTGATGTTCTGACCAAAACTGGAAACACACAGAGCTGCAGCTTCAGGGGTTTGTTTCAGACAATACATTTTTCTGCAAAATTGATGGAATTCCCTCTTCATTCCAGGAACTGGACAGAACTTTCTTCTCAGACAGAGTGGAAGCAGCAGACTGTGATGGCAGGGAAACAGAAAATGGCCAGGGTGTCTATGCCCACCCATGGGTTCTCATAAGCAGTGGTGACACGTGGATAAGGAAAACAGAACCCTGGAAATGAAATGAAATGAAATGTAGCAGAAATTTGCAGGTTGGGTTTTGATCATGGGCATGATAAGTCAAGAAGCAGCAGAGAAATAAAGCACTGCCTGTTAGGAGTGTGATATCTGAGTATGTATTTCATAGCAAATGCCACCAGACAGGGCTGATGGTCCTTCAGGAAGAGGTAATTTTCCACTTAAATGCATGTGAATATTAACGTGTGTAGTGCTGTGCAAATGAAGAAGGCAATCTATAAGGGACCTGGAGCAGGCACACACTGAATGAGATTCAAAAGAGCCAATTCAGCATATAGGGGACACATGGCTGATCATAGAGCCGTGATGAATAACAATATCCCTTTGATGTTAATTAGTTGCACTTGATAAGGCAGTGCTAGAGAGGCTTTGCAGCAGTAGAGTAAGGAAAATCAGAACCTCAATAAAGCTTTCAGCATGCTAAAAGCAATAAGGATTTTTTAAAAAGCAAACCAAGACAAGAACACAGCCAAGGAGCCCCTAATCCACTGGATCACTCAACCTCCAGAGAAAGAGGGAAGACTTCATAAAAAGCAGAGACAGAAATATCACAGGTACAATTTTGTCAGAAAAATCTACATTTCTTTTTCTTTCCCATACTACTGTAATATTACTCTTTGCCTCTTTTATAATCCACTTTTTGCTTCCCCAAAGCCCAACAGGGCACAAACAGTTTTACCCAGTCTGGAAAATTGTCACCATCCAAACACTGAACTTGCTCCCTGCCCCTGCATCTTCTCCCTTTGCTGTTTGTGCTCACTCACGTCCAGACAGACACCCAAGTGTTCAAGGCTGAGTGTTCCTGCTTTTGTGTGAGGCTTAAAAACCCCGAATCCATTCAAAATTCAGGATTCCAATCACTGTTCAACACTTGTCCTGAGGAGAGGTGAAGCAGGGGGCTCTCCTGATTTGCCCCCACACCCTGGTGTTATTGGGAAAAATCTCCCTGCTGCTGCTCCCTGCCTTGGCAATCCCACGGGAGAGCCCAGCTCAGGGTTACAAGGACAGCAAAGGAGAAGTACACATGTGGAAAAGCCATGGAAGAACAAAGGAACAAACCATCCCATAAATAATCCAAAACTCCCATCAGCAAAATATTTTACTGAATGAGCTCTATAAAATGCCCAAAACTCTACTGAACTACACTTTCAACCTTTATATTACAGAAAAAGTCTTCAGTTTGGGTAATTTAGTGAATATATCAGGTTACAAAGCAAGCCAAAATGATCCTAAATATCAAGTACAAATTAAAATTATGGTAGGAAAATTTCATGTTCTTACTGTTAAATGTTAAACCCATGTCAAACTTCTGATATCTCAACAAATTTTCAGTGATTATGTTTGCAGCATTAGGTTGATCAAAAAAATAAGAAAGCAATCTTATGCATTTCTTATTAAAAAACCCAACCCCCTCCAAAAAACAGATCATACTTTGATTTAGGTTCTTATCATCTGATAGCCTTAACTTCATGGCTATGTAAGAAGATAGAGGGAATGATTTATTGTTGACTGTCATTCTTTCTGGAGATGAATAATCTTCTTCCTCAGTATTAAAGTGGCTTTCAGGCAAATCAATCAACCATAGATCATGTCATAAGACTGTCTGCTGATGTTAATAAAGCATTTGGTAATAAGGAGCTTTATGTGTTGTATTTATAGACACAGAAATGCTATAATGTCCTCTTTAAAAAGGGGACAACTTGCCTGTGGCACTGTTTAAAAATGAAGTTTAACACACAAGTTTCTTAATTCTGCAGCATATTTTAGGTGCAAGAGAGCAACAGTTTGCCAGGAATGCTGTCTCAAATAAGGGGATCAAGTGGGGGAGACAAAAGTTAACTGCAGGTGCAGCCTGAGTAATGGACATCAAGTAAATTATTATGGTATTTCACTTCTGTTTATAATTAGAATTCCTGTATTTCCTACTCCTCCTACATAACCCAAAGATTGCCTTTTAGGTTATAAGGAAGAGAGGGATTAGTGTGGAGCTGTATATATGTGAAGGCTTACTTTAAACCTGCCTCTTCTCCATTGTATAGATCATAAAATGACTCGATAATGGATTGTCAGGACTGCAGAACACAAAACATTGCCCCGTGGAACTCCAGCACAAGCACAGAGTAATTTCCAGGTCAGGTATGCTCAGGAGGGGGTAATTTAAATTGTCTATGAATTCTTTCAAGCTACTGAAAATTCATTACCTCCATATCTCCAATAATAAGGGAAAATGACATTTATTGCAGAATTTAAATATTTAGAGGAATGACTGAGTAATGACTTATGGTCATCAAATGCAGTTTTGTAATTGAACAATGAAGGAATAAAGAATTAGAAGTACATCAAGAGGCTTCTGGGAAATAGGGAAAGTGAATTCTTTCTAAATCCTAATTTTTTTTAACAAATTGTTTGCACGTGTCAATTGTTGAGCTCTGCAAGCTGGTCTTCATGATTTGGACATTATCACTTTTTGAGTAGAGGTTGGCTACTAAGGAATAGCTTGAATAAATAGCATTAAATAAATGTAGTTAATCAAGTATTAAATCAAGTAGGATTCCTCAGATTTAAAGGATTCCTCAGAATTTCTGAGCATCATGATCATGTCTGTATAATATTTGCAGACGTTTTCCTTATTGAGCTGAGACTTTCTGGGGGAGTGAAAAAGCCAAAGCCGGGAGCACTCCCACCACAAGGAGAGATGGATCAGGCAGAGCTAAAGCAGCAACCACGTTGGGAAGCTCCTGGTAGTGCAAAAAATTCAGTTTTGAACCACAGGTGGTGGAAAATCAGATGCTTGAAGGACTCAGAAGCTCTTTGCAGGGGCATTGAAATGAGCAAATCAAGTGATCTGGAAAACTCTGAGTTTTGTGCTCACAAGGAAACAATCGTTGGTAGTTCAAAGGTTAAGAGAGTACAGTGAAAAAAAATAGGAAGAGATGTTGGATCATTGACCAGTTTGACAGGATTTGGAACAATTATGGAGAAAGCAGTTGTAGAATCATGGAATCATTAAGCTTGGAAAAGGCTTTTAGATCAGCAAGTCCCCACCCCTGCTTTCAGCACATCACATTTACCCTGGTGTGCTGCAAGAAGGGTGGGGGAAGTCAGACCCTTGACATTTCCTTGTTTAAGACTGAAAATTTCATTGCAATAATTTAGTTCTAATTCAAGTGTTTTTTGGTTTTTTTTTCCTCTCCCCCTTCCACCCCTTTTTCTATTTTGTTTTCCATTTTCCTTCAAGATGTTGCAGTGGGCTGGGGTTTAGCATCCTGCTGTGTGAGCCAGCCAGTTAGATTGGTTACCTGGTTATACTGTGGAGTTATTTCCTACCCTGATGGCACTGAATTAGATTGCTGGAGTACAACCTTTACAATCTGTCACTTCTCCAGATCTTTTAAGTGCCGTTGATATCATCCTAGAAATTTCAATCACTAGAGTAGGGATAGCTCTGGAAATTATTGATGTCTATAATAAGGTAATATGTCACGGCAACAATGTCATTTTTGTATGGATTCCAGCTGGTGTAGATATTAAAGGAAATGAAATGGGAGATAAAGCAGTCAAAAAAGCTTTGCAAAATAATTCAGAAGTCGTTGAGAAAGAGAATTCGGTCAGTCAACAAACAAAAAAGCAAAGCCAAACAACTAATTCTGGCAGCTGAAGGTTAAAGAAGGGTAAGGCAATTTACAATAGTAGAATATTCTAGTTCTGTGCCTTGCTACCAAAACCCACAGAAATGGCAATAAAACAGTGCCCAAGAACCAAATCTGTGAGCAGAGTAATTACATCAGGGAGCTGCCATGCCTTTTCTTAAATGCAGGTCCCAACCAGAACATCCTCACCCAAAACTGGTGCAATGGAAACTCATCCCAACAGACAGAACCTTGTTCAGCAGTGAGCAGGATTTTACACACCATTGAAGAAACCTAATATTTGTCCAAGTGGATATGTCCTCTTGTTTGAATAATTTGTATTAAATCCAAATAAAAAAAGATCCAAGAGGAATAGAAAAATCAAGTTTTACCTTACAGCTTGCAATTACTGGAGCTAAAAGTATCTATTAAGTCATCCTTGCATATTTTTTCAGCTGAAATGTAAGTAAAATATTAATACCACATAGTTTACAATATATGCTTTCTTCAATGATATTATTTACCTTTGAAAAATAGGTAAAAATGGGATATTAAGTTCATCTAAAGGCACTCTGGATACCTTTATAGTAATAGCCAGAAAAATGGAGCACCCCTATCTAAGGACACACTCCCAAATCAATCCTCTGACAGTGAAACCCAGGGTGCACAGCCACAGGAACCTCAATAAAGGTAGAAAGCAGGTTTTTGGAAAAGACAGTCTGGAAGGATCATGGTCAGAGCACATTCCTCTTTATTGCTGAAGAAACAGCATATTTAATGTAGAGAGAGTATTTGGGGATAATATCAGCAACAGAAACACAGCATGGGAAAATTTGCTTTTATTTTTACAGGTCGTGGGAGCTGACAGCTGTGCCAACGCATCACTTCCAATGCCAGTATGCCAACACCAAAGATATTCCATCGTGGAAATCTTAATAAACCTTTGATCATCAGCTCTGGCCTCTTTTCTTCCCTGTGGCATGACCACAATGTTCTATATGGGCAGGAAAGAGAGAAAAAAACCGGAAAAATCCTTCTGGCTTCTAAAATCTGGAGATGGAGAGTTGGGTACTGTGTAAATCACCCTTTTAAAAATAGATACGTGTTTTAACAGCAGTTCAAACATTAAAACGAAAATTTAAAAATTAAAGGGAAAAAGAAAAGCTGAAAATATTTTACCGCCCTCCAGTGGTGAAATGAGAGATGGACAAGAACTGACAGTTTTCAGGGAGTAAAGGTTTTATTTCTTCATCTCTCCTCAAATCTGCCCAAAATATTGCATATATTAGGAATTTAAATTCACAAGAGATCATAATACATATATGTGTCGAAACAAGAACAAGTATGTAAGTGTATGAACCTCACTGAACTTCTGCAAATCTTTCTTTCCCTTCCCCAGTTCAGGAAATTAATTCCTAGAACGGAGATACTTGTATCTTTAGAATTCTATTAATAGGATATTAAATGTTAGCATGACCTCGAGAGATTTAACCAGTCTTAGTGTGTTTTTTTTTGTTTTGTTTTAAAAAAGGTGAATAGAGGGGAGCCTCAAAAACATCTTTTGATTTAACATGAAAGGCTGAAAACAATGAACTGTATTGATGTCAATTAACTGAATTAGTACAGCCAACATCAAAGCATCTCCATCACCAAGCACACCAATATTGTATTCTCATGCCAATGCTCAGCTAGAAGGGTCCAGGGAATGTTTTTTCTAAATGGTTGGTAATCAAAATACAGCTTGATCTTAGGAAATACTTTCCATTAATCATTTTTGACACATCTTTTTGATGACCTTTAATATTTTTTTATATTTCCCCTCCAAAAATTAAAATTCATCCATAGTAATTCTTCATTAGCTCTAGGTCACTGCAAGGTAGCCATTCTCTCAATGAATTTGCATCAAATTGTTTCGGGTTTTGTCTGAAAATCAGAGATACCTTTCAATGCCTCCTCAAGGAGAAGTAAAATCAAACAATACCGATTGTGCCTCCCCCAGAATCCCCAAATCCATCAATTTTTCACTGCAGTCGTGGATGCTGTGGGCCTCGAGGGTAACACCGAGCAGTGCAGATCTCAAAGATCCCAGCGTGGATCTCCTGCACAAACACCAGCTCTGCTGGAAGCTGATCCCAAAATGCTAATTCCTGCAGAGCCGTGCCAGAAGCATCATCAGATGAAGCCAGTGAGGGTTCCCAGGGCGCTCAAGCACAAGCTGGATGTCTCTGTGGTGCTGAGACCCAGGGCCTGACACACAAAATCTGCCTGGAACCGCCCTGCCCTGAGCTGCCCCTGCCCAGAAACACAGAAACCACAAATATCTGAGGCTGCCTCGCATAAAACCTGCTTGCTCTGCTGTTTATTAATTTCTCATTCAGCTGTGCAAAAACATCTATAATATCACTTTCAACCCTGGCTGTGAAATGGCCAAGAAAACAAGTGTTCACTTCTCTGGGGACGACCACACTTCCTTCCCTCGGAATGCTCCGGTGCCCCTGCTCCGGGGGAAATTCCACCATCGCTCTCCTTCTGTTGAGACATATGACTGCAAACATGCTCTTCTCACAAGCAGATAAATGTTTCCTTTCAATCACAGCAAACTATGTCTGTCAGCTGCTCATTTCCTCACAGTACTTCATTGTGCGTTTTGTATTGAATTGTATTTTCTGCAATGAAATTTTCTCGCCTTATTTGAAATAGAAAAAAAACCCAACAAACCCAAACAAAACCAAAACACTGAGAAATCCAAGGAAAAGCAAGGAGTTGTTTGTTTACTATGGCATATGATTTCTGTGAGGAGCTTCATTTTACAAATTGCTGAGTATCTGTGCTGAGGAGCTCAGCAGCTCTCAGGACATACCTGTGAATAATTGACAAATTCAGTTCTGAGCCTGATCTCCTCTTCTGAAGCTCTCTGAACTTGGGCAGTCTGGGGGGAAAAAAGGAAAATTCCTCATTTTTTCTATTTTGCTATGCTCTGCTGCTTCTCCAACATCTGTGCTTCTGTGACAATAAAACATTAACTATGGAGCAGCAATTGCAAAAACTCCTTTATCAAATCCCATCCAAACCGGTAACAGCTCACACAATATCCTTGTGCAAGCAAAACACTCTGTGATTTCAGATATTTCATTCACAACTTCAGCTCCCTGTACAATGCAGCTACCAAATGAGAGACCACATTAGACTTTGGACCTCAGAAATAATTGATCCTTGGCAATTTCATTCCTATTGTAACTTATTCAAAAATACAGCTTTGAATCTGTACAAACAACTTTTCTCCCACATTTTTATCTGCTCATTTTGTCCTTGTGGAAATGACAGCTATCAAGTCCACCTGGGTAATATAAATGTGCTTGAAGAAAACAAAATGTCACTACTTTCAATTACAAGGGCAGCAGCTAAACGCCAACTCATTACAGGGTACTTAAAGCTCAAGTCTAAACTTACTATGAATTACTTTCTAAATCTAAATGCCAATATTATACTTAGGTGTATTGATTCAGACATATAAACCCATTTAACTCTGTGGGTCAGAGTTTGTTTATCTTTTGTCAGGAAGAGATTAGCAAGACAAGGAGAACAGTAGTGGGTTTGGATAATGGAAAGAGTTTGCCTCGAGTGCCCAGCTCCATCAGGAGGTGATAAAAGCCTGGGATTGCAATGCATGTGGCATTTCAATGCACATTCCAGGCTATTTTCATATTTTAAATAATGCTCAGGTCTGGAATTAGACGCTGGAACTCTGATTGAAAGCAGCACTGTGACATACACAAACAGCAGAGGGACTTGAGAACATGCTTGAAGCCAAACAAGTTCTTCATTGTACTGAGGCTCCAGAGAGGCCCCTGGAAATTCAGTTAATTGGGCAAGAGCCATAGCATCAAAGAGCAGCTCACACAACGGGGTTTGTTAGTCACTCTTTGCCATTCCTCATGGAATTACCTTCCTTGCATATTCTAATGAGGATCACGGGTCTCTAAAAACACAGTTTTTGTATCCCCATCTCCTCAGATGCCTCTGCTACATGACCTTGACTACAGAAGTGACCATATTAAAGGGTCTAAACAGTTCTCTGGAAGATTTCAGAGCATTCCTCAGGACTCTGGGAAAACTAAATTACTCTCCTGAAGGCCCACAGACAAAACTCACTACTAAAACCCAAACTTTAACTCAAAACAACAGCTCAGCAGCAGGCAGAGGGATGAGAGAATAAACTCGAGGAACTTCCATTCCCTTATTAGCTCATTGGTGCAGGATGGTGGAAATGTCTGTGGTGGTGCTGACAGGGAAATGCACAAATTCCCAGCTGCAGGTCCTGGAGAGGAGCAGGATTCAGGTGGGAAAGGCACATCTGGGAGCTCCATCACTTTATAACACCACTGGCAAGGGGATTACAGGACCTGGCTGCAGCAAGATAAGGACAGGGTGTGATTGTCCCAATGAATTCAGTGGATGGAGCCAAAATACATTATTTTAGAACCACAGCACTTTCATTCCTGACTGAACATTTATGAGTACAGCAATTAGGGCTCAGTTTGCTAAGCTGAATAGAAAAAAAAATAAAAATAATTATTTGACTATATTTCAGCCATGAAATTACAATATGAATCATTCAAAATTCCATAATGTTATTTTTCAATAAAAGGCATTCTTCAAAGGTAACAGTTTCCACTATAAGCAGTTCCACTCCAATTCTTAATATCATTTCTGTGATACTGAAATCACAGAATTCCTTGTGTTATTGAAGCATTACCTAATTATCTACGCATTAAAAACATTATTATTGATGTTTCAGTGCTTTTTACAGAAATTCTGATCAAAACCACTAAAAACTGAATCGACATCTCCAAAATCCCAGCCTAGGGCTGATATCCATATTTAAAGCAGAATTATTATATTAATTTAAAATCTAAATAATATGCATAGACACAAAAATTTAACGTGTTCCTCTTCTAAATAACTTTGAAAATTTGCAGGCAATCTAACACAGAAATGGAAATAGGGTCTAAATAAAGACAGGAACATCAATTCACCCAGGTAAATATTTTCATCTTTAGCTCCTGTTTCCACTAAAGACTTTTTTCGCATTAAGAAGGAAAAAAAAAGGAAAAAAAAAGAAAAAAAGAAGTCAAAGCCCCCAAACTTGAAGGGTATTATTCTCATATCTTTCTTCAAATATAATTATGGCGTATTTTATTTATTATTCAAGTATCATTAAGAAAAAACAATCTTTTCCTTGTAAATGTTTTTGCAAAACTGATTTCTAAAGTCGTGTAAAGACAGCTGTATTCACCATGTAATATTTTCTTCTTTTTCATTATGAAAATGCTTAATGTTACTAATGGTGCTCTACTATCTCAAGGGTAACATCTCCAGGCCCTCCAAAACCGTGGAAAGGAATTTTGGAAGGAGCCAGCAGAGGGACCCCTTCAGTTAAAAATTAAAAATCATCCAAAACCCAACCCTTGAATCAAAACCCAACATGGTTTTATTTAGGCACAGACCCAGATAGTGTCTAAAGTAGCAAGAGCACAAAAAGCAGCAAATTTCTTATACAAGACTGTGAGGTTTCAAACAAAATAACGAATTCTCTTTTTGTCTTTGCACATTTCCAGTACAAACTGTGGTATTTTAAGGTTACCACTCAATTACATAATACTGAGGATGACTGGTACACATTTGCTAAACACCAGTGTCAGGATTAGAGCTAAGAAAAAGATCTGGTTGCATTTTATGTTGTTCCCTGAGAGTAAATAGGAGCCAGGGCTGTGGCAGGAGCAGAAACTTATCTCCCAAACAGTCCCTTCCTTCTTTAAAGCAGTGCCTTCCTCAGGATTAAACAGGATGTCCATGGGAATGTGAGCACACAGAAACAATGCAGGGAGTGAGTGCAGAGAGCATCCTGCAGCTGCTGCTGCAATCCACAATCCAGAGCTGTGGTTCTGCAGCAAACACTTCCAAACTGCATCTTTAATTTCAGGGGAGATTTGATCAGGGAGTGTCTTTTGCAATTGTTGCCATGGCAGCTTAGCCAGACATGATGCTGTAGAAACAATTAATTTTTCACATTGCAGGAACTTGGTATTTTATAACTTTCTGCTTTTTATTCTTTGATTCTGTGAACTCACAGGATATTATTTCTAGTCAAAAGTGGTAGCACCTTTATAACCAGTGCTTGTTCCCACAGCAATGTGACAGCCCCCATGCTTCTAGAGCACTTATTGTAAAAAAAAAATTGTAAACTATGAAATTTTGGAAATGCAAATTCAGAAAACAGCTCATTGTGCTGTTTCACAGTGGTTTACAATGTTCTAAAACACCTATTACATGTGAAAGGCAACATGGGCCATCACACAGCTCTGCTTTACACTGAGAATGAAAAGCAAATCAGAGTCCAACCCCTACAGATTTAACCTGGTTTTGTCCCTTAAATATCTAACTCAGTAAGGTCTGGAGACCCAAAAGAGCTTTGAGGAAAAGTATCTTGTTTTCTAATTACTATTAATGTTTCATAAATGACCTTATTTACAGAGAAAAAGGTAACCTGGAATCTGTAAAGGCCTCACCTTTACGGATGTGCCTCTTTCACAGATAGACAAAATTTACAACCCAGTAAGTCACTCTCATTACACAGAAAACTGATGGCAGGTGTATTTTCAACCTATTTATTAGTTATGATAGAAAAAATTAATTTCTGTCAACACAAGAGCGACAGCATGACAATAGCAAGCCACAAGGAAGCCATTTCCTGCATACAACAGAATACTTTCACTGTGCCCTTCGTCTAAAAATTCATCTCCTTCCTCTCCAGGCTGTTTCAAAACTTCCTTTCTTCCCTCCCTGCAATTCTCTCCCATTCCCTTTTGCCATCTTAAAAACTCAAGTCCTCCTTCAAACATTCTTACACTTGCATGGCCTTGCATAATAAAGTGTCAGCAGAAAGGGATTCTATTTTTTATAAATTTTCATTGTTTTTGATGGACATGTAAAAATTTACCTACAGGTAAAGAAACAACCACTTGGGGAAATAAGTTTTTAATTATCTGTGCCAAGGTGATGGGGGAATTTATGAATGTATCAGAATAGCAACATGGGAAACAATTTGCAGATAATTATTTTATGACAGGACAGTCCTGATAATTCGCCAAGATAAAATTTTCATTTAGTGTTTCAACAAAAGAGACAACCTAAACATTACAAATATACTCTCTTCTCTATTCACTGATTATCTTGAGCTCTCTTTTCCACATTCCTGACACCTTTTGGGTTCTCCTGTTCCCAAGAACTGCTAAAAAGGAACGAAATCCTATTGCACTTGCCAAAGCACACACAGGAATTCTTTCCCCCATGATAAGGATCCCCTGGAAGACAGATGGGAGATGCTAATTCCTACCCAGCTGACACACTGAGGGGTTTTGATCACCAAAAGTTAGTTGTAAGTTAGTTTGAAAAACTCAGATGACCAGAATTTTCTGGGCAGAGAGCATATGGTCAGCAAAACATGAAAGAAATGAACAGGTTTGGGGTTATTTTATCTGACTTCTCAAATCTGCCTATTTCAGAGTCTGTTGGGGCATTGCTACAAAGGTTTCTTACTCCATACATTTATAAAAATATGCAAGAAATTGAGAACTTGAGGATCACTAAGCAGTTATATATATATCACTATATATGGAAACTATATATAAAATGATATATTTTAGAATCTCCACCCACATTTCCAATTCTTGACGTTTCACAGCACTTTCATAGTAAAAGCAGCTAAATTCTTGGCATTTTGGGGTTACAGAAAATCCTCACTAGTAATTTAAAAGTGTGTGACATTTCAGGAGTGCACAGTTAAAGAGAAAAGGAGCAAAATACAAATTCAGAACTAAAGGTCCCTAAAAATCCTTCCTGTTTTTTAAAGGTTAAGGTCTGACTGCAGTTCAGTGTGTGGTTGTGCTTGGAGAGCACATCAAATCCTGTGGTTCCTATAGCACAGCATCACAAATTCAATTCCAAATGCATTTAAATATGGAATTTCTCCCTGTACGTTTTCTTTAATCAAAGGCTGTCCCTGAGTTACAGAAAATTCTATTTTCTATCTCTCAGCAGCAGGTGGCTTCCTTCCTCCTGTGTTAAAATTCAACAGTTTAGTCCTACAAGACACCACAGATTTAAACAAATGTCCTTTCTGAAATGAAGAAAATTTACTTCAATGAGAAAATAAAAAAAAAAACCAACTTTGAATAAATTATTAATAATAGAGAAAAAGAGAAAAAATATGAAATCCCTCAATTTTTTTCTTAGAGGAGTCAGTTACAATGCATTGGGTCATCACAATAAAAACCCCCACAAGTCGGAAATCACCAAAATAAAGAGGTGTACTATTCTTTTTTCATATTGTTAATCCTTATTTAAAGTTTGTGCAGTATTATCTAAACTACACTACGCTGAATCCAATGGCAAAACAATTTTTGAAAGCTCAGCTGGGGAGATGAACTTGCCATAAATTATTTTCAAAGGTATTGCTTGGCTTTTTTAAAATTTATTTCAATGGCATTTATTTTTTTCCCCAAACCAATGTCAACTATTGCCTTACATAACTTTTATTTTATTTAAAATCAATAAAACAATACTCATATAACCTTGGCATTCAAAAATGACATTTCTCCTTTGTTTTTACAGCACACACAGCAAACAAAAAATCAATGTTTTATCTCTCCACACTTGGATAAAAAGGATAATAAAGCAGCAGGCTCACAGTGCTGTATGATATTGATCGTGGACTCTCTCAAGATAAATTACTAAGATTTAAAAATTATTCTTGGTAAAGCAGCACTACATATTTTTTTATCAGTTTTCACAAGACTTTGAGGGAATATGGGCATCAGTACATGAGCAAAAATACATTACACTGGGGGTAATTCTTTGTAAAACTCTTCTATGAAAAATGTACTCAAGGAGCACATTTAAAGGAGAATATGTTTTATATTTTAATTTTTCTGTAGGGAAAAATGGTGCAGGTTTTATAATCAAATTCATTGAGACACTCCAATACTTGTGCAGTACATGGAGAAATGCATTGAACAAATTTGCATTTGCTTGCAATTTTTAGCAAAAGAGAAATTTAGAAGAAGAAAAAAGTTACTCTGTAGGCATTACTTCATTTTTAGAAAAAAATAGCTTTTCAAGATAGATCTTTTGGGTGAATGTTACAGTACAGGCCAGATCTACCTTAGGATTATTTATAAAGAATGACTTGAAGAGAAATTAAAGATAAGAAATTTTTATGTGCCAGCTTAAAGGGCAACCTTTTATATGCCACCTTGAGAGGATTGCTTTAAGAGATTTTTAAATTTGAAGTTAATTTCAACATGAATACAGCTCACTTAGCAACTTTATTTTCACAGTAAAACTCTAATAAATCATTAGCTGCCGCTTAAACTTGTATGAAAATACCTGAATCTTAATTGTTATAACTGAAAAGTTATTAAAACCATTGAGTCAGAGGAAAATGGGCTGAAACAGATAAATGTTTTAGCAGGCTGAAAGGGGTATATTGCTGAATATTATTCTGTGAAGTAGATGAAAGCTGCTATCAAAGAGTCTCACTATAATTCATCTTGTCGTGTTCTCTGGTCTCCTACGATTCTAATCGCCTACCAACACCAGGGCAGAAAATTCATAATATTGTACCTGGATCTTGCTCCTCAAAGGACATCCTTAGCTCACAAAACCCCCTCAAAGTCCAGCTCTAACTCTCCAGAATTTTTACTTCTTAGCTCCAGCTCTCCAGAACCGTTCCCTCTCAGCTTTGCAATTTCTGCAGGAAACATTTCTAGAATTTCCAGGAGAGTTTTGATTTCTGGAGAGATTTTTTGCAATAATGATATTTAGGGACTGGGGAATGTCCTGCAGTGCCGAGTTCCACGCCGTGGCAGAGGACAGGCACGACCTGGATGCTGCTGAGCAGCACAAAGTGGAGGCCTCAGGAAATGGTCCCTGGCAAAGGCGTTGTTTAATGTGGATGCTGAAGGAAGTTCAACGGAAAACACTTATCAGGAGCTTCCGTCCAGAGAGGAGATATGTTGTAGGGAAAAATGCAAATATTACTCAGCAGGCCAAGGCCAAAGGAAATAGGAAACGGGCTAGAGAGTTCTCTGAAATAATCTGTCACTGAAATGTGAGAAAACAAAGCCCCGTGTGCTGCCTGTTCTATTATTTTAAAGCCTTCCACAAGTCAAGATCCTTTTGCAGCATTGTGCCATTATCTGAAAATTGTCTACTTCCAACTGGAGCTTCTTCAAGGTAGGATAAAAAGCTTAATTTGGGTCTTATCTTGACACATCGTTTGCATGTTTATTATTTGAGCCTTTGGAGTAACTCATAGGAAAGTCATGAGCTTATCACGGAAACAATACATCAGAGAAATGCTGTAACCGCTGGCTTTGGGGCTTTTGACAGCCTGCACAGAAATGCCAACGATTCAGCCAAAATCTTTCAGAAATCTCAGAGGGCTCTGGGAGGAGTGCCACCTCTGAGCCTGCCAGGGCTGGAGAAATGCTTCTGGGAGCCCATGCACTGAGGAAACATCAAATGCAACTATGAAGGGACAGAAAAAGAGTTGGTGCTCTGAGATCTGCATTTTTAACCTTGAAATACTCGACTGTGCAGGCACTAAATCTCAAGAATTCCTTCATTGCAGGTAATAAAGGCGTTTGCATGAGCCGAGACAAAATGGATGCTTATTAAAGTTTGATTTTTGATGGTTTTATAGTAATAATAATAATATTGCTCAAATGAACAGAAAAATAAGTCCTTGCACAAAGGGATATACTATAACAATCCTTCCTTCAGCTGTATCTTATGTTCTCCACATTGACTGAAAAACCCCAAACAACTTTCTCAAAGGTAAAGAAAATAATATTAGAAATCATAACTGCTGCAATTAGTGTTGCATTTTCATTTGAATTCCAATATCCTTAAGTTCCTATTCAATAAAATCTTACTGAAATTGTAGTAATTCCCTAGTTTTGACAGATGCTTTCCATGCTTATCTGAAAACACAGCAGGAAAGAGATGGAGGTGCATTATATAGAATATGCACACTAATTCCAGATACCAATAATATGAAACAATCCTCTCTAGGTGCTTCAGCAGAACAGAGAGGTCCCTCCAGAGGGTGATTTAGGACAAGCAAATTAGACTTGCTGTTGTGAATGGCACTCAGAAGGCTCATGAAGCCAGGCAAAGTGGATATGTCCTACAATGAATGGGTTTAAGAGCATATAAAAAAAAAGCAAGCCAGGAAGAAGAAGTACAGGAGGGAAATAATCAGCATGATTGCAATCTTGCATTCAGCTGGGTGCTTTGTCTGTCTGTCTGCTCTCCTGTCTCCATTGTTCCCTCTCCATTATCTTTTCCCTCACACTACTTTCTGTTTTAAACTACAGTAGCATGTGTTCCTCACCACTTCCTTAATTTATAATGTAGATAAAGAAATTACTTCATCCAAAAGGATTCCACTAGACAGTGTACTCACATGCCTCAGCGCTTACCACACTTCTGAAGAAGGCTTTAGTTTATTGTAAATGAGCAGAGGAAATGGATCTTACAAAGCATCTCCTCAGTGAGGAAAAAAACAGCTGAAAGGTCTCTCATTCATAAAGCTTGGTGACAACAAGAATGAGCAAATGACTGTGGCTGATGTAGAGAAATTTGACAGTAAAATAGTGAGAATGCAAGAGAACTGAAGAGTGGGGCACAAGTGCAGAAGGAATTTCAACTTAGATTGGCCAAAAAAGGGCAAAGAAATGACACAGATCAGTCGGGGTGTGCGATCACATCAGACAGCATTAGAGATATCCTCAGACATTCACAGCAATAAAGACATTCTTGGCTTTGTTTTGATGTCTGCAATTGACTGTGCTTCCCTTTGCAACACCGGGAGGACAGGGAGGAGCTCCAGCTGTGTGTGGCTGGAGCTCTGGGCGCGCAGAGATGCTGCCAGGAGCAGATGTTCCATGCTGGGCTGGGCACTCCTGGCTCTGGAACACATCCTGAGGCAGCTCAGGAGCAGAGCTGAGAGCCCCCAGCCCTGCCTCAAGGGCTGCTCTGAGGCTCAGATTCAGCAAGTGATGCCAAGACGTGTCATAGCAGTGTGGTGAATGAAAAGGGTGCATGAAAAGGATGCCGAAGCAATTCTCATACTGCGCTTTTTATTTTTCATCAGATAAGTCAAGTGGCTTGGCAGTGAAAAAGGAGTTAAAATAGGGGAGAAGCTGAATACATGAAGAAAATAACCCAACTGCTTCCGAGATTCATGACTTTTCTATATAATTAGACAGTTCTACCCCTTTTTTAAGCACTGGGTACACTAAAGCTCTGTAGGTAGGGATGACAGCTGACTGCACATACGCCTGCATGAAGTGAGAGATCAGTTCCAAGAGATTTCTTTAGGAGAGCTCATTCCAAAAACCTCCACCACCTTGCTGGCAGCAGCAATAAAAAGCACTGCTCTTGCCTGATTTGTTTATGCAGAAGAGCTGATCCCCACTGGAGCACATTGGGAGAATAAGTGTGGGAATATCACAGGGAGGAGGAAGTTTGCAATCCCCTTGCTCTTCCTGTAAATATTGCATGGATATCCAGAAGATTTAGATTCAATTATAGAACAACCTGTCTGGTTATTTTAATTTTTTTAAAGCAGTTCATGGTTTCTATCATTAAGTATTGGTAGACATATCATTCCATCCACTGCAAAGCAGCCAATATATTTATTGCTTTTTAATCCTAGAATCAAGAAATTTAACTATTTTTGTTAAAATCTGAGCAATTTCAGGCTGCAACAAGAAGATATTGCCTTCACTCACAGTGTAAAAACTTACCAAAGAAAAAACATCCCTCAGAAAAGTCTGCATAGAGCAAGATAATGCATCATTTTAAGTGGGATTTTTACAAACCATGTCTAATGAGTATTCTGTACTCACAGGAGCATGCTCTGGGGCAGGAAAACAAGAACTAATAACTTTTGAGGAATTGACCATTTTCCATTTGGAAACTGCTTGTTAACACAGCTACAGCCATGCAAAACAAAGCTCCTTAACTCTGTCTCTTCTGATGAGACATAATTGATTTCAGGCTATATGGGGTCAGCTATATTCTCTGTAAATACAGAAGATAAAAATAGGCAGTGATGCCAGGATATGTGAAACAGCTGAATCCACAGATGCCCATTTTAGAGAACAAAAACCAGTTTACTGTAGGGCACAGAAAAGGTGAGTCATCTTTATCATATATATCTGTGAAAATACATAGCTATTAGGAAATTATTATACATTTATAAATTATTTTTAGAAGTTTTCATTACCCACATGGCCACAGAACATATCTGGACAGAATAATCCTTGTGGCCACAACGTGTTCAGCAGCAGAACTCCAAAGGTTGATGCAATGAGTCTTCAAGTCAACCAGATAAGGCAGGATTTAATTACTTGACTACAACATCAAAAATAAAACTGCATAATGTGAAGTGTGCAACACTTGACTGTTTTGCTCAGAAAAGGAGCAGGGCTGTCTGCTTCTGTTTCACTTAAGAAAATGTGAAGTCTTTACATAAAACCTTGTTTACTACATGTGGGATAATTAGCTTGTCAAATATTAAGACAGTGTCAGTTCTGTTCCATTAGCTAGCTGAAGATACTATAAATTACATGGAAAATGTCCAAGGAATAGTAATATCAAGGAACACCATCCCTTGGAGGAGTTTTAGTGGTGGTTTTTTATCCTCTCCCTCATTGTATATCCTCTGCAGAGAATTTTCAGACAGAAAGGTCCCCAAATTTAGCCCACAGACTGGAGTGTAAATACCCAGAAGGGGAGATCAGCTCCATCAAAGTCTGTGTGTCACATTCTATTTACAACCAGAGCCAAGTGGGTGATGGTTGGGATGACACGGCGCAGACGAGGCTCGCTGAGCAAGGTCAGCGGGATGGAAGAGCTGGAATCCCCATCCCTTCCCTCCCACAGAACATGACACACATCTGCCACAGCAGCAGAGCCTGGCCAGAGCTGCTGCCGCTCCCTGCATGCAAATGCAGCTTAGCACCTTCTCCCAAACACTCTGGAGCGCTCACCACAAATAACTGCACTAAAAATAACCTGCAAATATATGCACCGGGAAAAAAGGCAGCGTCTGCTCGGCTCTGGTGGAACTCTAGGAAATCTCAGATGGCTGGCTTGCTCTCTGAGCCGAGAGTGGGGAGGTTTCACTCTGTAACTCCAGCTAAAGATGGCTGGATCAATGCAAATAAAAGCAGTAAACAAAGCATAATTAAAGGTTACAGCGTTTCTAAGGCTCTTTGTAAATTTTACTCTTTAAATTTACCAATATTCATAAATAGGTGGATTCTAAAGTCACTGAGAAAGGGATAAATCCCATTAACTGCAGCAATTCTGTGGGGTCTTTTCCTTGGGTTGAACCTGGATTGTCACCTCTGTTTCGTGGATCTTTGCAATTACACGTGTAGCATTTTAGAATCGTGGAATAATTCAGGCTGGGGACATCCTCTGAAGGTCCCAGCTCATCTAGCTCAACCTTCCTGCTAGAGGCAGGGTTAACTATGAAATGATAGTTAAAATTAAATTTTCATAAAAGCAGATGTACAAAGACTTATAAAATAAGAGCAGAAAGATGATACTCCAATAAATACTTCCATATGGGATTCTCAATTAGTAACATTTAATAATCATTTGCACATATTTACCAATATTAGGGAAAAGAATGTTTGCTATGAGAAGATTGAAGAATTTTTTTTCTACTTATTCATACTTTCCCAAGCATAAGAATTGGGAACCAGCAGTCTACCTGGTTTGGAGTCCTCCAGAGGAAGCAGTGTGGGATCACACGAGGAATGGAGAATTGTGTCTGTTCATGATCCAGACACACCCACAGCTTGAAAATATCGCCTTTCTAGCAGAAGGAAATGTTCTCCCTGTTCTTTGAACTACCTCAGGCCATGTGTTTTGGGGAGCAAAACAGTTTGTGACTCCCACAGCCAGCCTGGCCCATGAGGATTTGGTGTGGCTTTGCTGTCAGACAGGATGAGCTACAAAGGAATGCCAGTGCCTCCCAAACCCAGCAAAATCCAAAGAGAAAAGCAAACTGCAGTGCAGATAATTTTCAGCCTTTAGTTTAAGGGATTTAAGGATCTTAACTTTATAAAAATGTGTTTTTTTTAAAAAAAAATCAAATACTAAAAACTGTAATTACAATTCCAGGACTCTCTGTTCCATTTTGTGCTTTTTTTTTCCCCCTGTGCCGACTGTTCATGCTGTCAACACTTGTCTGGTTCATTTTGGTGTCTGAGAACTCTTAGAATTACAAAATAAATGTACTGTATCGAAAAGCTTGAGACATGAAGACTTGTACAACAGCTTGTATTACACTACATCAAAATGGGAAAGAATCTGTGACACCGTTATCAGCTTGTGAGAGCTGACACCACGCACAGAAAGTCCCTGGAGATACCAGGAGAGGATTGAAGCTACTCCTGTAATCCAGCAGGTGAACTGTGTGCTGAGGTCAGAAAGCAGGCAGCACTGACAGGCAGAGGTAATGGTGCAGAGCAAACAAATAATCTGTGGTGGCTGCGAGGACTTTTGCACCTGTGAGGAGAAACTTTGCAAGAAATGTGAGATATTAGATCCTGTCCTGATTTCCATTCTTGCTCTGGAAGGCATAATGAAAAAGTATCTTTTAAAAAAATTAGAACTTTTTCCATATGTCACTTTTGAATGTTGACTTGATCCATCTGTCAATAAGTCAGCAAAGTGTTTTTTCATTTTCTGTACGTGTCTGCTCAGTGGGGCTTGGGTTAAACACGTTCCGTCACCTTGTGGGGTGAAAATCATAAGGATGAATCTATTTATTTCTTTTTCCCTATCTGCTTAAACTATTTCCTTTTTTCTCAAGTCCCACTTACTGCTGTTCATTCAGACTTTGCACAAACTCTTTGCCCTGCACTTTGTCATCCCAAATCCCTCAGGACACCACTTCCCCTGGCGTGCCTGGCTGTGGTGCTGTCACAGCTTGCAATTTACTCCTTTCTCTGTTTTCCTGCCTCCTTTCCAGCTGCTCCTCAGTGGGGACAAGCAGTTTGCAGAGGAGTAGAGCCAGGACAGAAATGCCACGTTTTCTGTCCCTTTGACAGTTTTACAAACCCCTGACCACATTTGGTGTGGCTGAATTAAATGTGGAGTGATTGGCAATGAGCTGAGAACTGGGACAGTCTTGGGAGGAAGAACCACTCTGAAGTTGAACAGAGGTAAAAGAGACATAAGAAGTAATTTTTACATAACCCTAGAATGTGCTTGGAGGCTTTTTTTTAAACATGGTTTCAGTACTTTTTCAGAAATTCTGTTTCTTTGCTGACAGCAACATTTTTATCGTTTGCAGCACAGCTTTTATTATTCATCTTTTACTCAGTTATTCTGAGTATTTTTTTATTATTATTATGAGTTATCCAAAGTTATTCATATTTGGATGTTTATTCATCTTGTATGGATTAGAGTCTTTCACTAAGTGTTAATTAAGAATTTGAATATATCACTTAGTTTCCTAAGTAGATATCCAGTACAAAACCTCTACTAAAGAAAGGCAAATCTGCCTGGTTTTAAAGAATAGCAGATCAAAGCTGCCTGAGAAAAGGAATGGTGTCTTGTAAGAGAACTAGGATTGCTTTCCAAAGGCTAGTCTTAATCCTTTCATATAATATTCATACATGGAAGTAAACTCAGGTCATGCTTCAAATAACTTATTTCAGAAATTAAGTTCTGAAGCCTAACTTGAATATTTGTCTAAAAATAGTAAACACGTGATCACGAAAAGCTTAAAGCTGAATTCCTTTAAATCCTAATGCATTTTGGAGTATTATTTGAGAAGGTCAGGAAAAAAAAAGGCCATGGAAATGAATTTAAGGTTGCTGATATAGTTTGATGACCGATATTTTTTAATCCACCAACTTCAAATAATTTTTGAATGTGACTTTAATGCACCAGAAAAGCTGTGCACATGTTGAGATCTTTAACTACAGAAAGGACAGGAGCTCATTTATTTGGTGACAAACATCTTCAAGACTTGCACTTAAGGACAGAACGTGAACTGGACAGAACTGGTAAAACTGGAAAACACAGGAAATAAAACTACTGTGTCTCCATTTCCATTTCTAGTAACATAAAAACTCCTTCTAGACAAGGGATTGAATACATAAGACATGCCATGATGTAACCTACTAAAGTCACTAAATGCTTTAAAAGCAAGTTAGGAACAATTACCCCTGGATCCTGGATACTTATTCTCATCCTAAAACTGCTTTGTTAAGCCATTAGCTCTATGCATTCAAAGTCAGACAAAAGTTACAGCAATTGAAAAATGATAAAAATATAATTGAGCTTTCTAGTTCCCCAAAAGAGTAGAAGGAAGAGATTTCATATGAAATTTACTTCCTTGTTATAGTTTAGTGTTTGGCAACATCTTCATAAAGAAGATTTAAGTTCTGTATTGCTTAAATAGACACTGAAAATGATTTTGCTGGTATCCTTTACTGAATTGCTGAAGGAGAATTAGCTTCCTGGAGAAATCAAACAGTTGGAGGCCTTATTTGAAAATCTAAGAAATAAGAAGTCAGTCATTTAAGGAACCATTCTCTCTCCAAGTAAACATCTCAGTGATGCTTCTTTCAAACCTATTTTGTTTGAAGAAGTATTTCCTAGATAAGAAATAATTACTTGTCTTTCATCTGCTTGGTTCATCTGCTCCTTCACTTAATTTCTCCTTCAGCATTTTAATTGACTGCCAGTGCTGTTCCTGCTGAGGGAAGCATTAAATCACAGCAGACCTTTGTAAATGTTGTAACTCTGTTTTAAGAGGTACCAGTAGGTTTGCTATGGGTATTGTGATGTAACAGGGAAAGGATTAGCTTATGTTTAAAGGGTTTGGAACACTGATTGTTTAGAAACAAAAAATTTGATGTCTTTGTGCCACACAAGCAGACCCAGGGCATAGCAGCACATTTGTGAAACCATTACTGGCTGTCCCATGGCTCACCCCATCCCATCCCTGCCCTGCTCAGAGCTCATCCCCATCCCACAGGATTCCTGCCTGGGCTCTGCTGAGCTCACAGCACCATGTGCTGTGCTCCAGGCTCTGTGAGCAGCTCCTGCCTGGGAGATCCAACCCACCCCTGCTCTGCTGCTTGTGCTGCAAACACACCCAGCTGTGCCCTCACCTTGGAAAGGATGTGAGGCATGGACACAGCAACAGCCTGAACCTCACCCTGTCCCTTGGGGACCTTTTTCCCCACAGCAGCTCTGTCTGTGTGGAGCTGGCAGGGTTCTGCAGCTCCCCAGGCCTGGGCTGCTTTGGAAGCCAAGGAGAGGATGTCCCTGTGCAGCAGCTCCTGTTTCTTTGTGCTTCTGACAGTCATTGCTGCCTAAACTCCTCCCTAAGGCTGCACAGCAGCTTCCTGACAGCTTGCTTGGGAGAATTTTCTCCTTCCTCCAGTTTTTTTTTTTTCCTAAGCAGCTTCGTAGTTATTCCCAAACTGATCTGTAACACAGACACTTCAAACAAAAAAGTTTCATTGGACAGACTTTGTGCCAAAGTCTTTTACAGCAAACCTCACCATTGTGTCAGAACAAAGTACAAACCTGGCAAACATCTTCTCTACAACCTATTGTGCACTATTCACCCTTGATCTTGGAATAGTTCCCTCACTGTTGAAAATCTGATGGGCTAAATAAATGCCAGCCCATATGCCCACGAATGGCCACAGAGAGCCCCAGTGTTGGAACAAAAACTGTTTATTAGAGAGCAAAAATCCTGTTCGCTGGACCATGTTTTGGTATGAAAAAAATCTAAAAACTTTGTGTCTGGTGAATGAGAAATGGCATGACAAGCACAATAATGATCCTGTGAGCACAGGGCTGCTGGAAGCAAGAATGGGAATTGGTTCTGACTGAAAATTTCAATTATTTCTTGAGCAGGGTTCATAAAAAATTTTCCATTTGAGAATACTAGTCCTGCAAGGCACAAGCTACAAACCCTATTCCCCTCTAAAAAATCTACTGACAACAGTAACCACAATTATTATCCTGCAATCAGCTGAAATTGGATCTCTTTACACCACAGAACAGATAAATGGTTTGCAACTGCAGCATTATTTCTAACTCTCCTTCCTAATTTACATAAAGAAATTAATATTCTGAAAGAATAGTCTCTGGTGTATTGGTGGGAATATAATTAACAAAATCAAGACAGTATTTACATGAGTATTTGTTTTGATAAACAACAAAATGTGCTGAAGACAATTTTTGGGAATAAATTGGTATTTGTTTTTTTTTTTTTTATGGCTAGCACAAGTTGGCCTAAAAGCTTGATTTTCATTCAGGATTTTAATTACAGCCATAGCAACAAATGCTTGCAAATTCTGACAATAGCTGTCAAGCTTTTTTGTCTTAATCACTCTTCCCTGACTGTGGGGAATATATTTTTTAAAGTATTTATTGCTTAAGCAGCAATTCACCCTAGAGTACAGGACATCTGTCAGGAGGATCAATAAAATCTCAGCCCTGAGGGGTTTGACCAAGGCTGACTAGCATATAAACCACAGATGATGCTCAGAAACTAAACTAAAAACTAAATGGAACTTCAGAAGCTCTCAGGGTAAAAACACTGCCTCTAAAATCCTATCTGCTTTTTGCTCCATGGGGCACCAAGGGGTTTCTGTTCCTGAAAAGCAACAAAAGGCTCTCATTTTCTCAGACAAACCCATGAAAATGTGTCACAGCCATGACTCTTTTTGGGTCCTTCAGTGGCTTTTCTTTTGTCAGCATCTATAATGATAATAATTTTCATTTCTGTTTGTTCTATATTAAAAACTACTGAAGTTTAACAGTCTCGACTTAAAGTACATTCATAATTAATTTTCTACCACTTGATACATTTTAACTGTGCTTACAGCACTAATCTTTGAACTCAGCTGAAAGGCATAAAAAATAACAGGAATTCTTTCATTAGTGCTCCAAGCGATTCCATTTGCCATCCTTCCATATCATTTGGGTTTGTTGGCTGGAACAATATCAATATAACTAGAAAATGAAATATAAAGGCTATTTCTGGAGTCAAGGAGGAAATGATTTTAAAAAAAATAAAGAAATCTGCGATATTTCCTTTGCTGTGCTTTGTGGGTTTGTTTAAGTTACATATAATTCATTCCTTGCTTTAATATATATTATTGAGGTTGTGCATAAATCCTTATGCTCAATCTAATTATTTTTTTTTTTGCCAGTGTGCATTTATAAGATGTAGATGGCGTACACCCAGGGATTTCAGTTCCACAAGGTCCATTTTTTATACAAGAATTCAACATGTGCTGGCTTTTTTTTTTTTGGTTGTTAAACCAATAGCTCTGCACAGAGAAATCTGGTGTGAGTACTTCTTTTCACTCCATAAATTCAGTCTGAAATTAGACAGAATTGTAAGACTTGCCTGTTTCCTTCTGTTCTTACATTCTTTTTCATCTGTTTTAGGCTGGCCTGCTCATAGCTCTGGTTGTATTTGAGTCCACAAAGCAGTGAGGGACTGCAGAGCAGGGTGTGCCACTGGGAGAGCACCTCTGGGACACCCCAAATGTCATTCTCCCCTCAGCGACCACAATCAGATATCAGGAAATCCTGCAAGAGCAAAGCAAATCACCCCTAGAGTTAATTTATTTTTTGGGGGGGGGATGGAGGGAGATGCATAATTTTATATTTCCATGAGGTTACAATCATAACCCAGGATCTCACTCTTGGGCATGACCCAGAGCCCATCGTTCCACCAGTGCATAATTGGACATTTTTCTGTACTGAATCTCAGGGGCCTTTTTATTGTTCAGTTCCTGAACTTTGCTGACTTTTTGTTCAAATCTACAATTCTTCACTGCCAGGGCCTGAGTGTGATAATCTGCTGCTCGGCATCACCAGGAAATGTTAACAATTTATAACTCAAATCTTAATCCCAGATGTTATAAATATGCTGGACAGCAAAGTTCCAACCTCCAAGCCTTGTGTAACTACTAATAAACTCCCTCAAGGTTAAAGATGAGCTTGCATTCCTACCTCATTTTGCACTTTAACCAATTATTTTTCCTCTTAAGTACCTTCCTTCTCATCACATATCACAAGAGGATGTGCAGATCAGGAAATATCCTGTGAGACACTTACAGACAGACAGCAGGAGCTGCAAACACAGAGATTCAATAATTATTGGTGCTTGTGTGCATGCTTAATATATGGATAAAATGAGTAATCAATCAGGAGCTGTGATGCATGCCAGATGAGAGCAGGTAAGAAACAAGGGAAATGAGGAGTTGTAGCTTGGCTCCTCTGGTTGTAGAGCAAAGATAAAATTTTCAGTGCTGCTCATCAGTCACACTATTAATTCTTCCCACCTCAGATGCAACATCAGATAAATGTATTTCCATAGCAAATCCTATCTTGATCAGCAATCAGATCCTGCTGGTTAAAAAAAATATTAAAACCTACCTAGGCCTTTCCTTGAAAAATATTCTGGAAAAGGTGCCATGTTTTAATGACAGTTAATACTGGCATCTAGATACTTTTTAGAACTACAAAGAGAGATGTTTTCAGTGCTATGATGCCACATATGGGACTATTAATTCACTATGAAGGGATTTTGTGAACATCTTAGAATAGCCAAACCCAGCTAGAATGGCTTTTGTTCTGGGGTGTTCTAGAAAGTTGAGTTGCTCCCCTCTGAAGGGTTATCACTCGTTATTTCTTTTCCAGCTTTGTCCCTTTCTCTCTCCTGACATTCCCATGAGCAGTCAACAGCGAGTTTCTTTCCTTTTAAATATCTTTTCTAAACATCAACTTCTATTTAGACATTTGTTTTGAATAAACCATTACCCTTTGTATTTTTATCTTTTTATCCCAGATGAAATTATTTGCATTTAAAAATGTGAAAACTTCTGCATTTCTGCAAAAGGAATTCCTGCTCTATAATTAGATCTTTTCTAAGATGTCAGTACTCATTAGTGCTGCAGCAAAGACAGACTGACTGGTAGAGTTATCACAAAGTGATAGTGCTTTTGCTATTGGTTATTCTAAAAGTGTCTTTTGTTAATATTCTCTGTTTCTTTGTTAATATTCTCTGTTTCTGTGTTAATATTCTCTGGCTTGGAGGCATTTAAGCAAACTTTCTTGAATCAAATATCTAAATAAGAACAATATTCTCAGTTTGGCCCTTGACTTTCTTGTGAACAGGGTTAAGTTCCACTAGCTGCAATTTTAGGTAAAACTGATGGCAAGAGCTTTTAGCTTTAAGATGAAGCTATTCCTACTGAAATATAAATACAAGAATAACATAAAACCTGCTGCCTCTACTCACAACCAGCATTTAATTCTTGTACCTTTCAGTCAGCTCCCACACCGTCATGTGTGCAAGCAGAATGCAGCTTACAGATGTAATTGAATTAACATGAAACCCTCATCAAATAAAAAGCTGCCTTTAGTCAGACTTCAGAAGAGAGCCCTTGCTAGAACTGCCAAGATAGCAAGTCGAACACTTGCTCTGAAGTACTCAAGTTTTCACTCAAGGTGCTATTTTCTCACATATCTGAAACTCAGGCTTCTCAACCACATCGAAGGATGTCTCACACGGATCTACCCAAATCCATCTCTAACACTAGGAACCCCATTTACAATCTTTTCATTTTAATTTAAAACCTGCTCCTGAAGAAAAACAGCCCTGCCTTTTGTCATGGCAGTTTTGCTGTGACTGTGATGTTTCTTCCACAATTCCGTACAGAAATTGGATCGCCTACAGGTGCATCATGATGAGCAGGAGCTCTGTGCAGTCTATCTCCAGGTTTTCCAACAAGGTGACACTGAAAGACTTTCATTTTTAAGCTGGATAAAATTGACTTCCTTACTGAGCTCCAAGGTATGAAACAATTTGTGTTTTGACAGCTTGTTTAACAGGTTTTGCTGACTTCACAGACAGTTTTATCTTTGGCCAGGAAGCAAAGCAACCAAGGACAGCAGTTCCAGGGGGGAGGAAAGGGCTGAAATAATGAAATAAGAAATAGTAATGATTTATACATTATAAGAAGAAAGGGAAAGAAACCTATTTTCTAATTAAAAAAAGAAATAATTTCAAATTTCTGCTTGGCTTTCCCTTCTGCAGCAGCTCTTAACAGTCACTGCAATTTGCTCCAAACTCCTGTTATTGTAAGGCACATGCCATGACTGGGTCACAGCTCTCCTGCCTAATTAAACAGAAACAGCTCTGAGTCATTTCCAAGGAGGCACTGCAGTCCTGCTAACACACTCTCCCTCGTGTTGGAAAGGCTTTCACTCAAAACCAGCCTTTTATCTCTCTGCACGTGGCCAAACCACTCAAACCCATCCCTGCATTTCCTTTTAGAGGATTCCCCTTTAACCCTTCAGCATTTCACATTGCCTCCAACAGCAACCTTGAACATTTTCTTTCGTGGGAAGTTTTGTGTTCAGTACATGATTTAAACAGGAGATTTAAGAGTTTGAAGGGGAAACAGAACAGGACTTGAGTAGGAAAAGCAGCCTAGAACTAAATTAATCCACAAAGTCTGTTTTCACGCTACAGGCAACAGAATTAAAGAAAAAAATATTAGAAGTCAGGGATAAACATGGAGCTATCTCCAGCAGAGAAGCAGTTCTGAGAACTCTGGTAAAGAGTTTCAGAAAGCAATATTTTATTAAGCCACAAAATACGGGACTTAAATGTTCACCCCTGTAATTACCCTTCATGATTCAAAAGCTCTGCTCAAAACTCTTCTATTCAACCTGGCCGTGCATTTTGATTTTCTCTCTAGTAATATTTCAGAATTTATGAGAATTTTCCCTAACCAGGACTTTCAAACTGGGTGGTTTTCAACCTGACCTCGAGGGAGGAAGAGTCTGGTACCAACGTTGGTAGCTACAGTACCCAGAAACTGTCCCATTAGAGATGAGACCGGAATGGGAAAAGCAGAATTTGTGGCTGCTTTTCTCACAAAACAAAGTGGTCAGAGCATTCCCCTGGGTGTGAGGAGCCACTCTGTGCTGTTCTGAGCCTGATGGAGAGCCATCACCCCAGGGAGGGCTGTGTGGTACCAGCAGATGGTTCCACCATCAGATCCAGACTGCTCGGGGTCGGTGTCACCAGGCCTCCTGCAGCTCGGGCAGTCAGTGCATTAAATCCAAGAATATTCTGGGTTGGAAGGGACCCACAGGGCTCATCAAATCCAACTCTCAACTGAATGAGATCCCATCCAGGGCTCTGCCCCACAGCCTTGGTGCTCTCAGCACCAGCTCTGACCTCCTGGGCAATCCCAGGGCCCCAAGTGCCAAAGGAGGCAGCGAGGCTCCCAGCAGGATCTTCTCCGCATCTGCCAGGCTGGGCATTAGGAAAAATTCCTTCACTAAAAGAGTGGCTAAACATTGAACAGGCTGACCAGGACAGTGGTGGAGCCACCACCCCTGGAGGTGCTCAAAAACGAGTAAATGTGGCCCTTCACAATATGGTTTTGTGGGTGTTTAAAGGTTGGATTCAGTCTTGGAGGCCTTTTCCAACCTTAATGATTCTTATGATTCTAAATGTTCACTAACTGTACTTAAATTAGCAAAGCACAATGGAAGAACACTTTAGAAGGTGTTTACATGATGTAATATAATGACATTTCCATGCTGTATAACTGCAGAAAATCAACAGGTTAAATCATTGATCAATTTGAAAAGCATATCTTGACCTTTCTTAGCTAATCAATTCCTTCTAAACATAAAAATAGATTGTTTTTCTAAACTAAGAATAAGAGTCTCATACAAAAGGACTGAATCAAAGTTCAACAACATGGCAGGTTCATGCAAAAAAAAAAAAAAAAAAAAAGAAAGCATATCAGAATCCAAAGCTCTACTTCAATTTGCATCTTTTGTGCAATTTCCACTTAAAAAGCTCAGTTCCATTGAACAGAGCCAAGACTTACTCATTAAGTACTGCCAGGTATGAGAAACTTGGGAAATAACTGAGACTCTTATGAAAGATTACAATGAAATAATGTGGGATCATTCATATTACTGAGCAGCACTGTGCAAATCCCCCTGCTGTCATCGCCATACGCCACGCAAGGTCTATAAAAAACTCATATACAAATGTTAATTAGGAATTTCTTGGGAGTTTGAAGAACAGGAAGGGTTTAGTGAGCTGTGACAAACACCCTGCTAAGCCACGTGTCCTTTTTGTGGCTCGGTTTACTCCCAGGATTTATTCTGGTGGGATCCCTGATGTGGATCCAACCTGGACCTGCACTAAAGATTAAATTCAGCTGGAACTTGAACAGTCCCCACGGTTATAGCAGGCTGTAAATGTGGCTGACATGCCTTTAAAATCATTTTATATTGAGTTACAAAATATCCATGCCAATCTGACAAGAAACACCTTCGGCAGTGGCCAGTTCTGTTTCCCACGAAAAGCTCATTTAGAGGAAGCACCATCCACAGGATTGACAGAGTCATTTACAACAAACTGAGCTCAGTAACTTCCCTGTCACCACAGAGAAAGAGAAATATGAAATATGCTGGACATACCCCAACAGCTCCATGCTGATTCAGAGACTAATTCCTATTTATTGAAGTAAAATATATTCTTCTAACTCAGATTTTCAAGCATGAGCTGATCAATACCTTGTCAATACTCTGCACACTTCACACATTTTTCTATCACCTGTCCATTTTATTATTTGCCTGGGTAACACAGAATTTCTTTGCTGCACAAGAGAAAGCCATTCCCTTGAGTAGTCCCATGAGATTTAATTACTTACCTCACTAATTTCAGTGGAGGGAGAAGTCAGATAGCTGCCAGGTCCCAAGTCTTGCCTACAGTTAATTAACCCTGTGGAAAAGATATAAAATGCTGCACTACTGCCTAAAATCCTCAGCAGCCACATCCAGGTGTGCTCACTGCTATTTGTACAGCAGAGAGTACAGGAAGCTTTAATAAACAAACATCAAAACCAGTTAAAGAGAGTACAAATCTGAGCAGTTAATGCATATATTTATGTCTTTTTCTCACCAAATTGTAGGCTTTAAAGCATGGAGGTAAGGAGTGTGGAAGCTGCTGTACCTTGCACTTGTCCCAGTCACAGAAAATTGGCTGCCTGCTGTGTAATGTGGCCCACAGGAATAAAAAACTTTGCAGTTAACAACTGCCCACATTCTGGAAAAAAAAAATTTAAAAAATCCTCCCCAAACCCCTCCTCCTGCAAAAAAAATCCCACAATTTTTGAGGCTATAAAAAAATTTACAATTTCAATTCTAATCATAAAATCACACACTTTTATAGATCACATCTACATTTGAGTGCAAAAATATTTAGGAAGAAAACAATAAAGACAAAGAAGAATAAACTAGAGGCCCACTAAGTTTCAAAGCATTGTTTGCCATAAGTTTTAGCACATTCTCTGCTTTTAAACTCGTTTTCTCATTCAGAGAAGCAGCATTTTGAGCCATGTCATCCAGAGAAATCGAAATGAACAGATCAGTGGATGTGTCATCACTGTCTAACAGGTTAATAGAATTACTGGCCAAACCAAAACCAGTGGACTTCTTAAAACCGCATGGAGAGATAAAAAATGAACCAATTCAATGTTGTAAGTCTGGAAAACCTTAAAATACCACTATATTTTTCCCTCTTTACATAGTGTAGCCATCCCTCCACAGACACACTTAATTGACTGGAACAATTCTACTTGGCTTCAGTGCCTTTATAATTTGTCATAAGCACCTCATGAGCTGTTGAGGAGAAGACTCATACTGCCAAAACAATCCTATGAAATATGGCTTGGTTTAATTAAAGTATAATTAATGCCTTGAATTTTAATTATTTCTGCTGCGATCTAGAGATGAAAATATTCCTCTGCCAGAATAACACATTTAATAGGAAATGGACATGCTTTGTATTAATTTCCACTCTATATAAACTTCAGGAATGAGTTCCTTTGATTGAACAGGCAGAACCTGGGGAAAAAAGTAACCCACAAAGCTACAGCTTTGCTGCCTGTCAGAATATAGATGCACTTGTTGAAAATGGAATTCATTCATTTTATGCAAAAATAAAGCTGAGGTCTGTTTGCTGAATGCTAAAAGCTGAGATTTTGCCTTTTATCCAGAGATGTGACTTGGAAAAAAAAAAATATTTCATGGTTAACAGGGAAGGAATGTTGAGTGACACACTGACATGAAAATATTTTTGCTAAATGTGCATGTGCTAAATTTTAATTCTGCTCTGGAGAGACTTGAAAAGAAAAAAAAAAAATCCCTGCTGAAATAAATACAAGGCACTTTTTCTTCAGAGCAATAATTCCATGACAGGTTGCTTGGAGAATAGTGTGGAAATATTTATTATACAAATTGTAAAGTGTACTGATAATTTGGTTTTTTTATATGTGACATGGTTAACATTTGATTTAGTACTACTGACCAAAATTTAACAAGTGACAGAATACTGGAGCCAGGGGAAAACCAAACCAGTTCATTCAGTGCCTACAACTTCACCATTAGACATTCTTAGTTTATTCCTTTCTGTGCCTGCTAACTATTGGTCCTTTGGGAAAGAAAAACCCACATATTTCAAACACAGAAACAGAATAAATTGAATAGCAAGTAATGAAAAATAAAGAAATAACAAAAATAATCTAAGATCTCTCAAAGGCATCACTAGTTTTCTTCTGGTGCAGAAAAACTTCCAGTTTAATTTGCAGACCCAAGGAATTTGAGATGCTCAGTCCTCCATAAGATAATGAGAGAGGTTTTTGGTTGCACTAATTAATTCAGGGGTTTTTATTAGCTAAATTTTGTGGCTCAAAATGTATTTTGAATATGAAAATACGGTATTTCTATCACTGGAAATGAATATGGAGTGTATAAAGGATTTATAAGACAGTCTCCTTTGTACTAAAGCAATGATCTAAAAAAAGATAAGCCATTGTTGCCACCATCTGCCTTTCTTTCTTCTCCTACCTTTGTTTCCATTTATACCTCCTTGGGATTCCTCCCCTGACTCCCAGAGGAGCTCTTAACAATCAAACCCAAAATGAATTCAAACAGTGACTCTAAACATTAATTCCCCCAGGTTCAGAATAAAATACCAATATATGCCAAAAAACCTTACACATTCAGAAAAACAGAGCTACAAACATATGCAGGAACATATGCCTTGAAACGAGCAGTACAGTTATTTTAAATATTGAAATGTTTTTTAATTTTTGAAGACACAAAAACAGCTGAACCAGTAGCAGCATCATTAAAAATCTGGCAGTCGAAGTTTTCAAATGTTAAATATTAAAATGTCTTAAAAATGCATCCACTGTAGACCTAATGTAACCCAGCAGTAATTGACATTTACCCCAGATTACCTCCTGGCTTTAACAGGAGCTTTTCTGATAGGCATTGAATAAATGTATGAATTGCAAAAATAATTGCAATATCCTTGGGCATTTGCTTTAAAACATTAATTTATTCAAATAATGAAGTGCAAATGTTACAGCAAGACAGAATCCACCTGTTTTAGTGTGCAAAGAGAAGGATTTCCTCAGCCTTTTTCTCCTCTGAAAGCTGCTACTGCACCTGAAAAGCCTCCCTGTGTCAGATATGGCCCAGGTCAGCAGGGAAACACCAAAATTCCATGGTGCTGCTACAGAAACGAGGAGCTGCCTAGTGAGGAATGGGATGTGTTAAGTGTCCATGAGCACAGGACTCAACTCCGTGTTCCTGATTCCATGGACAGGGGCAGGGCTGTGTGGAGGACTGGATTTTGCTCACCCCCAATGCAGAGAAAGCTCTTTTCTCCATGACAATCACTGAGGTTTTCCTTTTCCTTTTCCCTTCCCTTCCCTTCCCTTCCCTTCCCTTCCCTTCCCTTCCCTTCCCTTCCCTTCCCTTCCCTTCCCTTCCCTTCCCTTCCCTTCCCTTCCCTTCCCTTCCCTTCCCTTCCCTTCCCTTCCCTTCCCTTCCCTTCCCTTCCCTTCCCTTCCCTTCCCTTCCCTTCCCTTCCCTTCCCTTCCCTTCCCTTCCCTTCCCTTCCCTTCCCTTCCCTTCCCTTCCCTTCCCTTCCCCTGGATCCAGAGCTACAGGAGCTGAAATAGTGAATTTCAAAGGATAAAACACCTGATGTGGTTCATTTTTATATTTAACTTTTATATTTAACTTTACCATACATGCATTAAACTTGCTATGAATTTGGCAGGCTTGTATTGGCTCCCATGGGACAGCAATTCCATTTATTTTTCCATGGATTAATCCTCTCTCAGACAAAAGACCTCTCTCTTCAGAGAGGCTGAAGGAGGACAAGTTTACCACAGATTGACACCCTCCCTTAGATCCCCAGTTGCCCAATGGAGCAAGGAGGATCCCTTAATCCAGCCTACTAAAAAACAAAAAGTTCTTTGGAACAGCTTGTGGCTGGCAGGTGAGCCACTCCAAGCAAGCTTTATGAAGAATTATGCTTAAAAAAGCAGAAAAAACAAACCAAAAAAGGCTGATTTGAGCAGCCCTTGGCTCCTGTTTGGGTTGTTTTCCTTAGAGCAAGGATCCCCCTTTAGAGCAGGAGCTGCCCTGGGTGCTGGGAGCAGCTCTGGCCCAGCTCCTGAGCCTCCCATCCCGGGATGGAGCTGCTGTCCCTGGAGCTCAGGCTCCTGCCTGCCCACACCCAGAGAACCTCACGGGACCTGGAGCTCTCTGCAGCCTCAAAATCCTGCGGCAGCAGAGGGGATCTGGCTCCTCTCCCCAGCCCTGAGCTCAGCTGAGGTGTAGCTCAGGACTTTGGGGCTGTAACAAGTTCTATTTTCATGGTGTCTTCCAGAACAAGATCAGAAAAAAATCCCCCAAAACAACAGAACTTTCCCCTCTCCCTGTTTTTTATTTTTCCTGCAGAAGGATCTAAAACTGACTTAGCTACGTTAAACATATCTGCTCTTCAGTTCCTCAGAGGAAATATCCTGATTTTTGCAAGGAGTGCTCATCACTAAGGTTTGTAGCCTCGATGTAGCAGAAGTAAATTGACAATGAACTCCAGGTGGAATTCACATTTCACTTGTTTGAAAGCATTTAAAAGTGTGAAATCCAATGAAATTTCCTGTCTCTTGCACTACTGCAATACCTTCACATCAAAAGCCAGTGTTTTGTTTGAATTTCTGTTAAAGAGCACCTGGAATCCAGCAAGAATTCTGCAGTAATTCCTGTTTGGTGTCTCCTCTGTCCCAGTCTCAGCTGCAGAACAGCAATCTCTCAGCCTTAAACCGTAATCCTGCATAGGTTTGAAAGATAAATCCCCAGCACTACTCCTCCACCTACAGATCACCCACAATGTTACTTTAAAATATGGAAATTTTTATATATAAACTTATATGAAACTATGTATCCTATGCATAATGTATTAATACAAACATTATATAATATACATTATACATATATATTTCAGCTTGTTAGTAGTAGAATAGAAAATTTCATGTCATGAGGGGTGTGGAGTTTTGTTAAACAGCACCACATTTAACTAGATCATGAGATAAATAACAAAGAATTTGTGTAAATAGGAAGTCAACCTTGTTCATTTCATAAAACCAAATGGAAAAAAAGTAATTCAACTAAAAAACAAATAAAAAAATTGTTTTGCTTGTTGCCAGGAAGAAAATGTTACTGGAAGCTTTGATGCTTGTGGCAAATGGTATCAGTCATCATTAATTTGACTAAAACTGTCAGTTTTGTATTATTTGACAGGCACTTCTAGTTGGGGCTTATTTTCTGAGAACATTTTGACAAGTGTATCACAGTACAAGTATTTCTAAATACAAAGAAACAGTTTAGGAAGCAGTCAGAGCGATGCAGAGCAGAGAGGTGTTTGGTTTAACTTCTCAGGAGTCTGGAGAGCAGGATGCCAAAATTGAGATAAATATTCCCCAAGAAATAACAAACACACACACAGAAAGCTGTGAAAGTTTTGCCTGTGAGGGTATGAGCACAAGTAATGTAATTCATTCTACATCTTTAGAGGTTTTGGTGGGTTTTTTTTTAATTGAACAAGCACAATTTAATGTGCTTGTTTGTGAACAAAAAAGGAGGAATGAACAGATGATACTGAGGACTGTAGATATTAAAAATTGGCTGGACTGAGGATGCTTCACTACAACCAGCTGGCTGATTTTACAAACAGAGCTGGGCAGAAGGGGTGGAGTGGTGGCACATGGGACTCACAGAGCATCTCCCAGCCCTTTTGGCACCCTGAGAGATGGGGCTGGGAGCCCTTCCCTCAGGACAGCCCTTCCCAGCCCCACCCAGACCAGTGCAGGAGAAAGGAGGATGACAGCATCCCAAATTCCAGAACAAACCCCCATCGCCATCCCTCAGACTGAGAATGTCTGTGAGCCACCTCCTTGCCAGGAAACATCCAATGGTTGAACCAGGAGGATGGAAATTCACCACCAAGACTGAGTGCATTCATTCACCTCTACAGGGAAAACTTTTCTCCCCACTCCTTTTCCCAGATAGCTGCTGCTGTTCCCAAGTCCCAGGCTATTTTTGGCTGAACTGTTCCAGGACAGAACATTTAATAGCCTCTAAGGTTGCCTTCAGCATTCAACTGTGGGTGAACTGGCAGGAGGTTCAGTAACACAGCCTCAGATAATGGGTTGCCGTGGCAACACTCCTGCCTGCTGCCAAATTCTGGAGCTCAAGTTTAAAAGCTGCTCTCAAACCAAGGTCCTTTTCCAAAAAAAATCTCTAAGCTCTTATTAAAAAAAAAAAAAAACCAAAAAAGCAAACACACCACCGTGTTCGCCTTAAAAATAATAATAAAAACAATTAAAATCCATCCCACATAAAAGGAGGCAGTCCTTGCTCTGACATTTACTTCCAGAGCTGTTACTCCAGCTCTTCTGACCTCGGTATTGGCTTCTCTTCTACTGAAATGCTACATTTCCACTATGAATTTTCCTAGCTTAAAATCAAGCATGCAATATTTATATACTTCTAGTCAAGCATGCAGAAGATAAGAATGCCATTTCTGAGGCGAGCAGCAGGGTTTAAAAGGCAGTTCTGTTACTGTGGGTTTTCAAAAGCACCTCTGGTCACTGCCCTGTGCCCCTGTGGACCTCAGCAGAACTCAAACCAGCAGTTTCCCAATAACTAATTCTTTTTCCACTGGAACTTCTGAGCTGGAGAAATAATTGCCCTAATTTTATGAAATTTAGGGCAGTGTGAAAAAACCCTATACCTATTGAACAGGTTTTCTTAATACAGAAGGTAATGCAGAAAGGAGTTAAATTTACAATGGAGCCTGAATGTCATTCATAAACTGCACCAATGGCACAATTTTATCGTTATATTCCAATCCTTAGAGCTTTTGAATGTGGGTTTCCAATTCCCAGCTCTAAGGTCTCAGTATATTTAAATGCAATACAATGGAAAAAAAACCCCAACAATCTGCATCAACTCAAACATCCTATTACACAGGGAGAGAATGCCAGGAAATACAGTATATAAAGGGTTTTTTCCAAGGAATGTTGATCTTGTTCCACTCAATCTTCAAAAACCATCCACACTTAGAACCAGCTAAAAACGAGAGAGGCAGCTGAACAATCACTGACACTTCTGCTAAGAAATATCCTCAGCATCTTCAGAAGCCTCTCAGTGATGGACATTTCCATGGCTCTTTCAGAGTGTTCACTGTCAAGCAAATGCAGTAATCCCCATGGCAGCTGGCAAGGCTCCAGCAGAGCAGAACTCCTCTGCACAGACTCTGCCTTGCACACCTCACCTTTCCATGCCTGGAGTGAACAGCCTGTGTCTCACCTTTGCACTGCTCAGGAAATCCTCCAGCACACACCAGCACCACGGCCTTGCTGTTATTTTATTTTAAATTCAATTATTTTAAATTTAAATGTTATTTTAAATTCAATTTAGTCCCTACATGGATGGTGAAATCCTAAGGAATAAGAGGAAGTTGCCTTCAGCAGTTTCACATTGGGCTATACAAAGCAAAAGTTTGAGATCTCTGAGATCTCTTTGCTGCAACAGCGACATAATGGGAAAAAAAATAATAAAGCACATCAGGTCTGGCTGATTCATGCATAAGTTACAATTCAGATTGCCTGACAAAATATTTTAAACAAGGTGTTTTGGCAAAATACCTCATTCTAGGTGGTTCATTATACAAATAACATCAACTAAGAGCAGAATAATTGCTTTGCCTAGTCTCTTTCTGCACTAAGTGAATACATTATTATTCTATGTACCTTCCCAGAGCAAACAACCTCCTTCACTGGCTATTAAAAAGTCTTTTAAGCTACTTGAATCATGAAGCTCCCTGGTTCTGAGCGTGCTCTGCTTTACACAGGGGTCTTGTTTGCACTTCCTATAATTCTATGTCTGCACACCTGCAAATGTGTTTATTGTGAGCAGATTTTAGCAGCACGCCGGGATCCTCGGGGGAAAGTTCAAGGATAACGCTCCTCATGCACAAGCAACACAACAGAGGACTCTTAAAGACACATTGTTTGCAGTGATTTAAAGCAATCAGCCTGTCTTTAAAACCTCTGTAAAATCTTCAGGCTCTCATAAATCCCAGGGACAGAGTGGTGCTCACAGGTTCCAATGGTTTCTGCTGGATTTTGAGCAGGTCAAAATAGGGAGGAAATATCTTGGGACATTTGGCTCTGCCTTCTCCATCCCTCCTCCTTCTCCCATCTGTGGTGGCTTTTCAGGACCTTGAGGGAAGAGTTTGTGTCTGGTTTTGCCCTGGGATGCTCAGAGCCAGGGAAGTTTTCTGAGTACATTAACAGGGCAAAATCAGTTATTCCCACATCTCCTTTCACAGCACCTCTCACACCCTCGAGAAAGGTTTATATTGAAACACACCACATTAAAAAAAATAACCCCAAGGGGAGTGGACTCTGTCCTGGTTTAGCAGACTGGAAATATTCAAGAAAACCGCCCAAGTTATGCCAAATTTTCCAAAGATAGTGGGATTTAGGCTTGAGTGATCATTGTGGGTCCCTTCCCACTTAGGATATTCCATTATGCTACAAAAATATCCTAAAAAATAAACTGGAGTTCAACAAAAATATGCCTGCAGTGAAACTTAAGAAATTAATTTCAGAAGACAGATCAGTAGAAATGTTGCCAGTTTCACTCCCAGATTTAGGATCCAAAAACTCTCCATCCTATCCCACAACAGAACTAAAATCATGGCAGTTTTGAAAATTCTCCCATGACTGATGCAATCAGCTGCCAATGTCTCACTGATAATGTATAGCAATGATACAGATATATATTTAACATGCACACAAATTATGCACAGTGTAAGTGCTGCAGAGAGACACATTTCCGAAAGGAAACAAGGATCTTTCAGCTTTGGAGATTCTGTGCTAACAAGAAAGTAGATTTGGGGATTTTTTTTTTTCTAGAACACAAAAATATGCCCATTTTATTTTGATGGTCTTGATCTTAAGACAATAAAAAAGCATCACAGAACCACTTATCTATCCTTAATGTAGTTCTTATCTACCTGAACCAGTTCAGCAGTTGATAAAAACACAAAACCTTTGAGTTTTTGCTCTCTCCCAGCTCAGACTGAGTTTAAATCAGGGTGTTTACAGAACTGTGTTTTCCTTTGGCATCAGCCATTTCTGAAGGCACCCCCACAGCCTGACAAGCTGCACAACATTCTGCCTCTTCACTAAAAAAATTCTGAATGTGTGTTTTTTATAAGGGGAGATATTTACCCAGATTAATTAATTGGCAACCAGATTTTCTGAAATACAAAAAAGTCTATGAGGCAAAGAAATACCTTGAGTATCTTATTTTAACAATAAAAACCAAGCAGCTGAACAGTTGCACCAAACTGTTCTTGCCCATGGAATTATTTTCCAGTAAATCAAATATCCTGCCCTAAAACCTCTCCACTGAAGTCACCCTTGCCATGATCAGAGTGTGCTGATGAGACAGAAATATTGCATTACTTTATTTTGAGGAATTATTCTGCTCAGGGATGTATCCTGGCTGGAAACAGAATGGAGATTTTGGCCTGTGGCTCTGGGCTGGGAGCACAGACACTTCTTGGAATAGTCAATATATTTTCTGTCCCAGTGTATTTCCTTCTGGGTGACTCACAGAAGGACATGGACAATGATCAGGCCAAATTAATTATTGAGTTAATCAGCTCTCTGGTCTTTGCTTTAAAGAGAGAAGGGTCACAGAGAGCATAAAGTTAATCTTTATATTGCAAAGTAAAGAGAGGGGTGTATTGCTTTTCTAAGAAATCATTTAAAGATTTCTGAAGAGGCTTTCAGAGCTTTGGATAAAAGATAATGGAAAAATACCCAGTACATATTCTCATTATAACTTCTAGACCAATACTCCAGTATTTTCAGCAGAAAAATCCCAATTTCTCAACAGATTGCTCTTGCTTACTAGGAATTGAATTATTTCTTATCTGCAGCTGCACACCCTCACAGACCTGATTTTGTACAAGGAGACAAGTGGGACATTGAAATCTACCTCCAAGACTTAAAAATATCAGGAAGTATCTTATTACCTTGACTTTAATGGCTGATCAAACAGAGCAAACCGTAGTCTGTAGATGTTGAATACAAGCTTATTTCTCCCCACCCAAAAATGTTTTCACAACTGTAAGTAATGAAAGCTGTGCCCAAAAGTAGCCAGGAAAGCACTTCCAGTTCTGCAGCACAGCTTCAGTAGCACAAATAATCACTTGAAACTTTCTGACAATTTAATTTACTATTCAGCATCTGCAAGCTGACAGCCTGTGCCATGTAATTAAGAAAGAGATGCCTGGCAAGATTTATGTGTTGGGGAGAGCCCACTGGAACCTAATAGGTTTTTGACAGGACTGAAGAATTGAACAAACTCAGTGACTCTACTGGTGGATCATATAATTTCCTGAGTAAGATTTTTTTTAAAAAAAGTTTTTGAATTATGTTTATTTGCTTTAAAAACAAGCAATTCAGGGATTTCCAAATTCAAAGTGGCATTATTTGTATTAGGTTATCAATGGAAGTTTATGGATTACATAATACAACACAGGAATTTCCACCTGGCTGTGTTCATCACATCATGTGGGATCACTGCTAAATTAAAAAGGTAGGAAATGTGCCTTCAGCCTAGGGGTAAATAATGTAGGAAAAATAGCAAAACTGTCTTTGAGAAAAATCAGGAAGAGAGAAAAAATAAAGAATAAAATATTAATAATAATATTAAAGCCTTGAGCTAAAACAAAATAAAGCAAGGAGAGGCTTTAGTCACGCTATGGAATTCAGCTCTGAATCCTTTACAGGAACGACAGCACAACCAAGCACAATAAAAAAAGAGAGTTTAGTTTGGAGTTAAAGAAAGTGGGTCTGTTCATGCAAAAGCTTTCTCTTTTGCAGGGAAATGGATATCTATATCAAGTACTTTAAAGCTTACTAAAGAGAACATAAGGACAATTTTGCACTGACCTGGACCACGTGCCTGAAATCTTCCCGTTTCAGATGGGATCTCATTAAAACTTGAGATGGCAGCTCTGATCCATTTTACATCATTTTACACTGATGACAGTAATTTAAACAGGCTCCAACCAAAAAAAAAATTAAAAAAAAAGTAAAATAAAATCCAACCTTCTATTTAATTTCTCTTTTTTTTCTTTATCATTTCTCCTTTTCAAAGCATGTTTCTTTAATCCCTGGGCTGAAATGGTTCCAAGCCTGTGCCTTGCAAGCTCCCTGGAAGGGCCCAGGCAGCATTTCAGGCATTTTCATTCCTGCCAGGCAGAGCCTGCTTGCCTGGTGACACCTTCAGGTACCACACAAACCACCTCCAGTGCTTTGAAAAGTCTTTATTGTGTCTTTCAAACCCACATCCCTCCTCTGAGAGGCTCAGCTGGGATGTGCCCTGCACTGCAAAACTCTCCGTGGGTGCTGATTCACAAAACCTGAGCTGGGCTGGGGACCAGCAGCAGTTGAGGAACAGATTAAAATTTGCAAAGATTAGTGAAGACCTTTTCTTTTCCCTCATTCCCCCTTTGCTTTTATGTCCTGCTGACATATTTCAGCACCACAGGTGAATCATGTCTCCAAACAGCTTGAAGAAGGGGGACACAAAGCAAAGCCTCTCTTTAAATCACAGCAGCGCTGAGTACAACTATTAGCTCCTACATGCTGAGAATTCAAATACTGTATTTGTTCTAAATACACACTTTTTTTTCCTCTTCAGACACAGCCAGGCAAGGGGGCTGAACTTTGCCTTTCAGGACACCTCTGACATTAAACCTTCTAACAGGTGTAGCTAAAGATGCAGCTTTTTTGTGCTTTAGCCCTGAGCTGATTTGTGCAGCCAGATTAAGCAGCCACCTACGTGCTGGCAGCGCTACAGAAAGTTTTGTGCAGTGTTAATCAAAATATTGACCAAAATAAGATATTTAAGATAAAGAATCCTCTGCTGCTGAGCTGGGTGAAAAGGCAACTGGAATTTTGTGAGCTGTGTCAGAAGGAATATTGTTCTTGTAATGGTATTAAAAAGGCCAGACAGAATAATCTTCTCTTGTTTATTAAAGCTTCTTGGACTTGACCGAGTTGGTGAAAAGAAGGCTATTAAAGATCCTGCTATATAAATGATGTGACTCATGGCACAGATTTTTGGAATTTCAGTATTGTTTCCTTGTGAAGGTAAAAGATGTGTTATTTTGCAGAGGACTGGGTGTTCTGGTAGCCCAGCAGTGCCTTTGCTGTGGCGTGTACTCGCTGTAAGTGAGAGGTCTGCAGGGCAGAATGATTGCACTGTCAGCCACAAGAACAATGAGCTGTGTTCCAGCACACAGAAAGCAATTTCAGAGGGAAAAAACACCTCAATGGAGCAGCAAGAAGCAGTTAGTAAGTAAGGAGAGGCAAATAGCTTTGCTTTTCCCACTGCTTTCTCCCATAACATTTTCATTAACGTGACACATAAAATTATGAAATAAAGCACTAATATAATCAGCTGCTGGCAGTGATTAAAAAGCAACCCCATGTCCAAGGCTTTTCTGCATGTTTCCATGGTTAGCTGAATAGAGTATTTTAGAGCAGTGGAATTTGGGAGTTATATTTTTCCTGTGATCACTAATTCCACATTAGCACCACCACATTAACAGGCTCAGTTCTTTAAAGACAATTGTATTTTACATGAAAATGGTGATAGCATCCAATATTCCTAAATGCTCAAGAAAGTCTAAAGCCATCAGGCACACAGTAACAAGTGCATGAGCAGTAACTTAATTTAGGAAATTAATGCAACACACTGTCACTCCAACTGTGCCAAACAACTTAATATGTGTTCTAAAGCAAAGTTAAAGTTCTTTATAACCCCCAATGTACAAATTGAGACCTCAAAACGATTTGATGCAAACAGCCTTTTAAATTGTCACAATCAGCCAAGAGCATCTCTCTCATTTGTGACATATGCTGAACTATATTAGTTAGATATTACCAATTTATTTCAGCAGAAGCTTAATTTCAGGAGGCTTGCTAGCCTTAATTTCTCCTGAAACAGCTTTCTGGTAGTGTACCTGCAATATGATTCAATTTATTACAGCAGAGATGTCTTTGCTAGAGAATTTCTAGAGTTAATGTATGCAGCTGCAAGTATTTTCCTTAATCAAAGAGAAAAGAGCCACTTTCCATTGCCAGATCTCATCAGAGCACAGGCACCCAGCAGTGATGGGTATTTCTGTCCTGCATCCATTTCTGCAGTTCACCAGAGCATCCTTCAGGAAATGCTGCCACTTGACATTATCCCCCAAGCACCAGGAATTCCTGCTGCCCTTCCAGCCAGGCAGGATTGACCACCTGCATCCCACCCAAAAGAGCCCAAACTGAGCTGGGAAACTGAAAATGGATTGAAAGTTTTTGTCTACAGCTTTTAACACTGAGACTCTGTCACACCTACAGGAATTCCTCTCACATCACTGGGGTTTGGAGTGGTGCAAATCACAGCAAAACTCAGGTTCAAGGTTAAGACACAAGGAGCTGTATCAAATAAGATTGTTGGTGAAGTTCTGCAAAAAAATTAAACCAGCATAATCTACACTAAAACAGAGGTGATATTCTCGATCACACCCCTCTCCTAGGCCATAACTGGATTTTTCAGCCATTTTTATGCTAAATAGTCAAATTTAATGTGTTGGTTTCTGTACTTCTGTTTCTCTTCAGCAGGATGTGTATCACTGGTCCTTTGGGGATCTGTCATTAATAGGCTTTGTCTCTGAATATTGTATATTAAATTCAGTAATCTGTGTTTTCTGGAGGTTCCATGCCATTCCTCTCTCCCTGAAATTTGCTCTCACTTGCAAATATAATCACTATGTTGTTCAGTACCTTTTTATTATTAATAAATAGATATGAAGATAAAACATATTCTATTTTCCTATCAATTCCCAGATTTCATCTTATAGCACAGTACTCACATGTACATCTATTTCTTCCCCCAGAAAATATGAAAACACTTACTAAAAATTCCTTACACACCAAAATAGAAATGCTTAGTCTCTCCACTCTAAAAATTGCAAAGATGAAAGAACCAAAATTTTATATTTTATTTTATTTTTTTTTTTTTTTTTGCATGAGAAGATTAGGTCTTGAGTGTTTTAAATGTAGTTTTGCATTTTTATATTCCGGGTCAGTATCACACAGTGAAAGTGCAGCCTCAAGGTGTTTTGGCATCTGATAGCAGCTAGAGCAGGCTCAGCAACAATAATACTGTGATGTGGATCTGGATGGCTTTTTGTCAAGGTAAACATTGAGTTATTGTGTGCTTTTACAGGCGACATGAGCAAAGGAATGGTGTCAGGGTGCTGGAGACAGGCTGCTGACAAGGATATTGCTTCACAGCACTTTTTCAGATCACCTTTGACTATGATGCTTTTTTGAACACATGATTTTAAAAATTATTCTGCCCCCTGCATTCTTATGGAATCACAAAGGAGAGATAAACCTCTGGGAAAATTGGTGGGAAAAGCGATGACAGCTGGGAGGGAAGCTGAAGGTAGGGAAAAGGTTGATGGATTTTTGTGCTACCAAATGCCAGCAGTAAGAGCCTCAACTTGTAAAAAATGGCACTGTTGACTTGTTGACGTAAAGGCAAAGCAGCTGCTGTTCCAGAATTCCTCTTTGCACCCTTGCAGAGACAAAAATCCCTGGGATTCAAGGTGGGAGCTTGGGGGTGTGACTGTGCTCCAATCCACGTGTGCCCTGCAAGTCAGAGAAGCCATTAAGGAGAAAGACACAAAACAATTGTCCCAGACCTCTCCAACACCCACCCCAGGCCACTCATTTTCCCAGGAACAACCAAAGAGTTCTCCTGAAGTCAGGGATTCAGGAGAGATGCAGGACTACATATCTGAGGGGGCTTTATTGACATACAGCACCTTTCATGAGCCTCAGCACACCTTTGTGGGATTAAAATCGAAATACTGCTAAGAACCATTACATTCTACAAGGCACAGAAATACAGCTGCCTCCAGGATTCCCCTCTCCTGCAGTTAAAGGTGCCATTTATTACTTTTTAAGAGACAATGAACAAGAGTCACATTAAAAAACTTCCCAGAGAAGAGTGACCTTGGGCACAAGTCCTTGTTCTGCCAAGGCTTTCAGATGGGAAATGATACAGAGCTGTACTGACAAGTGTCAAATCTACATTCTGGGCTTTGTTGAGGGTGTGCCAGGTCCTTTCCATACTCCTTCATACCCAACAGTAATAACTGGGGCTTAAACAGGGGTTATTGTTATCACTGAGTGTGCAGAAAATTCAAGGGTTTTCTGCAAGAACCTGACTACCACGATCCTTTTACATCTATGGAATAGAAGCCATCGTAGGCTTGTTTGATCCACCTGTTTCATGTAATAAATGCAAGCTGCAGCTACAATTCTACTACTTACTGGTAGTTACTAGTAATTTACTAGTGGTTCCTAGGTAAGCAGCTGTCACCTTTAACTCGACACATAGAAATACTGCCAGGTTTGCACAAACCTGCCCCAGCAGCACGAGAAAGATGCTGATGAACTGAAGAGAGTTCGCAGAAATAAAAATCAATACAAAGAGTTTTTATACATCTTGGCATCAATCCACATTTTTTCTACCCTTTTATATCTTGTTCTTGACCTGTTACAAGTATTTCAAGTCATGAATTTGAGCTTTATTTTTGCTGCATCACTTTCAAGCCCTTGTCCATGGGAGAGCCTCTTGCTGTTTCTTATTCATTTGCTCTTTCTTATTTCACTCCAATATTCTGGTTTCGTTTTGAGGGTGACAACTTTCGCCACTGTTTATCAAGATCTTCATCAGACTTACTCATACCAGGCTCATGTCTCACATTCTTTTTCCTTGGATCTTGTGGGAATGCTGTGATTTTTTTCCAGTTTTGGCACAGAGCTTTGTAGGTGGGTTGCAATCTGTAGGATAGCTCCCAGTTATTTGAGGAAGCAATTGCGTTTAAATGTGTCAACACCTTCCCTTAAGTGGATCATTTCTCCTGCCTCCTTTAGAGGGGAGCAGGGGAAGTCACTGATTGTCTTCAACTCATTTGTGTCTTTGGCATTCAAAGTTTTCTTTGAAAAGAAAGCAGACATTCCTACAGATTTTAAATATAGGTATTTGTTTTGGGTTTTGTCCTGTTCCTTTCCCCGTAGCTCTGGCTCCTGTAACGCAGCTGCTGTGCTGTGCAGATGTTTCCTGGCCTATCTCTTGCATAAAGGATGGACTAATGACAGCTCTTTTTGGCATTATTTTTCAAAACAGGGCAATAAAAATATTCAGGTTCTGTGTATCTGGCCTGATCTGCAGTGGAAGTGCACAGGCTGAGTACACAAAGTGTGCAGACCCTGGGGAACACAGCTTGGGCACAGAGGGAAGTTTTTTAATAGGGCTTGGTTTAGTTATCAACAATCTGTGCACAAGGAAAATCTCATTATGCTGTTCCCCCCATGCAAACTCTGTAAACAATATTGATAGGAGTAATTAACTTGACTTTCTAAATATTGTAATATCATTATAGAGAAAAAATGTCTTCAAAAAGATAACAAAACATTCTTCACTTTTTGTGCTTTTTGCTTGTCTCATTCAGCCTATGCAGATTTTTCCCTATTTGACTCAGTCACCTGGCATTGAAGAACTCTGCTCCAGAGCTATCCTTGACTTCAACAAAAAAGTCAATTTTTTTATGGTCTGTCTCATATCCAGCAAAGAACAACTTTATCAGCTCTTGCTACTAGTCCTTGCAATACTCCAGGCTTTGGTCTCCATAAGTGGTATTTTTCTGGGATTATTTTACAAGAAAGGTGGATGATTCCTCTTTTTATTATTCTTTTCTAGGTTTGTTGGAGCAGAGTGAGATTTTTCTAACAGGCTTTCCATACATGCACTGTACTACCAGGCTCAGGCCAAAAAGAAGAAGGAAAAATAATAATTTTCTGTGTCTCTATTGAGAAGAGAATAAACATTACATAACTGCATGGGTATATTCCACTTGCTTCAATTTTCAAAGAAATTACTGAGTTATTAACTGAAAAATTCAGACTCTTTGAAATGCATTACAAATCTCCTTTCTCTCAGGTGCTTTGGTGGCAGACAAACTTGGGAGGCAGCTGTAGCTAAAAGTCATTTTTGAAGCCTATTTAAAGCATGATTTGTGACAAAATTATCAACTTCTTTTTATGGGCAGATTATGACCAAAGTACTTTTATAATTTTCTAAATCTAGCAGTGCATCAGGCATTCACACACGTAATCTTAAAATGATTACAAAAACCTATTTAGACTCTTAATACATATCATCCAAACTATCTGCAAGCTCAACTTGTTTATACAAAGCTTTTCAAATCATTCCCAGTTTCCTGCTGGCTGCCAGTCTACCATCGAATTTAATGTGTTCTCCTAACAGGAGCAAGGGCCTTTCTCCAAATCTTGTGTGCATTGAGTGGGATGGAGGGTTTTTTGTGGAAAAAGATTTATTTTTCCTCAAAGTCCTGGCAAGCCTCCCCTGGGCTGAGCAGCTGGCCACGCTCCACCCCTGCAGGCAGCGATGCTTTGCTGCAGGGGAGATCTCTGGAGATGGATTTGCTCTTCTCAGCTGACAACCACATGGATTTTACTTGGCTCTGCCATGAGATAAAGATATCAAAGAGTGCCTGGCATGTCACACCGTCACAGAAGAGCAGCTCAGGAGGGACCTCTGGAGCTTGTCCAGTCTGATCTCCTGCTCAGAGCAAGCCCAGCTGGAGCAGTGACACAGGACCAATTCCACTTGGGATCACAGAACCCCACACTGGTTTGGGTTGGAAGGACCTCAAAGCCCATCCAGTGCCACCCCTGCCATGGCAGGGACACCTCCCACTGTCCCAGGTTTTTCCAAGCCCTGTCCAGCCTGGCCTTGGACACTTCCAGGGATGCAGGGGCAGCCACAGCTGCTCTGGGCATCCCCTCCCTCAGTGGATCTCACTTTCCCTGAGGAAGGAGATGCCACAGCCTCTCTTGGCAGCCTCCTCCCACATCCCTGATCACTCTCACATGTAGAAAGTTTTTCTTACATCTTCTCAGCTTTTCCCATGGCCCAACACGTGCCTGCTCTCCCCAGAGGTGTCCTCTGGAACAGCCTGGCTCTGCTGCCTCTGCTCTCCCACCAGGTACCTGCAGGCAGCACAAAAATGCCCCTGAGCCTTTTCTGCACAAGGCTGAACAAATCCTGTTGCAGCTGCCTCCCTTCATCCATCATAAGCTCCAGCTGCCTGACCCCGTGGTGGCCCTGGCTGGACTTGCTATATTCCTAGAAAATCCCATTCTTTGGAGATTTCCAACCATGAGGGGAAAAAATACTGCTGTTATGGGGTTTTACATCTAAATGAGACCAAATGCCTTAAATTAGGGATAACAAGAGAAAAATGTTATCTCTTTTCTCATTTAGAAGTTTGAACCCAGTTAGAGATACACATAAAAGTGTGTGAGGAGGAAATCACCCAGAAGGAAACACTCACTGCATTCAGGTTCAAGAGAACTAATTTTGTCACCAGAGGAGAAATGTAAATGGTGAAAAGCAGGTACATGGCATAAAGCTGCTCCAGGGTTATACATATATATGCTACACTTCCAATAATTTCAGGTCTGAAATTTCGAGTTTATCAAATCACTTTTGTTGACCTGGTACTGCACACTGAAATTTTAGGCAGAACACTGGCAAGCTCTGTAAAAATATAATCTCCTTATGCCCCACCTGAAACATATTCTGTGCTGACTCAAGCTGACTTTCTGAGCAAGGTGGTCTCTTCAGCAAATGTCCAGTTTGACTATTTTAATTTTAGCTAGATTCACTACCTGTGCTAAAACTGAGTTAGCAGGAACAGGAGTAATTCACAAGCAGAAGTGCTGCTTGTACATCCCCCAGTACAATGCAAGAAATATGCTTTTGATGATATCTCAGAGCAGAGGATGACTCCTGCAAAAGAGATTTAAGGGAAGGAAACCGACAGAAGCTTTGTGACATGGTGGAAAAATATGGATTAAATGTATCAGAGCTGTTGCTAAGAGGAGCTGACAGAGCTGCTGAAATAGCTCAATGACCTGATTAAACAGGAGCGAGAAACTGTGTTCTCTGTCCACCTCTACAGGATTTCATCATAAATTATTTCATTAACTTGGTGTACAGAGACTCCCTCCCTAAAATAGAAGTCAAATTGCCATGTTGGCAATCCTCAGGAACATACAGAGATGCCACTAACTCTCATTACTTGTCTGAAACTGAAAAGAAAAACATCCTTAGGTGTGCAGGCTGAAACTGAGAAGTAAAGAAACATCATGTTGAATATTATAAACTTGTAATGCAAGAAAAAATCCCTGAAACACTTGGGTCTACAGAAAATTTTAGATTGCTGTCAAAGATCATCATTAAAGTGTGAAAACATCTTAAACTGACTTCTATAATTCAATACAATAATCTCTCTTGCTCAATGCCCAGCCTTTCACTGATCCACTCACTGTCTGTAAATCTTTTAATATCCCTGAAGTTTGGTGGCAGCTTCTTTATCAACTCATATCCTCAACAAGCCTGAATTGAACCCCCCTATCAAATGCACAAACAGGCCTTTATTCACCTTCTTCTTAATGTGACTTATTAGAAGTTGAATAAGTTTTGTAGCTTCTCTCTGTTCCTAGAAGATCTCAAAGGAAATCTTGTTAATGTACATTTAATTGCTGCAGCTCAGCCTCAATCTTCTCTATAGCAACAAATATGCACTGGCTACGTCTGTCAAATCTTCCCTCAGCTTCTTCCTTTCTGCCTTTTATGGCCAAGCCTTTCACACAGGTTTTCTTTTGTGCAAAGTCTTCCCCTCTACGGATCTAGATAGGAAAATATCTTTCAATTATTTTGATGAGTTCTTCACTCATCCTGTAATTGCTCTCACACGCATCCAGCCCATGATGCTGCACATCCCATGCTTGAATACCATGAATAGGACAAGAGCAATGGAGCCCAGGATAAAAACTGGCAATTCCTTAGTCCTATCCTCTCATTTTGCTTTTTCTTCTTCTTTTTTTTTTTTTTTTTAACTTTACTTCACGTTTCATTGCTTGTATTTTATTCAGTCCAAAAGAATAAAAAAAGCAGATTTTATTTGAAGGTTCAATGTCCCATCATAGAATTTCAGTTAAAAAAAGGAAGAAGAATTGTCAGAAAAGACAGATGAAAAGGAAATTAATGCCAGAAGGTCTGAGAGGAGAGGTGTATTAAAGAGGGGTCCTCTCTGAATCATATTCTACTGACTTTGTGTTACAGCTTCTTCTATTTCTGCTTCTTACAGTTCTTACACTTCTTACAGTTTGATAGACCATCATAGCCAACCTGGGAGAATAGAACATTAAAAAAAATAATAAAAAACAAATCCAGTCTGTTAATTTCTTTTCAATTTGCACACAAAAACATCCTGTGTACCTTATTTCAAACCACACAAGGAACAGTTCTCACAGCCCTGCCTGGTAACCAAGGGATGGGAATGAAAACATCTCCCCTATTAAATTTGCTGAAAACACGGTGCACACTATCAAAAGAAAGAAAAGAAAGGTGTTTTCAGAAAAAAAAAACAAAACCCACAAGTGTTTCACTGTCTGTGAGAAATCAAGAGCAGGATGGGAAAGGCTGTTTACACAGGCACTTAGCCAGGAAACTGTGTTTTCCACAGACCCAGTCATTCAGGGAGCACATCTCCGATTTTCCTGAGCTCCCTCCCTCTCTTCTCCAAGCCCTGCAATTCTATTGAGAAATCCGTCGGTAGGTGAGGCAGCACAGCCAGTCCTGCACCCTGCCTCTCCTTTAGCTAAGTGCTACCACACCGAGGCCATTTGTAGGAATTTTACACAGCAAGGCAAACAAACGCAGACCCTTAAGGAAACGCGTGAGCTGCGCGAAATCGCCACCAAAAATCCGCCGGAAAGCATCCTCTCCTCATCTCCCGTGAAAAGCAGCGCTGCTAATTAGCAGGCTTGATGGAGAACGCCGTGAGATAGACGGAAAGTCTTGTCACTTTATTTGTGCATGCTTCCCTGCATCTTAAGTTGCATCTCGGGCTGGCTGAGGATCATGTGAGGCTGGGTTATAAATTGGGAGCCGCGCACTGGGGCTGGCAGTGTGTAAGCCTGGGAGTGTTGTGCTCGCTGCTTTCCTGTGCTAAGCTGATTTACTTGTTTAAGGTCTGACCTCATCATCCTGTCAGGATGGATTCCCACCTATACAGTTAACAGCAGCTCAGCATCGGCTGCGAGAGCTCGCCGTGTGTTAATCAGACACGGAGAGAGCTGCCGAGATTTGTTCTTTTGTTGGCTTTTCTTAAGAAGAGGAGTTGAAACAGAAGAGATAACAAAGAATCCATTTCCTTCCTAGAAGAATAGGCTTTTGTATTTATTTTTTTTTTTTTCCGTTTGAAAAGGAAAAAAAAAAAATAAAATAAAACCCCAAATAAGATGTCAGTCTCTGGCAAGAAGGAGTTTGATGTGAAGCAGATCCTGAGGCTCCGCTGGAGGTGGTTCAGCCACCCCTCGCAGGGCTCCGCCGGCTCCGGGGGCTGCCATCAGCAGGAAGGATTCGAGCACAGAGGCACCCCGGTGCAGAACAGGCTGAAGAGCCACTCTCGGGACAGAAATGGGCTGAAGAAGAACAGCAGCCCTGTCCACCACAACATCCTGGCCCCCGTGCCGGGGCCGACGCCGGTGCACCACCGATCCATCCACAGCTGGCACCAGCAGAACCTCATCGAGCAGCTGCGAGCCAGCGAGGACATCCCCAAAAGCAGCACAGAGGAAAACTCTGCTAAAGAAGATTCAAGTAAAACCTCACAGGAGCTGCAGATGATCACAGAACAAAATGCAGATGAATCTGCAGAGAGGTAGGAGTTTTAAAGTCTGCACTTGGAAAGCCAGACTTGTTTCCAAGTTATTCCCTGAAACTGTCTTTGTTTTTAGCCAGAGTTCCTTACTGCATTAATCTCACTTTATTTATATATATATATGTGTGCACACCCACACTCAGATGAGAAGGAACACTTCTGCATCAGAAAAATGAACAGGAACATTGTCATGAAATGTTGATCTTTGCTTAAGGTACATCATTCCATAACTCTTCCATACGCATAAAATCTGCCAGTTTGTCAAATTTGCTCTATCAACATCCACAACATCTCAATTTCTTCTCTTGATTTATTACATGTGAGTGCAGTGAGAAAAAGGAGCCTCCTGACATCCTGTCCTCATTCTGACTTTATCAATGGGTGCAACATTGACAAATGGGAGCTGCTGGAGGTGCACGGGCTCTGTGCTTGCCAATGATCTCTCAAATTTCCCACTGATTTTCTTTTACTGTCTTCCCAGCAAGGAAAATTAACCTTGAATTAAGTGGAAAGGAAGCATCATTCTTTGCTTTTTTTTAAAGGTTTGTTTGAAGGTTTGTACTTTCACAGCTCATTTAGTATGCTCAGACAAATATTTTCTGCAAGGTCAGGTGAAAAAACACTGAGACCTTAAAGGTGTAAGCACAAAGGAAGAGCTATTTTTAAGTTGTGAATAACAAAGAATACAATATTAATACTACTTATTTAATTAAGCTTTTTCATGTTTTCTTTTTTTCAAAACTCTTGTCAGTATTTTTATCTTATCCAGCAACATTTCTACCCCACCTTTCCCCACCTTGGGCTCAAATCAATCATTAATGATAAGATTATTTGCACCATTTGATGAGATTGCTACCAGTCTTTGGACATAATTTAAATGTATTACATTGCATTTAAATAAAAATTTATCTTAATTGAAGTTACAGTTCTCTCAGTAGAAACCAAGCTGACAGCTTGCATATTTTTAGCAGTTATTATTTTTCAAGTTGTGCATCTGCTGAGGGGAACATCTGCAGATGGAGCAGCAAAAACTGCATTCCAAAATGTCACTTGGAAACCAGTCCCAGTAGTCAATAGGTACCAGATAAAATCATTACAGAATAAAAACACTAAGGAAAGGACTGTGTTTCCAAGGGCACTGGTTTGGAATGGGGAGCAGCATACCTTTAGTACAAATTTCCTGAAAAAAAGGTGATTTTAGACACACCTGAGAAGGAAAATTGATTTAATTTGAATAAGGAACACTTGTTCATCCAAATAAGATTCTACACCATACGAAGAAGGAGGCAGAAAAAAGCCGAATCGGTTCAGTTTGGGAGGTAATAAACCACTTCATTCTAAAATAAGATGTGACATTTTCTCCAGCTATATATAAAGTTTCTGCTAAGGCCTCCTGAAGTTTTGTACCTTCATATCCACTCCAATTTAAGTTCTGCTCTTGAGCTGTTTGAAGTTGCAGCTTTTAGGATAGTTTTGGAACTGCATATGTCATATATTTTTATGGTCAAATAAGTGGGTTTCTTTAAGATTTCAGTAAAAGCCATCATTGCATGTTGTAGATTAAAATCTATTTTGACATTCATCTTAAAAATCTGATTTGATAATAGATTGTTTGTAGAGTGATTCATGACTATGAGTTTCTCTATAATTAAAATTTATTTCAAGAAAATAAAGCTGGCCATTAAGGACAACACAGCTCAAATTTCTTTAATATGTACCAACAGAAATCATTAAGTAAAACACTGTTCCCTTCCCCTACAGCAGCCAGCACAGGCCAGACATTAATTAATACATTAATTGGTTGGGTAGAAATGAGATACTGAGAAGAAATAAGGAGAAAAGCAGCTGTTTATCTACATCTACCTAAATCTAGGATGTAGATATCGATATATATATCTATATCTTGATAGATATCCTGATATATTTTTGAAACAAAGTCTGATCTTTGAAATCATGTCCTTAAATCATTCCAAGTCTCTTTTTCCTTCAGAAGTTCCAGATAATCCCAATCAATGGTAATCAATGGGCTCTGCTGGTGATCAACAGGTGAAAATCAGGTGTTTGCAGGATCCCCTGAGCCCATGTTCTCACTAAAGCCAGCACAGCAGGAGCTGCTCAGGTATTGCAGCCAAATTTCACATCCACACCTGAGTACACCAAAGCCAGATTTGCCTTTTGGAGCACAAAAGCACCACACTTTCAAAGCAGCTGTCTCTAAACCACTCTATTTTCCTCTGCTTGGAGAAATCCCATTTTTTGGTAGATCTAAAGCAGGACTCTGCTGAGTGTCACATGGACATCCAAAATAGTAGAAAAATCTATAGATAGATTAGAGAGAATCTGCCCAATACCTCAACCCTGGGCAGAATTTGAAGGTAGTTTCTACGAAGAGTTTAATGCTTCCCATGGAAAACTTTGGAAATGTAAAAACAACATTCTGAATTTCTTCAGAAAAAATTGAGCTTTCTCTAGAAACCTCAGGACTGAATGCTGTCAGGGATGGACAGAGAGCACCCTGGGGTTTAAGAAAATAAAGGTTGGTTATTGAGGAGGAAGGTTAAATAATAAAGTTCCAACCAACAGTTCCATCTGGAATACACGATCATCAATGCACTTATTTCTGCTTTCTTCAATCCATTTTGATATTCCTGTCCCCAAATTAAAGAGTGCAAGACTTGGGCTTCCTTCTGAATCATATCCCATGACAAGTGACAAAATAAATGAGGCTCAAGTGACTAAAATTCATTAATTTTGTCCTAATCGTAACCAGTTAATGTGCAGTCAACCAATGCATTCTGGGCCATAAATAAATGGTTTATTGGCACAAGGGTAAGGAAAGAATCTCAGCATTCTGGGGCTGTCTGGTCCAGCACTGCTCAGGGAAGCAGCTCAAAGATCTCCTAGGAACACCAAAAATGCAGCCTTGACCTGCTGCTCTAAGATCCTTATGCAAGTTATGTCTGAAGTTTGGGGAAAAAATGAACAGTGGATAATCTGTATTTACTGACCTCATCTGATTCTCACCAATCTGCTCCTTGAATGAGCACAGGGACCTCTTCATGGGTGGAAAAAACCAGCTAAAGTCTGCATGGCCACCAAGTCATTTTATCTGTAGAGTGTATTTCCCAACACAGCATTTTCTGGTATTACTGGGGTGAGCAGCAAGCTAAACCTGTGGAAAATGGCCATGCCAGGGAAGAGCAAACACCTTCAGAGATTTCAGGTTTGGCTTGAAGAGGGAGCTGAAGTGAGCTCTGTAAAAACCCATGGGAAATAACCGTGGGTGGCTGCTGGTTCAGCAGGCAGGGCTGGGGGGGCTGAGCACTCGAGCTGCTCAGGACACCCCTGATCTGTCCTGTCTGGAATCTTGTGAGGTTCAGGCTCCCCTGCCAGGGGGACAGGGAAGCATTTCCATTTCTTTCAAAGAAAGTGATCTGGCAGTGATCCAGAGACATCAGCACACACTGGGGGATTTGATTGTTAGATTTTGACAGGCAACAGAAACTTTGTGTGCCCCCCATGAACACCCGTGTGCACAGGCAGATTGACAAAGCACTGAAGCCTCCTAAAAAGAAGAGTTTTGATACTGAATTTCTTCAATTACTTCCCTAAAAATCTTCTGGACTCACAGATATTGACTTCCCCATGGAAGCACAGTGCCCAGTTAATTTCTGAATTTATGCCACACTACCACATCCATTCCTGCACCCTTGCCAGGGCTCTGGTTCCACAAGTGTGCAATTACAGACCACGTGTGCTGCTTAAGTATTTCCTAGTTGCCCAAAGGCACTTCGATTTCAGTAGTAAATGTAGCATCCATTCATCATTTCTTTTTCTCTTCTGCATTATTTCTTTTCTAACTATGTGGCTGAAAAAATGCTGACAAACTCTAATTTGGGACAAATTCTAGTTTTGCTAAGGACAAGTGTTTTCTAATTTCCCACATGAGATAAAATATATTTCTAATTAATTTTAATAGAATCTTTAGATGTCGTAATCCAAACATTTAGTCATTACTGATGCACATGGAAACAGATACTTGGGAGGTGCATCCTCCCAAAGGCAATCCTTTTCTGTGGTGGTTATTTTTGATGTACAGCTATTTTGATCATTCATCTTAAGACTTGAAAATTCACAGTTTTTTGGCAGACATATGGAAATAGCTATCAGACTATTTTCTTCAGTGTCTCTGGCATACATATAAACACACACACACACATATGTGTACATGACTATTTCAGATGTTGTCTCCTATCTGAGTTATCCCTAGAGTTCTGCTTTTAGATCCAGTAGCAGACGACATCCTTGGCTCCCATTCCAGTGTGAAATAAAGAAAAAGAGAACAGGTGATAATTTTCCTGGTGAAAATGGTACATAATACGAGTTATTCTGTCAAACCTCTGGTCAAACCAGACTGAGAGGGCTTTTGGCACTGCGAGTGAAGTTCTGGTACCCAAATAAACAGAGGAGCACAGCAATGACTGAGAATGGCAGGAGTAAAAGGGAGGATGGTGATGTGCCCTGTGCAGAGGAGGTGATAAAGGGCTGCATTCAGGGGGGGGCATCACAGCACTGCTTCCCTGTCCTGGGTAAGAATTCAGTTCCATGAACAATCTCTGATGCCCAAGGTAAAGTTCAGAAATGACAATTCCTAATCTCACATCACAGTGGCCTTTATGTTTAAAACAGAACTACTCCAATTTGATTTTCACTGAACCTCCAGCATCTTGAAAGGTACTTTCAGAAAATCTTAACAGCTAAGTATTTTAGAAGCATGATAAAGAATGCTGGACATGTAGTCAGACAGCATTTCAATCCTTCTGTGCCAAAGCTGGCCCAACCAGGTTTAGGTGCTTCCTTGCTTGTCTACAGTACAATTTAAGCTCGTTAATGCCTTGGTCTTCCCCCATCAGTATAGGTACCATATTGGTCTCCTTATTCTTCTTATTGCCACACTTTTCTTCTTTACACCCTTTTTATTTGTTTAAAAATTGCTGTCAGTCTAAAGAGCTGTGGTTCTTGCAGTCTTGTCTCAGAATTCCTGTCCTGGCAGCTCTGATGTTTCATTGCTGGTCTGTCTGGACTTGCAGCTCAGTGGGCAGATCTGGATGTGTTCCTGTCAGTCCTGGTGGAGAGCTGGATTCCTTCTGTGTCATCCTGACTCAAATCTGTCTAAATGTCCTCAGCAGTTGTTTTTCTCTTATCAACAACGTGGTGCTGTTGCTCATGCTTGCCTTGTGATTCATGTGAAACTCCTGCCTCTGTACCACAGACCTGTTCCCAAACCATCTGGACATTTTTGCAGTTATTTGTTCCTAAAACCAGCACTTTGCACGAATACATTCCATCTTGTGTTTATCAGATAATGCCTCCAACTGGCTGAGCTAATGTTCAGTTCTGATTTAACCCTGATTTAGTGATTTAATCAGTTTTGATCCAATACCCCACCATACCCACAGCTCTTCTCAGCTTGGCACCATCCCCAATTATAATATATAATATCAAAGATTTCTCTTTATTTTTACAAGTAATTTAGGAAATTTATGGGAAGTTATAGGGGGACTTCAGTGCTAAGTTCCTTAGGACCCCAGTTTGATTTATCTTCCTATTTCTCAGTGAACCACTGATAATTTAATGGCACGATTTCACACTAGTGTCACACTTGTTCCAAAATGCGCTACTCCAGCCAGTCCTTGAGGTAGAAATTTACCCTATCTGATAGAAAACACTGAAAAATAATACTCTTATGTTCAGGGTATACTTGACAACTCTTCTGTTCTCCAGAATTTCTAGTAAAACCTGTTAGAGGCACTTCAGCTAACTTTGACATGTTATTCTTGGCAAATTCTTGCTGACTTAAGTTTTATTTCTAAGTGCTTAGAAATAATAATTACAGGAATTTTACGTGGTATAATTTGGCAAGAAGTAGCAACAAGGAAGAGAAATGATGTTTTTGTTTTGTGGAGAATTATTCAATTTCTTTAGCTTTTATAACAATTTAATATCAATTCCAGCAGTACGTTTTAAAAAGATGATTTTCTGCAGGCCTGCAATGGATAACCAAAATGTTTCCTTGTTACCTCAGGGACAAGCAGAAAATGATTTTCTTCTACCAATGATCTTTAGCTAAAGGCCAAAATATGAGTTTGAAACTGGATTGTTTAAGATGTTTGTAGCTGATTTGAGAGGAGTCAGCAGTTGACAGCATTTTATGGAAATTCACTCACAGCTGGTTGAAATATGGTAGCTGGGGGTAGCCAAGAAAATTTGATGTCTAATGTCTGCTAAGTGTGGAAAATCTATACAGTTATAGTAAGTGGTCTCTGATGCAGGATTAAAATCTAAGAGGAAAATCACTTTTTTTTCCAGCAGTTGATAATTCATGAAGAGGAACAGGCCTTTTGAGGCCAAGTGCAAATGCAATCAACAGTGACCAATGAATTAATTCTGGCTAAACAAATGCTGTGACCCCACACAGGAGCACTTGGTACAGAAATTAGAATCAAAATGTCTCAAAGGCATCCTTGGGATGAATTCCTACTCTCACCTTCTATTATGACATCTTTTGAAGAACTTGAAAAAGCAAAAAAATGGGGTATTGAAATGGGTTGAAATAGTTATTAAAGATGAAAGGAATGAGTAGAATTTTATTTTGAAATTAATTTTATATTCACCCAATTGAAAGATATTTATTTATAGATATTTATTCCTTTTTTTGTTTTGTTTTGGTATTTTTTTGTTATTTTTTTTTTTTCATAGCTAGATAAATAGAATAATAGGAAAACAATCTGAAAAGGGGCTCTGGATGTCATCAAGTCTAACCCTGTCTACCCACCAAGAAGTCTATAATGAGAAATAATCTGACTTACTAGAAAACACACAATATTTTACAGGCCTACATTTAGCAAGCCTAGCTTTCAAAGATGAATTATTACAGGCAAGGGAAAAAAATACCATTTAATAGTAATTTAAGAATCTAGGATAATTCCAGTCATTTCAAAACAATTTTTTTATGATTCAATTATCTTCTCATTTTCACTCCATTGAGCTTGCTCTCAGCAAAGACAGCTGTTAAATGACTTTTTAAAGAGTTATTACTGTTCTTAAAATCACTTCTTAATGTCTCCAGAAAAAGTTAAGGAGATGATTAAACACATGTTCCCCATGCAGAGCAGTTTTTACAGACACGCTGAGATTATGCAACTGAAAGATCAACAAGAAATCAGATGGTTGGTGAAACATTCTGGGAAAAGGGGGAGAAGGTTTTGCTTGGCTTCAAAGTTTTAGCCAGACAGGATCCTAAAAGAAAGAAACTGTTTATTTTCACCCTTGGTTTGTGGCTGAATTGTTTACTTTGGAATATTTTAAGGAGGAAAATTACTGAAGTCTTACACATTTAAAAAATAAAGGGATTTGTTTGCTATAATCGAGCAGCTAAATTTGCCCAACTAAACCAGACCAGTTTGGTTTAGCTTCATTCATTCTGCTAGAATAAAATAATTCTCTAATAGATTTAGAGAATTATTTAGAGAATGATTATATCAGGCAATTAAATAAGACTTTGGTTTATTTGTTGTGCACCTGTTGGTGCGCAGGGTAAAAGAATTTAAAAATGAGCTGAGCTCCTGTTGGGATTGACAGAAGGAGCTGAAGATAAGTATAGGACATAAAAGAAAAAGAAAATAATCTCTAAAGCAAAGTTATCACCAAATTTATTCCTCTGTGACATCAGATTCCCCCTCAGTGACTCCATCAACAGAAACACCAGCACTGGAAATTCCCAGCCTGCTGTGCCAGCAAATCTGCTCCCAGACCACCTCCTCCCCTCCTTTTTCAAGCAAATGCTTAACACTCAAAACTCAATTCAAAGCAAATTAAAATAGCCAGAATGAGACCAGAGAGCCTGGCTCTTTACAAAAATTCTGCCCGTCCAATAATTCTTAGCTTAAAACATCTTTGATTTCATTGTAGTAATTGTTTCCATCCTATGTGACAAGCCAGGATATTTCACTAAAACCTGTCTGCTGCTCACAGGGAGCAAGAGGATAACTAAAAGTCTTTACAGGAACATCCTGCCTTCATTTCAGGTTCAAATATATGCTAGAGCATCTAAATTAATACAGTTTCAAAGTGTTTTGTCAGGAAATAGGCACTGTATTCTCATGCTGCTTTACAGGACAAAAAGTTTGCCTCATCACATTTTCCAATAAAACCCATTTAGGCCAAACATATTTCGTGGAAAAGAATATTTTGTTGTACATGTTTTGAAAACCTGGGGACAAGAATCTAGATTTCTTACCTGGATATTAACATTTGATTTAATCAAATTCAAGTGCTCTCAGCCTAAATTTTTAGCTTCATGACTAGGACCTGAAAATCAATGTATGGGTTATGCCTCAGATTTGTTGCCTGCTTCTTTTATGACCTCAAAAAAAACCACTCAACCTCTTGGTATCACAGTTCACTCATGCAGAAGAGCATTTTCCTGGGGACACAACAGGAATGGAGCAGATTTGCCTGCAAACAGCTTTGCAATGCAAAGTGGAATTCATGTACACTATGATTGATTCATTATATTTCATAGTTGCACAGTTTATCTTCTCATTGTACTGACATCACAGAAATCAAAGTCTGCTAGAGATTCCCATTACAATAAGTAGAGACCAACATACTTCCAATAAAATGTTTTGAACAGCAAACAAAGGACATATTTTGAGAAAGTGGGCAGCCACTTTCACCCTTTGCCATGCTTCAGTTTCCCTGATAAGTTACAAGTCAAGAGGAAGGGAGGCATTCTGGAAAGAAATGAACATTTTCAAACCCTGTTTATTTTAATAGAAGTTTAAAAAATGAAGAACCTTTTTGAACTGGGCAAATATACCTTGGTTTAAATGGAAATTGTGAGCAAACCACTAAGAAATCCTAGGAGTTGGAGAAAAGCTATTTTAAGCTATTACATATGGTTTGAGTTGCTAGGGAAACCTCTTTTACAGCGTTCACTTAGCACAGATGCTCAGGAAAGCTCTGTCTCCATGTCAGACCATTGCAGAACGCTGCAGAATGTGAAGAAATAGAGATGCACATACACATGCAGGCAAAAATACCTCAGTAATTTCACCTTAGTCATGATCCATGTCTCTGGTGGGAGCTCGTTCTTTCCCTCTCTGCCACCACCACCAGATAAAAGCTCTGATTGCAGAGAATATTTGTTCAAACATTTGGTTTTGATCCACTGGGGTTCATGTTCATAGACATTCATCTTTGCAGAGCAGGAGCTTTGCCATGTGCTCAGTGAAAAGGCAAAGGAGAGGGGATGGCTCTGATGCCACCACCATTTCTGGCCACCCTTTTGAGCAGAGCAGAGAATAAATACATACCCTGAACAAAAATATACACCCTGGGGTGCCCTATGATGTTTATAGCGGATAAATATTGATCATTTAAAGATAAAAATGCTGGTGCTGGGTCATGGCTCTCACTACTGTCTCACAAAAGTCACTCACAAAAGATTCTCTCCAGCTCATTATCCCGTTTATGGAAAACCACACCTGAAGGCAGGAATCCCCTCCTGTGCCATTCCTGTTTGTGTGCTGGTGCAGTGGCTTGGGATGGACTTTTTGACCTTTCTGTCTGCGCTGCCTGAGCCAGTAAAATCTGCCAGCTTTGCAGTCCCCTGGTGCAGCCTGTCACAGGGGATTTAGGAGCAGAGCAAGACAAGCTCCTGGCAGGTTCCAGCCTGGTGATCCTGCAGGAGATCAACCACAACACAATAAACCGCTGAGATGAGCACAGCAAGGACAAGGCTGTAACTCAGGACTAATTTCTTTCACCTTAATTTCTTTCATTCGGTTAAAGGATCCAAATTTCTGCTAAAAAAAGGGATGCAGAGTGGCTTGGTGGTACAAAAAGCCATTAAAGTTGCTCGGGAGGAAGCTCCCATGGGATGCCACAAAGCAGGAGAGCTCAAATGTTCCTCTCACTTCCTCATTCAAATGCAGCCCAATTACTCCTCAGTTGTTTAAAGTTTCCTTATACTTTCCCACTTGGTGTTAAAGTGAATTCAAACCTGATTGTAACACAATAAAGTAACAAAGTCAGGAGTGGAAGGACAATATTTTATTGAATAAATGCAATAAAATGCCTGTGTTTTTTTTTGTATAACCACATTACAGTGCAAATTTGCCTCTCTGCAGCCTGGTGAATATTACTAGCACTCCAGGAAAAAAACCTGTCATAATAATAAGCTTAATAATATAAGCAATACTTTCCATAATTCATATCATTTACACACTTTTAGCCTTTCTTTGTTTTTCATTTGATTTAATGTGCTGCATGTGTTCAGATTTTGTATTTTTATTCTGATTCAATTGCAGTGGGTGAGGCTGACACAGACCCTGGCTTGTTGGAGCAAGTTATCACTATTATCTCTCCAGATAAATGCCAAGTCACTAATGGCATGGACAAAACAGGTTTGAGTAAGCCAGGTTGTCAGAAATGCTGTTAAATACACTTGATTCTCTCAAATTAAAGCAGACCTAATGTTCTGTCTGTAAAGGTTGTAAAGACAATTCTCTCTGTCTTACAAAGGTGCTGTGGGCTCATGAGGAGATGTTTCCTCAGTAAAAGATTCCTGTAAGGAACCCCCTTCTTTTCTGAGCAAGCACAGGAGATGTTCAGTGGGTGTTCATTTCTGACATTAGCAATGATGTACATATAATAAATATTATAAATTAAATATATTATAATAAATAAAATATTTCTCAGGTGTTAAAAAGTGCAAGTCAGTGACCAAAGGTAAGAACAGGAGCTAAGGCACAGCAGTCTCCATAATTTATAACATCCAAAATTCCTTCCAGTAAATATGGAAGGGCATTCACAATATGCTGGTTTGGTTGTAGTGACTGGAAAAAACATGCCCTCAATTGAGGCAGAAATGAATACAGCAGGTTAAGTTATTTGAATTCCTTTCCAGATGTAGGTTTGAATTATATTTTCTGACACAGAAGCTCAGAAGATAACAACTGGCTGGAGAGTACTTTGGAATCAGCATATCTGTACCTAGGGACACATAGAAATATTTGCTTTAACACAGAGAAACTCTCTCAGGGTGTAATTGCACAATTAAGAGAAGGAGAGAATTGATCACAGATAAATTTCTGTGCCTTACAAAACCTTCAAACAGAGTAGAAAACTTCAGTCTACTTCTCATCTGTGATTTCTATCTGTGAGGCTGCCCAGACCTTTATACACATCCTCTCTCCCTCATTTCTAATAAATCTGTAATTATGACAGGGCACTCTGGCTAAATAGGTTAAAAATCACTTTTTCTCCCCATTGCAGCAGTGTTTAGCTTTGAATGAGGTATCCAGCAGATCAGCTGAATCAGGTCAGGAGATATTTTGGAACAAGCCTGGAGATTTTAACGTGACTGGAGGTGTTTCATATAGCAAAATAAAATTTGAAGTGGTGCCTTAATCTAGGGGATCGTGTTTCACTTGAAAGGGAAAACGTGGTAAGTCTTGTTATTTGTTAGTTAGGATCCAGATAAATGTAGGAAAGGAAAAATGTAAATGGTCATGAGAAGCTGAAAAATAGTGTCCTTTTGCCTTTGATGGAATTCAAAGAAGAAGTGAGAAGCATGTATGAAGGTATTCTGGCAGTGGTTTGAGGTTTAATACATCAAGATATCCTAAAAAAATCTCCCAGCAGGATCTGTATCTGATGAGCTGCAAGGCTCAGGTTGATAGGGAGAGGGATAATTGCTATTGAGACTGTTACTCTGCCTTTTCAAAGCTCTGCTCACTGGAGGCACAACCACTTCACATTTGGTTTTGGCTCGTACTCGTATCTCCCCTTGCTCCCCTCTGCTCCCCTTTTTCCAGTAATAGTCAAAAGGGAGATAATAAAGCAGGGTCTTCTTCCCTCCCTCTCTCCAGCAGGGGTCTTTCTGAAAAGTGCTTAATGAAGGAACAAACATGGAGTTAATTAGTTTTATCTGGCAATAGCTTTGCTTGGAGTGAAAACCAGTTCTTTTTGCCATTGGCCTGTGTTTTGTTTTTTACGTCCTCTAAAGAGAAATGCCACGGGCCCAGATCCAGCATTAAGCCATTATTTTTCATTTTGCACATTCTGACAGCTCGAAATGGTGCTATATCATGCCTTCTGGTCGCATCATTTTTTGTTCTTTAGAAAGATTATCACTTGCTCCCAGGAAGTTGAGGAAGAAGTACTCAGCCTCCCTGAGCTTCTCCTTCACTTTTAATTTCCCTCCAACACAATCATGTTGAGTTTGGAATTCATGCATTGCAGTGACCACTTGGCATTATCAGAACAAAGGATAATTTTAAGATTTTAATATATAAAATACTCTTATCCTTTGACCTGAAAGGTTTCACTCAGTTATTCTTTATTACATAACGTGAAGGAATACAGTGTTAATTCTCCTGGAGGATAATGTTCCTGAATCATGATTTAAACTGGCATTAATTGAAATGATTTGTGAGACACTCATTTCATCCCTGAATACAGGCACATACCTATTAAATAAAACAGGCAGGGTTCTCTCCAGGCTGATACTGCTACAGCTCCAATTTCTATGCCACAGAAATAAGTGTTTTTAAGTGAAGAGAACCATTAGAAACTCCTTTCTATGAATGTAGGATTATTCAATTTTTTAATTATCTGCATAAAACAAGCAGTGAGCACAAAAACCTTCTGTAGACACGAGATCCTTCAAGAGTAGGAAAAGCAGAAAAAGATCAGCAATGGAGAGAGTTCACACACTAAACTGCAGAGACTGGAAAATAATTTTGTAATTCCTCTGTTAAAAAATAATAGATGTACAATTTCCCAAGGGAAACAGTTTATTGAAGAGAGTGTTTGGATTAACTCATCGTTGTACCTCAAAATCACGATGTGTCCATGGCTGAGAGAAGGCACAAAATTCCATTTTCCAGTGGAATTACCCCAACAAATTCCTTATTTCTGTTCCTAGGAGAATTCAAAATGTCACAACCCAAATTCATCCTGATATGAATCATGATGACATCTGTCTGTACGTTGTCATGTCTGGGGGAAGAACAAAACCCAAAACCAGCTGAAATGGTTTCAGTGTTTTGCTGAAGCTCCTGCAGTTGATGATATGCACATTTACACTCGTAATCCCAAATGGGAAAAGCTATTTTAGCTTACACCAACTGAGAGAAGTGGCAGGTTTATTTTAACCTTAGCAATAAAAAAATTGCTAAAAACAGGCAGTTTCAAGAGCTTCAAGTTCTAAAGGAATTGTCAGAGCTTTCAGATTAGTTGGGAAGTCAGGAGTTTCTCCCTTAACTGAAATAAATTATAAATTTTAATTACTTATTTCTTCATTTGCTATCATTTCATTATTTCATTTCTTCATTTTCTATCATTATTAAAAACTCATGTTGCTACATCCTTTTCTATCATTATTAAAAACTCATGTTAATGTTACAACCTCATCAGTCATCAACAATTTCCCATCCTCTTTTGGGACAAATGTTTTAACCCATACCCTAAAAAATTCACAATAAATAAAAAAAAATGTAATAAAATATAAAAATATAAAAATAATAAAAAATAAAGAAGATGACTGCAGCAGAAATTTCAAGACACAGGGTGGGACATCAATTACTGATGTGCCACAATTTTATCAGCATCAATTAATACAAGCACATCAAGTCTATCATTATTTTATCTGTGCTCAGACATGGCTTCCTAACTGAAATATTTTCATTTCTCAGCCAGCTGCTGGGGTTTGCCTGTGACAGCTGCTGTGATTTTTGTGGGAAAAGGGTTTTTCTCAGCAGCCAAAGCTCACATGGCTGAGCAGGACAGAGCTGCCTTGGGAAAGGAGCTGAGCTGCACCTCTCTTAAATCGGCAAAAATAAAAGGAGAAAAGGAAAATGATGAGCTGCACTGGAAATATTAAAAAAAAAATTAAAATATGAGCTGCACAAAGCAAGTGAACTGGTGGAGCTGCAGTTTTGCCTTGCTCACAGGGCTGGAGCCCCCTGCCCTCCAGGCTGTCAGAGATCCAGGCCATGCCGCTGCCCTTCGCTGGTTCCCAGTTTGATGCTGGTGACTGCTGGGATTGGCTGTGCACCCCAAAACAAAACCCCTAAATGGCACCAAAAACTGAACCTGATTAAACTGACTTTCACAAATATCACAGCATCTTAAATAGGCTCATTCAACACCCGAGAAGTGGTCACCATAAACATAATAAATAATAGCATCAGCAACACCAACAGAATTATAAAGGCTCCAATAAACAACCTTGTTTTCTTGCAATATTATTCTTCTAAGCTTCATTATCATCAGGTTTGCTTCCTGGTTTTGGCCACTGGCACACTGAATGAGGTTTAATAAAACATTGAATTTTGGAAAAGGGCATGGCAAATAAATGGCATTTATGTGTTATCACATTCTAATTCAATAATGAAGAAATCTGGATTTAGATTTTATATACTGATTAATGAAGAGTGCTCTGCTGATTAATGTGAAGAGTTCTTCATTATGACAGAAAAGAAGTTTAACATAATTCAGAAATTTAAAGAATTGCAGGCCTGGAATGAATCACAAAACTCATGGCATCAATTCTAATTACAGAAAAGATGAATTTTTACCTCCACACACCATTTGTAAGTCCTGGCTTTCTTAGGATCCCGTACAATCTCACTGTTACCTGGCATTTCCTCCCCCGTGTTTCATTCAGGTCATTATTTGAAGAGAGGTGTAAGCAGCTCTTTAAAAAGTAAAAATTTCCCTAAATTTCAGTGAGGACAAGGGCAGAGATGCCTCTGTGAATTTAAATTCTGTTCCCAAAAACTTTTTTGTCTTGCAATGATATACCCACAATACTAATTAAATAGCAATAAAATAAATAAATACAAAATAAAATAACAAATAAATAAATAAATATATAAAATAAAATAAAATAAAATAGAAATTAAATTAAATTAAAATAAAATAAAATAAAATAAAATAAAAATTAAATTAAATTAAATTAAAATAAAATAAAATAAAATATAAGAAAATAAAATAAAAATAAAATAAAATATAAATAAAATAAAATAAAATAAAATACAATAAAATAAAATAAAACATTAATAACAATTAAACTCTCTTTCTACCACATGATTTTCTGTAATAAAATCACGGAGCAGCATCAGGAGCAGGATTTGTCTGGAATGCTCTCAGCTCTTCTGCCTTTGGAACTGAATCCCTGACAGATTTCAAGCGTGGCCAAACAAGTTATTCATATCTCCTGTATTTATTACACTTAAAACCTGCCATCCCAGCTCGATTTTCAAAATGTCATGGGAAATAGTGTCAGAAGTCATCCAAAAGGCGAGATGACTTCTGACAATTCATGTTTTTCTCCCAGTAAGCTTTGGTACATTGGAAAAAAAAGAATAAAATACAATGTTCTGACATGATTCATTCTGACCAGCCACGCTGGCTGGTATTTATGTCCTTCGTATCATTGAGACCCTTAATGCTTTTTGATTCTTTCTTCAAGTTTTCAGTTTATGTTGTCCGTTTCAAAATTCCATGTTTCTTTTAAAATATGTGACCATATTTTGACTATCCTTCACAAATCCTTACAGGAAAACTTGGGAATGATTTCACTTGGCTCCCTACCTAAAATGAAATTCATACAAGTCAGTGATTTCAGAATCATTTAAATATAGGTTTATTTCTCCAGGCTAATCCACGTTTTAAGCCATTATTACGAATGCTAATTACAACTCCTCGTCCCAGTGAACACCAACACAAAAATGACATGAAACAATTTGGGTTTCTGATTCTTCAGACCAAAACATTGATATTTTTCCTCCCTGACTAATGAACCTTTGGAAACTTTTATTCCTGAATACTTGGCTTTTGTTTGTCCAAACTTGTGCACATTTTATAGAATAAATCTTTATCTGTGTTACACCCTCAGCATTCTCTGCCAGAATTCCACATCAGACTCCAGAGAGCTTTTCCTGACTCCTTCCTTTAGGATATTTTGATCTCTGACTTCTTTAGCTCATTGTTACCCAGGACTACACTCTGAAGGTCAATATTTGAGTCTGACAGTCATACACTAAGGAAAATATATAAATATTTAGCTTTGAATTTAATTTTTTCCCTCCATAATATATCTACCATTTTGAATCTGCTGCTGAAGATAAACCAGAAATTATATTATTAATTTTAATGGTGAACTTGCTTTTGCTTCCAGTATTTTTCAGTCTCTGAAGACCTTTGCCTTTGAAATAATTAATTATATTAGTGGTATTTATGCTGTAGTTAAATGTGACTCCATTAAACTTCTGAAAAAAGTACCCAAGACTAAATGAAATAATTAGACTTTCACTCCCTTGGAAATGATTCTCTAACCACAAATAAATACATGCTATGGGGAATTATTTATTTCACACAACCAGTACTGTTTATTTACAGCAGGGATGGTTGAGTATTATTGGAGTTTTTTTCTGCAAACATCAAGGCTAAGTGCAATGTGCTGAGATGCATCACTTAGAGTGGATATATTGAATCTGAAAAAAAGATTTCTCCAGGAAACAGTTCTCTGAAAACCATTAAAGGACACTTAAGAGGTAAATAGCAAAATATCCCACGGTATGAATTTGGCATCCAGTAGCTGATACAAAACTAATGAGCATATAATCCAATTTTGCAGCTTTCTCATTGTCTATGAAGCATTGAAAGAAAACAAATAAGAAAGTGGAGTCATTAAACACCCTGAGACAAATTCATTTTTGTAAGTCCTAAATGGCAAAGGAAACACATTAGAGGTGAACTTGGTTTTCCCCTTTTTCTTTAAAACTAAACTAAGCTAAGGTAAAATGAATTTGAAATTGTAATAAAGACAGAAGCGTTTTGCAGAGGGGATGGAAAACTGCTGTGTCCCAATTCAATATTACATTATAATTTGATTTTTAATTATTTCCCTTGAATTCTGAGAGCTGTGTAATGAGGTATGGTCTTGGAAAATGCATGATCTAACATCTCTGTTTTCTGATACTACCGATTCAACCCTTTTTTATTTCTCTGTTTTCTGAACTAGATGTTAAATTGTGGGTGTAATCCAATATTCTGCTAAATTTAATACACTAATTTAATGAAGAAATCTTATCTCTCCTAGTCATTTATGAATTTGCAGTAACAATATCAAAGACAACTAGGAAATTTAGTCAACCAGCTGTCATTATTTCCCAGTTGGGCTTGAAATTAAAAAAACAGGTGCTAAAAAAATATTCTAAAAAAATATTCTATTAAGCTGAGAAAATGTTTTTCTAAATAATTTTTAGCTAGAGTTAAATATTTCAGGATTTTCAAGTTGTGTGATATACATTTATACCAACAAATGCATTATTATTTACTAAAAGCAGATGAATAGAAAAATAAAGATTTTTCTAAGGAAGTGTCAGAAAGGAGTTTCAATCTACATCAAAATCCATATTTAAAGGCTGTGAGGAATGATGTTTTGAAACAAAATAGGTTTTCTATAAGAGGGAAAGCTAACAGAATTCTGGAGTGGGAGGAATATATCCATATTGTACATTTCTGTGAAAGGCAGAGAAATTAATTTGTCTCCATTATTTACATTCAGATCCTAAAGGCCACGTAATGTACAGATTCCATGAGCTTTTAATTTGGAAATGTCTCTGGAATGAGGGTGCTCATTAAATTCTCTTCAGATTCATTACTATTGAGTCAAATAACTTAATGGACAATGTAAGAAGAGATGAGAAATAAGACCTAAAGATGTAATATCCAGCATTTCACACCAAGAGGTGTTTTAGCAATCAGTATCACAGGAAAATAGGATTTTTTTTTAAGGATTCTGCTTGTGGGGGCTCAGGAGGCTGCACTGATCACGTCGGTGCTGCATCCACTCCAAGCTGATGGAACCAGACAAATCAGTAGCACCACCCACCACACACAACTGTAGTAAAGCACAGCCTATGTGCAGGTTTATGAATGAAAACTTCCAGCTACCAAAGAGAAAAAGCTGGAAGAAGGCATGGTGAGACCAGGATTGCGGGACTTTTATCATTTACAATATTTCTGTGCTGCCTTTTGAGTACAAAAATCAACGTAATCAGCATTTATAATGCATTTCTAACGCTGTGCTCATCACTCTCTCTGTCCCTGGCAGGCTGTCCACCACCAGCAGCTCCCTTGGGATGAGCACCAATGGCTCTGACGAGTATTTCCAGTCCACGAACCACGCGGAGCAAACCTTCCGCAAAATGGAGAATTACCTGCAGCAGAAGCAGCTCTGTGATGTGCTCCTGATCGCCGGAGACCAAAAGATTCCAGCCCACAGGTACACTTCCCAGCACCCTGTAAGCCTGAAATTCCCCAAAAAAGCTGCCTCAATTTATGAATATCCTGGTTAGTTATGAATGAGGAGTTACTATAATTAGGACTCCGGTTAATGTGGAATAAAATCACGTGATCAACATTTTAGAGCTATTATTTTAAACACAATGAAATTCAAATGCAAACCTCTGGCACTGTCCACCCTCTCTTCTTGCTGCTGTCAAACCATAGCAAGATCAGGGAAGAAAATCTGCCCAGATAAGCACTCTGGGAGAAAATTAGATTACTAATTACTCTTTTAACTTCACTGCTCACTGCTGCAAGATTTGAGTCCTATGCTAATCGTTTCCATTGTACACACAATTTATAACAGAATAATGCTGGATTTTCTGGTACTGGGATGATGAGGTAATAATTTGCTGTCCTGCTAACACTGCTCCCCTCCAGGCTGGTTCTCAGCGCAGTTTCTGATTATTTTGCTGCGATGTTCACCAGCGACGTGCGGGAAGCGAAGCAGGAGGAGATCAAGATGGAGGGAGTGGATCCCGAGGCGCTGAAGGCTCTGGTGCGCTACGCCTACACAGGTAACCCTGCCCCAGAGCTGCCTCCTGCCTTCTCACACCAAAATAGAAATAGAAACTTTCTTCCTCTAGAAATACTGCATGTATTTTTGTTCATTGATACGTGAATTTTTGTACTCTGGGTTGGAAGGGAGTCTAAAATAAACACCCATCTCTAACCCCGACACCTTCCACAAGATCAGGTTCCTCAGAGCCCTGTTTTGGGAAAGGTTTTTTTCCCTAATCACAGTTTTATTTTATTTTTTATTTTTTTTACCATCCAGATTGGTTCTACAGCTGTTAAAATTCCAAAAAAAATGTCCCAATCTCTGTATTCAAAATCCACCAAATCCTGTAAGTTAAAATATCTGTTTAAAGAATCCTTCAGCGTGAAAGGAAAATGAATTTGTGAACCACAGGACATCTCAGAGAAAAGCCAAAGAGCAGCAAACTTTTAAATAATGAAAACACAAGGGAAATGACTTAAAGCTTGCTTTCTTTCTCTTTCTTTCTTTCTTTCTTTCTTTCTTTCTTTCTTTCTTTCTTTCTTTCTTTCTTTCTTTCTTTCTTTCTTTCTTTCTTTCTTTCTTTCTTTCTTTCTTTCTTTCTTTCTTTCTTTCTTTCTTTCTTTCTTTCTTTCTTTTTCTTTCTTTCTTTCTTTCTTTCTTTCTTTCTTTCTTTCTTTCTTTCTTTCTTTCTTTCTTTCTTTCCTTTCTTTCTTTCTTTCTTTCTTTCTTTCTTTCTTTCTTTCTTTCTTTCTTTCTTTCTTTCTTTCTTTCTTTCTTTCTTTCTTTCTTTCTTTCTTTCTTTCTTACTTTCTTTCTTTCTTTATTTCTTGCTTTCTTTCTTTCTATCTTTCTTTCTTTCTTTCTTTCTTTCTTTCTTTCTTTCTTTCTTTCTTTCTTTCTTTCTTTCTTCTTTCTTTCTTTCTTTCTTTCTTTTCTTTCTTTCTTTCTTTCTTTCTTTCTTTCTTTCTTTCTTTCTTTCTTTCTTTCTTTCTTTCTTTCTTTCTTTCTTTCTTTCTTTTCTTTCTTTCTTTCTTTCTTTCTTTCTTTCTTTCTTTCTTTCTTTCTTTCTTTCTTTCTTCTTTCTTTCTTTCTTTCTTTTCTTTCTTTCTTTCTTTCTTTCTTTCTTTCTTTCTTTCTTTCTTTCTTTCTTTCTTTCTTTCTTTCTTTCTTTCTTTCTTTCTTTCTTTCTTTCTTTCTTTCTTTCTTTCTTTCTTTCTCCTAAATAAAACCTGCCCAGGTATCCTGGAGTTAAAGGAAGACACCATAGAGAGTTTGCTGGCTGCTGCATGCCTTCTGCAGCTCTCCCAGGTCATTGAGGTGTGCTGCAACTTCCTCATGAAGCAGCTCCACCCTTCCAACTGCCTGGGGATCCGCTCGTTCGGGGACGCCCAGGGCTGCTCCGAGCTCCTGAAGGTGGCCCACACGTACACCATGGTAAGGTGAACAGCTGACAGCTCTGCAGCCACAGAAATAGTCCCTTTACCTGCAGAAAGAGTCGCTTCTGGTGCTGCCCATTTCACAGTTTTGCCTTGTAGAAAGGCGTCCTCAGTGAACTTAGATTTGCATACGAGCGGTACCTGCTCCTGCCAAAAAATGTAACAGGGCCTTAGCACGGCTCATGTCCAGAGACAAACAGCAATGGGCCATCCTTCTGCCTTTGGTTCCACACAAAGAAAACTCTAAAGCTGATTTTAAGGTGAGACACGCATAAAGAGAGTCAAAATAAAGAATGTATTGGACAGACTTGGAATGCTAAAAAGAAGCAGGTCCCTGACTGGAAGATAATCCTGCTCTGGCTCAAAGCAAGAAATGAATATTCAGAGCATGGCAAACAGAGAAGCGAGACAACTTGCTATGAAAACAAATTGAGGGATAAATATTCAGGGCAACAAGATGTGCTATCACAGCTTAAACCACACAAAAAGAACGGCAACTGCTAGAGATAAATAGATCTAAAAAGAACTACTGCTTAGGAGAACCATGGCAGCTTTATGCTTGAAATATTAGTGGAGGATGTCAGAACTGGTTTAGAGGCTTCATAATGCTGAGAAGACTCCAGCAAGGGGTTGTGCATGTCCAGCTGCTGAAAGGGGTGAGAGGCATGTGCAGATGGAGGGCACTGCTTGTGCAAAACAAAATGGTTTGTTTAGCAGCAATTACATCCCCTTTACATTTCAAAGTGTGAAATGGGGCATTTAAGCTAGAGGTTTGCTCAGCCTGTGTAAAATAGTGTTGTCCTTGCTGCTCCAAACCTTTTTATACTCATCCAAACTCGGGAAATCCCCCTCTACTGTTGCCTCTTTCCTCCCACCAGCGTGAGAACATGGGCGGCAGCTTCAGGCATTTAAAATTGTGGTTCAGATTTCTGCAAAACTGAAATAAAATCACAAAGTTGGATTTAGGATGACAGTGAGAGGTGTTGAGACAGTAAACAACAAAGAGATTGTGAAAATAATTTTTGTTTATAGATTTTTTTTAACCATTTGAATCCCCCAGTCTTTCCCAGGAGTTAAACTTTTATTATTTTTTGAAACCACGTGTCACAGATTTGAGAGTTGAGTCTTCAAGAATGTCCTGAAATGAAGGATCATGATGACTCTATGACACTCAGCAGCACTGGGCATAAGTTTTATACTATTTTCCTTGAAAACAACTTTTAACACCTCTAGAACCACCTCCAGTTCATGCATGGAACAGACTGAAGACACACCACATTTGCTCCTGACAGCTTAGAAAGAGAAGAGGAAACCTGAACCTCTGAAATAAAATTCTGTTCCAAACCCTTGCAGTAATATCACAAAAAACCTTTGGAGAGCAGGAGATCATAAAAATGCATAAACACATACAAACTGTGGAGTGGGATAAGTAAAACACTCAGGTTTGTTTTGTGTTGGTGAAAATGTGTAACTTAGGGGAAAGAGCAGAAAGCTGTCCTGTAAATACAGAGCCCATTACATTTTCAGTAAACACCAGATCCACTCAGTACAACCAGACACAGAGGGGACCTTCCCCTTCCATATTTTGGCCATTGAGGTAGAATATTAACAATTTCCTGCCTGGTATCTTTTCGTGCAGATAGAGCTTGTTCTGACAAACAACTTGTGCTATATTTGTAACTAGAAGTGGACTGGCCTTCCTGTCCCTGTTCTCTGAATGTCACAAGTATTAAAGCAGGATATGCATAACAGACCAAAGTTGACATCTCCTTTAATCAGTGATGCTTCTGGGTTTACATCCTGGCTACATTTGAAAAGAGTTACACAGAAAGTGAAGAAACTGCTGAAAACAAACAATAAAATTTCAGTTACTATAATTTCTTTAACCTTTGCCCTATTTCAACCTGGTTCCTAAAGGAGATATATTAATTCTAGGTACAGAAATAGAAATTCTATTTCAAATGCAGTCATGAATTCCTACATGCATCTCTTTGCAAGCAACATGACCCCCTCTCTGTCTTCACCAGATTTATTCTTTCCTTTGGAATTTGATTGGGAAAGAGAAAATATATATATGTTGATATTATATATATAGATATTGCTGTAATTCAGTTGTACAATTTTTTTTTTTAATGAAAAAATAATTCTGTGAAAGACTCTAGATACATGTGGTCACTTCTGGAGTTGGGGAGTTTTATCACAGCAGCAGCAGCTAAAAGGCTGAGATCCTTTCACTGAGATTTCTCCAGTTTTGCATTGCCCAAATAGTGCTGTTAGAAAAGCAAGCTGAATTTCCTTTGCTGTATTTTCTTGCCCTAAGAGCAGAGTCACAGAGCCAGCAGCTGGCACAAGGCAAAAGGATTGGAAGGTTTCGGTGCAATTGGCTCAAAACCTTTGAATCTGCAACAGAAGGGGCACATTTTATTTTAATGCCCACTTGGCATTTCTAAAATGCACATTATACCTTCAAACAGCATTTCTATCAAGCCCCAGTGCTAAGATCACACTGATTTACAAAATGCCAGTGGCAAATCCCTAAGCCAGCACAGGCTGACAAGAACCCTGACAAAGACATCTCCAGCATGGTGCTGTGAGGATGAGCATTATTCCTCAGTTCTGCAAGAGCAGCAGAAAAGCAACCAAAATCTCCCTCAAATGGCAGAAGGACATTCAGGGGTCTTTAGAATACCCACAGCATTTCCCTGCATTGTGGAACTGGAGAGAAATATTCACAAAGCCAACGTTATCTAAGAAAAAGCTGTTTCTACTTGTGAAAATCACCAGTGCATTGAAATCTTCTTTTATTTTTAGGAGCACTTCATAGAAGTAATAAAAAACCAGGAATTTCTTTTGCTCCCAGCTAATGAAATTGCCAAGCTCTTGTCTAGTGATGACATCAACGTGCCAGATGAAGAGGCAATTTTCCAGGCCCTGATGATGTGGGTGAGGCACGACCTGCAAAACCGGCAGCGGGACCTGGGGATGCTCCTCTCCTACATCAGACTGCCCCTGCTGCCACCCCAGGTAGGAACAGGAAGGGTAACAGGGAACTCTGCCAGCTGAAACGCTTGTCTGGAGCATCCTGTAGGCAGAGAGGAGAGTTTTGTGGAAAGGTTCTGGTTTGGACTGGAAATTATTGGTATTTTTTCACCCTTTTTGTTTTTTTAGATGTTATACTATACTATATCTTCATTGCTTTTAAACACAGTTGAAAAGAAATCCCTCAGTGCCTGTGTAATTATCAGGCTTAGAATTACCTCTAAAAAATGTCAGTCTATTCCAAAAGCCAAGTGTTCCTTTGTTGGGTTGTAACACTTCTCCTCCAGCACAGCAATTTAGATACCATGCAAAGATATTTCTTTAGATTTACCAAACTGCAGGACAGATAAGCCACAATGCTCCTTCCTTTATTGCCATTAAAAGCAGACAAATATAAAATGGCCTAAATTTTTTGCTGACAATTCTGAGCACTGACGTTACTTGTCCCTTAATTCTGAAAGAGACAATTCATCCATCAAGTTCCAAGAGCTGGACATCCTGCTTCACAGAAAGGTGACATTGCTGTGTCTGTGTCATAGAGGAGTCTTTCTGTCTCATCAGAAAAGGATAGAGAATATCAAGACTGTCAGTCAGGACACTTTATGAATCTACATGACTGATGCTGTAAATATTCTACCTTGAATAACGTATAAAAGTACTATACACTCTTAATTTTAAACACATTTAATATTTTTCTAATGTTAACAGAGATGTTCAGTGCTCTGTGGTAGATTTATTTACTCACCTAAGGAATTTGGTATAGAGGGGGCAGTACAACAAATTACTGATTTAAACCATTTTAAAAGTTAAAAGAAAGAGGTAGGAAAAAATTAATCAAAGCCATCACACTCACAGACTTTTCTCCCCCAACTTTATATAGTTTTGCTTGCATTAAAGCAGAGTTCCCAGCAAAACACAAGTGAGTGGTGAGCTTAAAACGAGTGTTTGTAGCTACAAATACTTTAATTATTCAAGTACATGTAATTTTAATGATTTAGATATATATCAAGATGCTTTTTTTTCCCATTTCTTAGCTACTGGCTGATCTGGAGAACAGCCCAATGTTTGCAGATGACCTTGAGTGTCAGAAACTTCTCATGGAGGCCATGAAGTACCACCTGCTCCCAGAGAGACGCTCCATGATGCAGAGCCCTCGAACCAAGCCCAGAAAATCCACGGTGGGAGCCCTTTATGCTGTGGGAGGCATGGATGCCACTAAAGGTAAGCCCACGAGTTAATTTGATTGGATTAATTAATTGCATCACAGACACCCAGACCTTTATTTAAATATTTCCCCTAGGAAAAGATCAGTTTGGGGATAAAAAAGGAGAAAAAGCAAATCACAGAACGGAATCCGATGTGTCAGAAGTTCTTTCCTCTTGCAGGAATCATACTTGTAAAAAATGCAATTATATTTAGGTGCAGACTAAAGTTTGATTCATATGGTTATTTTTAAAATCAAGCTTATTATGAATCATTGTGAAAAATAGTTGAGTTTACCAATCAGAAGAAGAAGTGAATATTTAAAATGCTTCAAGGTTTGTTTAATATTGAACCTTGTGGTCTGTATTCTGGAAAAATAAGAAAGCTAAGATTTCAAAGAAGCAGGAAAATAAAACCAAAAAACATCACTGAACTACAGAGAACTCTTCCCTAATGCTTATAAATCCTTATTATTACATTTCTGGTGGAAAGATTTGTATTTTTCATGAACCCAGCTTTTTTCCAGGTCTTCATACACAGGGTTTTTTCAGGTTTGTAGTCAAAAGTTAATTATTATAAACATATTCCAGTTTCTATTATTTGATTTCCACAGCTGCAATCAGGTTACAGCTTTAAACATTGCACTATTCTATTTAGGAGGCAGAATATTAAATCATTTTCTCCAGGAACCTCAACTTCAAACCCACAGCTTGGAGCCAGAGAACTCTAATTAGTTTAAAGTCTAGCGACTTGCTGCACAGAATTACTTTTAGCTGTGTGAGTTCACTTTTAATAGAATCACAAAGAAGATAATCCATTTCATGGTTTACAAAAAGCTGCTGACGACTGATTTTTCCCCTTATGAGAGACCTTGCAGAGCTCCCTCCCTATCTCTGTGCAATCAAATCAAGAGCAGAATACACATCCGTCGCCAGCACAACATGAAAACACTCATTCCTAGGACAATTTAGCAAATTGGAGTTAATCTGGTGCAATTAAGTAGATTCATTTGCGATACTGAGTATTTATGAATTATACCAGGTAATCTTTAAACTATCTTCCCCTAAATTAAGTATACAATTTCGCAATCATGTTTTTCCTAGTAAAGGTTATGCAAAGAAAGGGCTATTTCAGTCAACATCTGCACTTCCTGTTGGTGCCTCTCACTTCTTACCTTGGAGTGAAGCCAATTGTTTGAACTTTTCTTGCCTTTTGATGGGTAAGAGGAAGAGCACTTCCGCTCCTCCCTGCCATCCTCCCCAGCTCTGACTCAGATTTGGAGCCTGGGCTGGATTGGGAGATAAAGAACCAGGAGAAAGAGGCCAGGATGCACTGGAGGAGCAGCTCTGAGAAGGGAGTGACTCCCACCCCTGGCAATAACACAGCGCCTGTGATAAAGGCAGACACCAGGCTTGGCGTCTCAGGCAACGCCAGGTTTGCCTTTGTGCTTATCTCAGGTGGAGTATGAAGACAAATCTCAAATTCCAATGATCAAAAGAAGATCAAAGAGCTACTTTTGGGGCGGAATTTTGAAAAATGGGAACGCGCCTAAACCACGTTAAGTTTTGAGACTTTCAAATCTTCTAGCCTGTGTAAGAATTACAGCCCACAGGGTATGTCTGAACACACTTAAACCTGACTGCATTTTCCCTGCTTTCCAGTCAGTGTGAGAGATTTCCTTTGAAGTGGAAAACTTTGGGGCACTCACGTATTAGCATAGAATAAATGAGAAAGAATCAAAGCAAAGAGCAGCAAACAGAATAACAAGATGGAAAGAGCAGGCAAAGAAACCCAGCTGCTCTGAATAAAGGGGAGAAAGCAGAATTTCTGTCTTTTATTGCAGATGGAGCTGGTAGTCTCTTTCCCAACCTATGCACAAGGAAAAACACATAGATAAGAGAAAAGATAGCAAGAGATAAACTCCTATTTCACTGAATTTCTGGAGTACATCAGGTGATCTCTAACAGACCTCTAAACCAAATCCTATCTTTCTTTTCTGCTTTATTGCATGGCTGTTTTCCTGTTGCAAAAATAATTTCTTAGTCACAAGCTCTGTGTTGTTATCTTCAAAACACCACTTGTCTGCTCTCAAATCCCAGTCAAAGAACAAGAAATCAGCTCTGTTTTCCTCATCTGGCTGCTTTTGACTGAGCTGAATTGGAGCTCCAGGGTGCACTGGCAATTCTGCCTTGGGTCTTCCTGAGCCGTGCCCTCGCTGTGCTCTGCAGCTCTCAGAGGAGCAATTTTGGCTCCTGAGCGATGATGGGAGCCAGTGCATGGGGAAGTGTCAGTGCTGAATGGCAGAGGGCTCATGCCTTATGAAGAACTCCAGCAGAAACATTATTGGAGGTCCAGCGACCTGAAAAAAATGGGAAATGTGGCTGATGTGTTCCAGCAGCCCAGCAGCTGCACAGGTGAGCTCCGGGAAGGATACCTGTGGGAACCAGATGTGCACTCACACACAGCCCTGTCTTCTGCCTTATTCCATCCTAAAAGGGAAAATACCCACAGGATTCCCAAAGATGCTTGTCCATCTCCTCGGACAGATACACAGAGACTGGTTTTAGTATCACTAATGCTTTAGGCACAAACGTGGTTAAAGAGTAGATTGTTGTGAGGCACTGTATTCATAAGGAATATAAAGAAACCCCAAAACAAACCCACAACCCCCCTGTTCTCATGGTATTACAGTAGCAGATTTAATGTACATCCAAAATTTGCAGTGCTACAAAAATTGTTGCAATTTAATTCCTCATTTCTTGCCACCAGTATGTTCTCCTAGACTCGCCAATCATGTGTGCAATTAATGCAGCTTTCTCACTAGGCTTGCGTGAGAGCTGAAGTTCACAGCTAAATCTCACACACAGAATTTCTATATTCTATCATTTAATTGTGTTCTGAGCTGGCTGCTGACTGCTCCCTCCATGGCTGTCTCTGTTTCCCCCAGGCACCACCACAATCGAGAAATACGACCTGAGGACCAACAGCTGGATCCAGATCGGGACCATGAACGGCCGGCGGCTGCAGTTTGGGGTTGCGGTGATCGACAACAAGCTCTACATCGTGGGGGGCAGGGATGGGCTCAAAACCTCCAACATCGTGGAGTGCTTCAACCCTGTCACCAAGGCTTGGACCGTGATGCCCCCGATGTCAACACACAGGCACGGCCTGGGTAAGAGGGGCTCTGCCTCTGCAAACGCCTCCCAGCACACACAGACGGGGTTTGGCTGACTCAAAAACTGCTGAGAAAACTTCTAACAGAGTTTAGTAACACCCAGCAATACTTGCACAGGATATTTTTCAAGGAGAGGTTTGCCTATTGCCATAATTTTATGATTTTATTAGTATTCACCTAGCACTGGTCTTCCAGAGTTAATTTTGCTTGTTAGGAAATTCCAAAATATAAGCTATAGTGAAAATAATCAACTCTTCACCTGATTTAATGGTCAAGGCATACATTTACAATACAATAATTTAATTTTTTTACTAAATTATGAATTAAGCCCAGATGTATCAATAACCTCTGTAACTCAGATCAGGGCATTACCTGCACTGAAGAAAAATGTGTGGAAATTAGTACAACTTCACCAGTTCTAACGTTGTTATTACAAGAAGTTTACCAGAGCCCTGCCATGGCTCAGTATCTATGTTTTTTTTACTGCAAAATAATCCTTAATATTATTCACACTGAAGGAATAATATGAATATGAAATCTAGAATTAATTTACAGAACTATACAAAATAAGGCTAAGTTTACAGATGAGTAGACTGTGACAGAGGGAATATGATGATTTCTGAACAATTTACATATCCCAGACCTTATGAAAAAGCTGGCTTTTCTTAAGGTACAGAAACAGGTATTTCTTGAAATCATCACTAAGTTCAAATGGCATGGAATATTTTTACTTTTATGGAAAATAAAGGAAGATTGATCCAGAATTACTTGGCAAACCATTGTCGCCTATGTCACCTTCTCCGCTGCTTGGTAGAGAAAGGGTTGTGTAGGGTTCTTACCAGAGCACAGAATATATGAAACCAAATACTAGTAGGTGGCAAAGGGGAAGAAGACCAAACAGATTAAATAATTTTCATTGAAATCTATAAAATTCCTGATTGCAGGGGCATAATTCTCCCCAGCAAATAAGTCACAGCCATAAATTTGAGTGCACAAAGTTTGGCTTCAGTCTGTGCCTGGTTTGCAAAGCTGCCTCACACTTGCAGCCCCTATTACCTGCAGGGAGATTCTGTGCAGAGTTGGTGCTTTTGAAGAAATCAGGCCATGTATATTTAGGCCTGAAAGACAGATTTAGAAAACTTTTAAGCAGCTGGATTGAAACATTTTGCCTCACCTTACAAAGGGAGCAAAGACCAGCAGCAACTCCCAGAGGGAAGGCACCAAAGCCCTTCTCTGGAGAAGCACAATGGCCCAGGATTTGTCCACTCAGAGCTTTGCAGTGACAGCCAAGCTGGCTCTCCTGTGCCTCAAGGACAGCAGATAGGAGCCAGCTCTTATCCAAAAGGCATTAAAGTGTTGTGGTGCTTTAGCTGGAAAGGACAGCCAGCTACCCACCCACCCAGGCTTTGTGCTGGCAGCTCTACAGAGCTTCAGCTGGGCCAGAATTTGGAGAGGATTTTGGTCTGGGCATATTTTTCTTTGTATGACTCAAGTTTTGCCTTTTTGTAGGAGAATAACATCATTTCCCAGTTAGGGGCTCAAATTCGTTTCAGAGCAAGGTCACCAGAAGTGAAAGAGATAAAAGTCCAAGAAGAGAACATCAGAACTAAAGCAGCTTTCCTCTAATCTTTTGGCAAAAGATAATGGTTATTTAGAAGAACACTGCATGTGAAGTGCTTGTTTATCTTTATTTATTCTTCCAAATGAAAAGGCAGCTTTCAGGCCATTTAATACCAGCTGAAATTGCTTATCTGCACGCAGGGAATTAACGTACGAAATGAATACGCCGCCGGACACTGAAACCAGGAGATAATTTCTCCCTAATTCTGTCTCTCAAGGAGTAGCAATGCTGGAAGGACCAATGTATGCAGTTGGTGGCCACGATGGGTGGAGTTACCTGAACACAGTGGAGCGCTGGGACCCGCAGGCACGGCAGTGGAATTACGTGGCCAGCATGTCCACGCCAAGGAGCACCGTCGGGGTCGCAGCACTCAACAGCAAGTATGGCACCAGGAAAACCTCTCCCTGGGTTTTTATTTGCTCCCTTCCCTGGAAATGCAGCTTCTTAAATTATATTTTCAGGCTTATGGTTATTAATGACATCAAGTTAAAAAAAGAGAAAACATAATGCATGGAAATAAGAAAAGAAAGCCTTTCCTCTGCTGTGTGGTAAATTGATTTCAAACTTGCAGTCAGGTTTTAAATGCATTTCAGTCCTTTTAAATTATAACAATATGAAAATGTTATTACATGCACATCAAAATTTTACCTAGAATATGGGGATATAAAATCAACTAAAAAAAATATTCCAAGTTCATGTTTACACTTTAAAGTTATTGTATCTAAATAGACTTAATAGGTATGGAAACAAAGCCTTTCCTTTGTCATTGAAATTCACAGCCAATTTTTAAAATGTTGAAGGTGTATGTTGTGTTTAATGGAAAGAAGACAAGTTTAATAAGTAGGTATGGAATAAACAGCCTCTTATAAATCTTATCCTATCCAGATTTGCTCTGCCCTCCATCTCTTGCTTAAATACACGAAATCAAGTATGAATGTATTCAGCCATTCTGCTAAGATGCTAAAGCCACTCAAACCCTTTTACATGGGAGCAGACAACGGTGTGGATCTTACAAAAGCTTTGTAAAAGGCCTCAGGTTATGGAGAATACGGTTTGAGCCAACATTTCTTGTTTAAACCTGTGGGAAACTCTTAGCAGTTTGTAGGGAACACTCAGTTACAGGCAGGCAACTGCATTTACCTGGAACCTTTGCCATTGGCTTCCCTGATCACCTTGTAAATTCCCAGGGAAGAGAAGGATAAAAAGCAGAAACGAAGATGTCAGCAAAGGGATATTTGTAAATGCAAGCTGGGGTTTGCATTCATACAAGGCAGATTTCAAATCCTAGCTCACAAGTCCATGAGAGGCAGAAGCGCCTCTCCAGGTCCCTGCTGTAGCTCAGAGGAAATGTTCTCAGCAGAAACTCCACCAGGAACTCCTGCTGGTGCCTTCCACAGCAGCAACATGCAGGAAACCGCTTTGTCAAAGAGGAAATCAGCCCGATCTCGACTCTGTTCTCAATCATTGCTGATACAAACTGTCTCCAGCAGGGCTTAAATCACGTCTGTTAGTCTGCTGATGTAATTTCTGGCATACCAGGAGATCAAATGTCCATCACTCAGTGCTACTGCTGCGGTCCAGCCAAGAGAATGCTTCTCCTTTTCCTGTTTCCCTAAATCACACCATATTTTTTCCTGTTCAACCCCACCAGAAAAGTCTTTACATATCTATGGACCAACACTTTCAGACCAATAAATGCCCCATTGGAAACATCAATCAATAATGCTATATTTGGTCTTTTCCTTAGAGAATGGGAAGCACCACCGTGTTTGTAGACATGTTATGGAAAACAAAGGATCCCAACCAATCACTTTGTATATACAGAGATTTCCTTGCCCTGTGAAAGCTGTGTAAACAAGCAGACTGTATCAATGGCATGATGTGAAAAGAAAATAAGGCAAAGCCTCAAGTTTTATATGGCTCAGACCACAAACTGCACAACCAAACTCAATTTTATCAAGTGAACAAACCTTAGGAGAGAGAGAGAGAGAGAGCTGGGGATTTTTTATTATTCTAATGGGTCAAGAATCTACTAGTTAAAATACGCACCAGAGAAGTCTGAAAGCTTTGTAAGCCTCTAGAAATAAAACAGGCACTTCAAAAGGAAAATTCATCAGATCTGGTTTACGTGATTTACTCTGGGCACATCCACGTGTTCCCTAGGTCTGTAATAAGCTACGCTAAATAAATTAAATTCCATGGCAGAAAATAATAGCAAGAGTCTGAAAGGGAGCAGAAAAACCAGCACACCCAACACCTGATGTTTTTTAGCATGGATTATCACAATTTATTCCTACAAGTTGCCCTGACATGAGCTGTTTAAATCTCCAGCTGTTTGCTAAGTGCCTTTGGGCTGAACAGACAAGATGACACAAGGTGTCCAGCAGATTTTCTTAAATACAGACTCAGAGGAAAATATATTTAATATATGTTTTATATATGTTTTTGTTATCTATTCAAGTTATTAAAGTAAACAGCATGGGAAAGACTTTCAATGTGATGTCAATTATTCTGTAACTCCGTCCCAGGGAATGCTACCATATATTCCAAACATATGCAGCAGCATCTTTCAATTCAACTCTTTCTATTGCTCACATTTAGAGAACCTGACATGAATTTTTAAGCTTAATTTTCGTATGTGTCTGCTTGAACATTTCCACTGTAAGTGAAGAACATAACTTCATACAACACACAAAGCCTTTGGGCAGAGGAAGTCCCCGAGCACAACAAATAACGGGTGTAATGACAACTTTAAAGAGGTCTGAATGAAGTCAGCCAGATAAAATTCTTATCAGTGGGAGAATAAAGTCTGAAATTGTTTGCCTGCTTGTGGGTTGTTCTCCCAGGCTGTACGCAGTCGGTGGGCGAGACGGGAGCTCCTGCCTGAAATCCATGGAGTGCTTTGATCCTCACACAAACAAGTGGAGTTTGTGTGCCTCCATGTCCAAGAGGAGAGGTGGTGTCGGCGTGGCCACCTACAACGGGTTCCTGTACGCCGTGGGAGGCCACGATGCTCCTGCTTCCAACCACTGCTCCCGCCTCTCCGACTGTGTAGAGAGGTAACAAATTATTTTGCTTTCTTTCTCTTTTCTGTTTACATTCCGGGAAGGGATTGTGGAATAAATTCTCTTCACAACTGGAATGCTGTGTTTGTAAAACATACTCCGCCTTTTTAAAAAAATGATACTTGGAGCAGGAATAACTTGCTTCCAATACTTTTGTGATAATAAGAGAATTAAACCCCAGCAACAAATTCCTCCCTTCTGGCTGAGCTAGGGAAGCAACTGAAGTACTGAGACAAATTCAACATGTGACCTTTCTATTTCTCAAGTGCCAGAATTCAGATTTAGGCTGCTTATGCCACGGACTGTAGGAATTAAATACTTTTTCAGTTGTTCTTCCAAGAATTTGACTGACACTGATGAAAGTTGTAAAAATATAAGAAACATCACAAAGGCCTGTCATTTGGGGAAAAGAAAGGAAAACTGCTCAGTTTTTCAGTTTTCAGGTGTCAAACACTGCTGTGAAAAACAATGGCCAAATTCAGTTCTCAGTTAGATGGGGTAAAGCAGGATCTACCTGGATTTCACTGCAATTTATATTGGAATAGCTCAGAAGTAAAATCAATATTCATGTAAGATTTTATGCATTTCATGTGAGAAACTTAGAGCTACTTCACAAGTTATTTAACTTCTTTTATAGTAAACTTCTCTGAAAACATTATTTCTGACAATAAACAGAAAACCAAAAGCTTTATGGAAGGAGAAAATAAGAATATATTGAAATTAACTCTGCTGAGTCAACTGGTGGCCATGCTATCATTCCCTCAGGTCCCATTTAGTGTTTAAAATGTATTGATGGATTAATGTAATTGAAATGGAGAGACTGCAATCAAAAAGTTAAAACAGGAGTATTTTCCATGTGCTTGAAGGCCCCTCTAGTGGCCAAACCAAAAACCAAATCACATCTCAGTTCTGCTCATTCTTGGTGTAAAGCGAACAGCAGCATAGGAGAAAACAGGTGGATATCAGCAATTTTATCTGAAACGTGTCTCCACCATGCATTCTTATGGATTTTGATCACCACATTTCCTAGGTATGACCCCAAAACAGACGCCTGGACCACAGTGGCGCCTCTGAGCGTGCCCCGGGACGCGGTGGGGATCTGTCCCCTGGGGGACAGGCTGTATGCAGTGGGGGGCTACGATGGGCACTCCTACCTGGACACCGTGGAGTCCTACGATGCTCAGAACAACGAGTGGACGGAGGTAATGGGGACACAGATGGTGCCTCAGGGGCTCTTCCTGCAGCCAGGAACGATTCTGTCCAAATAGCTGTAAAATTGTCGCCGCTTTGGCGAAAAACGACATGAAAAACGTGGGGATGCAGCAATACTGGAGGTGGGCTTGAATAAAACTTCAGCTTCCTCTCCTGTAAAATAACTACCTGAAACTTTTCAGACTGAGGGGTGGAGGAATTGCATGGGGCCAAGCAAACCAGATTGCACAGATCACTCTGGGTTTGAAGTGCCTAAATTCGCTGTTGGTAGGGCTGGTGTGTTTGTCAGCAACACCCTCTTCTGGGGGCACCTTCAGACTTTCCTATCTATGGCCCTCCCCACTGAGACCAAGAGGAAACACCTGGAGCGCCAAGACCCTCGTGCAGCCACACAGTCCAGGGCTTTGGAGCATTGGCTGTGAAGGCCTTTTGAACATGCCAAGGGAACAGCACCAGGCCACACCCCTGTAACTCAGGGGATGCTGGATTTTGCCAAAAAGCCCAAACTGTGTTTTCATACCTTAGTTAAACCAAATTTTTTTTTAGCGTGACATCAGTTTGAATAAACAAACTGCTTTCCTATTAATCTGACAGTAATTTCTTCTTGTCCTATCCATAGGATGCTACTAAAAATGTTTCCTCCTTTTTCCTTTTCTGCTTTCCTTTTCCTTTCTAGGAAGTTCCTGTCAACATTGGGAGGGCTGGAGCATGTGTTGTTGTTGTGAAGTTGCCCTGAGGACTGTAAATTATCGTGAAACTGAACTGAGTGGAGTCTCAGAGGACAAGAAACATTTCCAGGAGCAGCACAGACTGCACACCCCTCAGCAGCCCTGAACAGACAATATTTATCCCTGAGCCATCACACTAATACAGCACAGAAGTGTCTTCCTGCATCACAAAAACCAGAGAACTTTGCAGAAGTGAATTTCTTTATTATGCCTAATAAGCAAAATCCAGTAAAATGGTTTAAATGTTTGAATGGTTTAGGTTTGTTACAAAAGTGTATCTGTTATTTATAAAACGCAGCAGTGAGAGATGTCTATAAGATTTCAAAAACTTCTTTTTCATTTCTATGTTGTCAGGAATGCTAAAGTTTATAAAAAAAGCTTTTATATTTTAAGCAAATGAAAATAACTATGAAACACCTCCAACAGGGAACTGCACGGAAAGAAATATTTGCTGTCAAATATTACTGTCAACAGAATATTCCCTGGAGAAGCATCTTAATTTCTATATTCAGAAATTAAACTCATAAATTAACTTCAAAATCAAATCAGAGAAGCCAATGATTTATTTGTTATTTATCATCCAGCACTGTTAGAACTGTGACAGAATATCCATTTTGAGCAGTGCATTGGATTGAATAATGCAAGTTAAGTCGTGGTAAGGTTAAGGTACCTTTATGCTATTGTGTGCCAGCAAAAAAGAAATTTCTTTTGTCAAAACATAATGCAAATATAATTTGCAATAATTTTCAGTACATAGATGTGTGATATTATAATGCTGCTCTGTGTTTCAGGTTATTCATGGATTTCTCTTTGCCCACTAACTATCTGTCAGTACGTGTTAAACTAATCTGACTATTCTTGGGATAATAACTGTGCATTAAATTTTAAAACAATCACATAATTACATTCCTTGAATATAACTTACAGAATGAAATTTTTATATCATATTGATATGACAATCTTTGACCTCAGCTGAAGATTACCAGCTTTCTCTCATGTACAGTAGAAATATGGTAAGGAATAAACCACACCCACTGTGTAACATTAGATACCATTTATGTAATCATGTTTATGTTTTATCTGGAATTAGTGGAATGATAAGAATCAAGAACAAACAGGAAAAGGAACGCCTGAAAACAGCACATAGCATTCCACATGCATGATATTTTCCTCTTGTGTGCCAATTTCTACTGTTTTGCTTTAATTTCATTTTTTATAATTTCAAATGCTGAAAGTGTATTCTAGAAAAAAGAATGTATGTAAGATATTCTATGCTGTAAAGCACAATATTTGGTCAGTATCCACCTCAGTGTTTGTTTTGTTGTTTTGTCAGTATCAGAAAATTCAGGACAGAGACAAAAATCTCACAATGAATAGGCCAACTTTCCTGATAAATACTGTGGTTTCAGATTTTAGCAATATGCTATTTTAGAACAAATTTATAGTATTAAACCTATTGAATGCCTCTAAAGAAAAAAATCTCATAAGCATATTTATAAAAAAAGAACATTTTTAACTTTAAAAATCAATTATGTTTATATATAGCATGCTACATTCAAATAAACTTTACTTTCTCTGCTAAGAAAATTTAGACTATATTTTAACAACCTTGTGGTTTTTATTTTACATCCTTTCAAATCTAGAAGATGCAGAAGCATCAGTCTCATTTTTTTAAAATCTAAAATAACAAAAGATGCACAAAAACCTCCCTGCCAAGCAAATGGGGAATGAACCCTAAACCATCTCGTGGGTTCTAGAAGTCACCTGAGAAGAAGGAAATGTTTTCATTTCCCAGCAGATCAAGAATCTGAAGCGAACACAAGGGGCCAAGAGCAGACAGAGAATCTACCCAGGGATGCCCTGGGGAGTGGGAGGTGGGTGTTGCTCTCCCTGTCCCAGAGGGAAGCTGTCTGACCACCTACCCAGAACATCTGGCAGCAAACACTAACTCCTAAACATTATATAAATTATATTATAGATAATAAGATATATTAATATATAATAATATTTTATTTCAATATTTATCTATATTATATATACATACATATAAATATATAAATTATATATCATTATATAATATATTTTTATATAAATTTTTATAGATTCCTATTTATTTATTTTATATATTTATTTTATATTTATTATCAGTGATAAATTATATTATATATATTATATATAATTATATATAATTATATTATATTTATTTATATAACTTTTATTGTAGATTCCTATTTATTTATTTTATATATTTATTTTATATTTATTATCAGTGATAAATTAGATATATTTTATATATAATTATATATAATTATATTATATCTATACAACTTTTATTACACATTCCTATTTATTTATTTTATATATTTATTTTATATTATCAGTGATAAATTATATTAGATATATATTATCTATCTATCTATCTATATATATACATATATATCTATATATATATCTTTATTTATCTATATCTATATCTATATCTATATCTATATCTATATCTATATCTATATCGAATATAATATAAAAATTTTAACATTTCCCCCCTATTTTTGTCATCCTGCTTTGCTCCTGGAACAGCCATGTGCAATCTTTCATATGAATAAGGATTTGTGTGGATGCAGGGAGAAGCTCACTGCTGCTTTCCACCCAGGCTCTAGATGATGCTTTTCTCCCAGAGCTGCACACCACTGCTGCCAGGAACCACTACAGCCTCATATGTTTTACTCTTGGTTGGAAAGCATGGGCATTGAATGCCCATTTTTAAAATTCCAGCATAAAATGATACAAACGATGTTCAACTGATGCCAAGAAGCACATCAGGACAGATGGACAGACTGACAGTGCCAATGGGCCTGACCCGCTGAGCCTTGCCAGGAATTTGAATTCTCCTGGAAAAAAGAAGGCAGAAGCCTCAAGTGAGGGAAAGCAGCTTCTGAGCCAATAAAGATATTTATAAATATAAACCCATCACCAAAAAACTGTTCCAGTCTATGGTACCTTAATCCAAACACACGGGATCTTTGAGAGATGACACAGAACTCCCCTGCCTTTGTCCCCTCCTCAGCCTGCAAATTTTATTAAATCAGTAAACAAGACATGAAACACTTAGGGAAAAAACCACTTAGATATAAACAATCCCCTTAAATATCTCTGGAAATACACACTGCCATCTCTGTAATTTAATAAAGGCTCGGAAGGAGTATTGGAAAACTTCCTGTATTTCTTTACAGCTCTCTAAAGAAATTGTGTCATGAACTTTGCTTATGTAAAAAATAAGGCAGAAAAAAATATGCTATGATTTTATCTTGCAGGAAGCTGCTCCATTACCAGGGTAATAAATTCAGGAGCTCTTCCTAGCATGAACCACAGTCTCTGAGGCAGAGCATGTGAATATTTGCATGTGTGTGTTATGAGATGGTCTCATTCCTATGGCAAGGCTGCAGTAGCAAGTGCACTTCTTCAATTAAAAGTTTAAGGCTGCATCTTTTTATGGAAACAACACCAAAATAAATAAAGGTTTGGGGAAAAGGGAAAGGATGGGAAGGGTATGGTGGTTTTAGTAATGAACTTTAAGTGGTTTGTTTTGGTTTTTCCATATTATTTGTACAGCAGTGAAAAACCATGTGAAAGGAAACCAGCACTCCACAAAGGGAAACTGGGATCTAAACAGGAAAGTGGAAACAAAGAAAGCAAGAGAAATTGAAGGTTTGGGTGATAATCTCTACATGAGCTGCAGCAGCAGTGATGCTTTATGTAAATAAAATGTATGGGGAGCAGGGATTCCACTGACCCATGAAATCAGTTCTGGGAAAGGCTGAAGATGCAGCTTAACCACGTCTGTGTCTAGAAGGAGATCTTTAGGCCAAGAGCATAAGCCCAGAAAAGCCACTCCCATAACTTTAGCAGTGATACTTGGAAGAAAGCAATATTAGAGCTATTTACAGCTGTCACAATGAAAACGAATTATTTTCCTGATAGAATATAAATTTTAATTTCTTGCATAACACAGCTACACTAAACCAAAATCTCAATTGATCAGTACTGAGTGTCTGCAAATTGTACAAACCAAGGAGTGAACAGCCTACTATCAAATCTTATGGGAACTTGGGATTTATCCAATCCAGGCAGTAACATGGGATGTTTTCCCTGACAGGGTCACACACACTACATTTTCCACGTAGGATATTTCAGTGTGAATTTCCTTACAGTTGCTTGATGTTTGCCCATTAATTTTTCACTCAGGGCAGACACGACATGCTTAGACCCATTTCTTAATAATGAGTCCTCTTCCTCAGCAAAGTGAAAAGAAGTTTTCTCATCCCCCAGTCCTTGCAAAGTCTTGAGCTCTGGGGTTTTGAGCGAGACTTGAGCTCAGCTCATCTCGGTTTGCCATTCAGGCTCTGCTCAGAAGATGGTGCTATGCGACAATTTTTGGAGAATCCTGGCTCTTTCTAAGAAAACACGAGGCTGCCCTGTAGTAATATTTATCCTTGAAATGTAAATCCACTCTTTAATACTCTCAAGAGCCTCCTCCATTTGTTCATGGAACTGCCTCACAGACAAGCTCCCCACACACACAGGCATTGCTGGGCTCTCAGGAAATATTGGAACCAAAGTTATTGAGGTACAGCAAAGCCCCTTTTGTGAATATTCCTAAAGCAGCAGCTGGTATTGCTGCCCTGGTGCCTGTCCTGGGTTTTGGCAAATGAAAATCAAAAGTTGTTTGTGTTTGATTTTGCTGAGCTCAAATCACAGCACCCAGTTCTTTGGCTGCAAAGGCGTGGGATGAAAAGCCAGTGATGTGGGCAGTGGATGAAGAGAAGGCTCTGTTTTGGTCCTTAGGCCACCAACCAGCCAGGCAGCCCACAGCAGCCTCCTCTGGCTTCATACAGACATTTCTAAGCTGCAGTTCCTGATGAGAGGTAAATCTGTTCAGCTCTGCCCTTTTGAAAACGCACAGGACATGTCCATAGGTGTTAAACCATAAAGAAAATATAAAATGGGTTTTCCCCTGTTTCCCTGTTTTCCATACTGGGATAGTCATGAAACAGAGCCAGAGGCGAATTCAGTGTGCTTTACATGAAAGATAAGGAAACTTTACACAGTCCTGCCATTGCTTTTTACAGGGGATAAAACACAGCATCATCCTTCCCCTGCAGCAGGGAACAGCGACTGCTCCCAGATACTGGATGCAACTTTTCCAGGATTCAGGATTCAGGATTCATTTCACCTTACCTCTCTGTAAACACAGGGCTGCAATTCACTTTTATATGTATTTCTCCTCATCACCTCAAATTAATAGACAATTCAATGATACCACTTCCAGGATTCAGAAAGAGGTTCCGAAGCAAAACACTAAAAAAATGCAGCTTATGAATTATTTCTTACAGAAAATAGAGACCAATTTACAATCAGCTTTATACTGTTTATAAGACAGCTCTAAATAAAAACAATAATTTAAAAAATGCTGGGGAAAGTGAAGTGTTAGAGCACTTGAAACTGACCTTCTCTGCTGTACTTTAATCAAAGGGGTAACTATTCCTCACTGACATCTGCCAGCTCAAGCTACGTCTGAGCTCAGAGACATTTGACTGTGCTCTGTAGAGAAGTTAAAACAACACAAATATATTAATAATCTGTTATGAACCACCACTTTTGCATGGCAAACTTTGCTTTTGTATTTTCAGCACACCTACCCCCCACCAAAGACATTTCCTCAATAATTACAACCGCGGGGGCAAAAGAAACTCCAAAAGAAAACATCTTTGTTACTGTGGCACAAGCTGAAGAGATGGAAAGAGAGACAAAAACCCAAATGGATTCATTTCCTCAGCTTCCCAAACCCCTCAGTGTCCAACTTAAAAGGCAGAGCTGGTGTCTGGATGCAGCTGTTTACATAACAAGTCTCAGCAGCTCTTTCCCTGCCTCCCTCTCCTCACTAAACAGGAGCTTTCTTCCAAAAAGCTTGGAAATATCACTTCCCTAGAGGCTCCTCTGTGCATTACCTGCCTTCTATTCTCACAGCCTCCTTGAAAACAAACATCCTGCCCTCAAATCCTCCAAACCTCTACGTGCCAAAAGCTTTCCTGCCTTTGAGATCCTCCTCCTAAAGCTCAGTTTATCTGACAGCGCTCACATGTAAGATCAGGCACGAGAAAATAATGCCAATTGTCACGAAACCAGTCCAAGTGGGAACAGTTTTAATTTCAAGCATTCAAATGTAAGCTAATCTTTCTTAAAATAAAGATAAAATCAGCATTTCTAGATGAAAAAAAAATAAAAGCCTATGTACAGCTACTGAAAAATGGATGATAATTGAAAAACCCCATTCTGCCCAAGGCATCTCTGATAAGAATTGATTATCAAAGACCTCATTAGTTTCTTTCACTCTACACTGTTTGTGCTGAACAATAGTAAATAAAAAGTCTTGTGATGATTGTGTCTTTACAACCTTAAGTATTGCATGATGCTCAGAAAAACATGTGCTTGCCTGATTCAGTTGGAGAAAACAGTGTGCCATATAAAGAAAAACTCATTTTAATCACACTCAGTAATCAGATTCTTTTGTGGGAAAAGGGGCCTGCAGCTGCTAGATGGAATCAAACACGCTGCAAGAATAAAGAAAAATCACTATGGCATGTTCTTCCCGAGCAGCATTGTACACACTTCATTAACAATATCCTGTAAAACTGGGGAAGACTGGAGAGGTCAGGAGCTAAAAGAGACACTGCAGAGCAGGGGAAAAAAAACCCAAAAAGTAATTCCTCTGAGGAACTTGTCAAACTTAATTTGAACCTTAAAACACAATCAAATATAAAAATCTCATTTGATGCTTTACTATGAGAAGTGAAAAGGGCCATGAAGCAAAGCAGGAGGGATGAAGCTCTAAGTGTATACAAGAGCATTTATTACAGACTGCTTTCCTGTTTTCTTCCTTCCAATAACATAATTGTCAGATCAGAAAGCAACATTTATTTGGAATCTGTTTCACTCTATACTTAGTAACTTAGAGATGAAAATTGTATATAAATTCACATTTCAATTATCTAGCATGCAGACATAGCAATGGAGTTAAAATTCATGGTGATTAAATGCCAAGAGGTTTTTATTTCCTTTATCATTAGAGAATTCAGGGTCCTTTAAAAAAGGTTAAAAGCCAACAAAATCTAAAATACAATGTAATTATGTTAAATTTTAACCATCAACCTGTGTGAACTTCATTTCACATATATATTTTTTGTTTGGTATCTCCTTGTATTTCATCTCTTTTTTTCATGGTCAAGCCTCTTTTACTTAATTTTATTTTTTTATTTTCTCTGCTAGGTTGTCATCATAAAACCCTTATAATTCTCTTATGACTGTTGAGTTTATTATATCTATTTATTATATATTTCATTATATCTGTCTCTGCCCTCCAGAGACAGATATAATGCAAGGTCCACTACAGTGTTGGCATCTTCTCGTGCCAACAGATTTTATTTTTGTAAACAGATTTTATTTTCCATGTTTCACAACCTATGAGAAGTCCAGGTGCACTTCACAAAACAATAACTTAATTTTAAAATGAAGCAGACTCCTATTCTAATGTGGTCACTAAGGAATGTTCAGCAAGGAATGCTGAGATCATTTATTTCTCAGTTTTTCAGAGCACAACCCACGAAGGAGAGGGAGCTCTGTGGGCAGGTGAGGCTCAATCTCCTCTCCCAGGTAAGAAGTGAGAGGATAAAAGGAGAAGAAAACTGAAACTCCCACTGTGAAGAACCAAACAGGATCAAACTAGAACAAAGAAGCAAACAAATTATTTGAGGAGGATCAAAGACCAAAGGGTGATATTCCACATTTGGAATATAAACCCCCTGAGCCTCCTGCATGTCCCCCCTGCCCAGTGGTGTTTGAGACAACACTCGAATTTCAGTACAGATATATTTCATTTTTAGTCTGCCACAGGTGATAGCTCAGAAAGTCACCCAGTCTAGCCAGTGCAGCTGGAATGGCACTCCAAGCTATTTTTACAAAACAAATCAATTTTTATATACTATATTGAGTTACAATATCACTAATTTAATTTTGACTTGAAAAAAATACCCTAAACAGCCAAATGTTTAGCTGGTAGCTCAAAGGAAGGGAAAGGGAAAAAACTGCATTTCAACCTCAAAGAAATTATTTTTTGCACTGGATAGACAATTCAAAATAGAGCTGAAGGAACATTTTAAATGAAAGAAAGAAAGATGTGGTGTATCTAGTCTAGATATCCATTGCTTTTGTGGTATTTTTAAAGTTTGAAAGCTTGTTATGTGTCTCAACAGTAACAGATTTAATAGAAAATTATATTACTGGAAAAAAAATATGCAATACAGCCCTTACAAAAGGGAAGTATTGTCTGCATGTGGTAATTTTGCAGGGGACTCCTGTTTCTTTGGGGGATGGAAGCAGTGACCATTTACACCAAAACCACTAAAACTCAATATGCTAATTAGGATACTGAAATGCATAACATTTTTAAGAAAAAGTGGTTTTTTCAGTGCATATTCATTTATTTGGACTGACAGCAACTTGATGATATAACTGCTTCAATTCAAATTGTCATCTACTCTGTCAGGTTTACTAAATGAAATTAATTTTTAGTTGCCTGCTAATAGGAAAAGTATTGCTATGACATAAGCATGGTATTTATTTATTTTAATACATGTTCAGGGCTGGAATGGCTGCTGGACTTCAGTAACCTTTTATTTTGGAAAGAGAAAAGAAGAAATACTAGTGCCAAAAGACAGTAGGAACTGCAGGGCTTCTAAAACCTCAAATTTTAGGGAAATTCTTTAGTTGACTTCATCACCACCATGCTCCTGCATTGTGCAGTGCAAGCACGGACTTCTTGTGGTCTTAAAGAAAAAGAGGGGACAAAAGGAGAAGTTTTTGTGACTTCTAAATAAGGAGGGGAAGCAACACAATGAATCAAATGGGGAATGAGCCATGGTGGTTCTGCTCTATTTATCAACAACTGAGGGGAAGGTTTTGCACCATTTAATAAAGGTGCAATTTTAAAAACTCAAATCAATAAAATTGTTTCCAGCATGACCTTGAGTTTTAGACATCCTCAGAAGAAATTCTTCCATCAAATGACTTTATCAATCAACATATCAGTAGGGAAAAGCTGATAAATCAATGGTCTTGTTCTAAAATTCTTCTGCAAGGTCAGATTTGGAAAGGTCAGAAGCTGCTGGAGATTATTTTTGCAGCCACCAGTGGGGATTTGCTCAGTGCTGTTGGTTATTGAGGCTGAGTGTGGCTCAGCAGCTTCAGACCTGGTGCAACGAGCTCTCACCACGTGTGAGCAGAGCCCTGAGCTCTCACACTTTATTTCAGAGAGCAACAGAGGATTTACATTTCAGCTACACCCCAAAAAAATTTAAATAATTTTAAAAAAATTATCTTTTAAAGAATTTTCACACCCCACTGAATGTTTCTTTGCTCTTGGTCAACACTAAAAATGTTACAGCCTGTGAGGAAAGGAAATCTCACAGTTCAGTGATGTCACAACTTAATGTCATGCTGTGATGTTTCAACACAGTCACCAGGAAGCACCAATAAACTGTAACATTATTTACAGTAAAATCAGTAGGATCTGAGTGTGTAAGTGACCACACACAACCAGACATAAAGGTTGGAGCAAACCCAGTACCTAATTCTTAGTTATCAACTCCCCATCTTCTGTGCTAGGATTACTCCTTTTGTACACCATAATAATAACCACAAGACACCTTTAAATAAACCTGTAATTTACTCTTTAGTACATTAAGTTCTCTTTGGTTCTCAAGTTTGTCTTCATAAGGAAGGAAAAACATTTTTCTGCAATCCCATAAAGGTTTTAGCACTTGTAGCCTTGAAGGGAGGTTGCTGAAGCATTACACAAGTGATTTGTATCAGTTCTTTCTCTCTATGCCTATTGCACAGAAAAATAATTGCAGCTTAATAGACTTCTCCTGAATAGTATAATTTATATAGAGTATAACTTTTAATGTAGACTGAGGTTACTTTAAAAGGAAAGGTAAATTAAACATTTTAAAGAGTAAAGATTGTAAGCAAATGGAAACATAATTCACAGCTGGAGAAGAATTATTCTACTTGTTGGAAACTGAAAAGTACTAATTTGCATTTCTGTAATCATTAATAGGGGTTATGAGGTGCCAATTATGTTCCACGTGTGACCTTTTTAGTTTCTAGGTAATGTACCTCAATTAATTGTCTGTGGCATCATAAAGCACCTTTTCCACTGCACCATGACTGTGAAAAGCAATAAAATTCTGCCTCTGCAGCTGAAGTATGAAATGCACAGCTGACCTTAGCACTCAGCAGTAGCTCACTGATGCTAATGCAGACATTCTTTTGGCATCAATTACAAGCTCCAAGCTCAGATGATGCTTTCCCAGCTCAGGGGGGATTTTTGTAAAGTCATAGGAACGGCCACGCTTCGAAATTCCAGTTTCAGTTCTCAGCTGAACTGCACACAGAGAATTCTGCTTGAACAAAACTCAATCAACTGCTTTGGATTTCACTGCAGAAATTGCTATGGAGGGCAAAGCTGTGATCCAATCACACTGTTCCTCTCTTAGGAATAGAAATGAACCAAAAATCTCGATATTCTGAACAACATTGATGGACAAAATCAGAAGAGTACCATGCAATATTGTCTACCTAAGAGCCCTATGCTATAAATACAATGTGTAAATATAATCTGTGAATTAAAATATGACATTAACTCTTTAAGTACTTTGAAAATACTCAGATAAATAAATAGTGATGAGATTACTAATTTTTTTTTTTTTTAAATAATCCCCAATGACCAGAAATTAAACTCCTTGAAGCAAGGAAACCAATATGATTTTCAGCTTTCAGTAATTCACTTGCAAAATCATACAGGAGAAAGAAGAGAAAAAAAACCAGGCTCTGGTCATTAAACAGTAAATTCATTAGAAAAATATAACCCTAAGTGGCAGTTGCATTACCATTTTAAGAAGGAGAACATGGTGAAAGAATTAATGTTAAAATCCCTTTAACCTCTCCCCTCTGCTCCCCAACAATGTACTACAGAACTGAAAATCTAATCAACAAACACAGAGAAACTAAATCCAACAGGATATTTCATCTTTCTCAGCTCTCTAAGTCTCCAAATAAATGTCATATGTAAATAGATTTTGCAACCTGCCAATGCCAAGGTGTAAAAATCCTCTTAGGCTCGTGCAAATATTTTTTGCTGGTCACAAAGACTTTATGAATCAACGGTGAGATATCTATTGAAGTTTATATTTATTGCCAAGACTGCTTCTCAAAGTCCACCTGTCAATAGCAGTTTTGTTTTCATTAATTATTGGCCCACATGTCCCTACACAGAGACAGACACAGCAGAGGATTTATCTCAAGTTCATAATAACAAGGCTGCTCAATAATTTAATTAAGTATGCACTGATACAGATATAAAGTTGGCATTACTGGAACTTTTAAAAAAATAAAGATATTCTGAGTTGAAGTGCAAATAAAATTTCAGAAAAGCTTCAAGGAGTTCTGGGAAAACTAAGACACAATAAATGGGATCAGTATGCACCCAAATCACAACAGAACTTCCCCAAAACAACTTCCTTTTGTTGCACCCTGACATTTTTACCTTCAGAAATTAAACAGTTAAAAATGGAGATAATTTCAGTTTTGAAATACTCCAAATGTCTGATATCAGAAGCAAGGAAATGTATTTAGGTGCTTTGCCAAAAGCTGCCTTTGAGCCCTTGGCCTATGTGTGAAACCAGAAATGCTCCTCAGATGTGAGAATATTCTCATGTGCACTCCATCTTATGGCTCTGAGGAAGTGCAGACATCTGAAATTCAGGATTTTGGCTTTCCTGCCCACATAATGCTCTTCTGTCAGCTACAAATAGAATATATCTATAGCTATTAAATAGGAACTCTAATTAGGAATACACCTCAAGCACACTCAGTTGGTGCCTACCACACCATGGCTGTAACAGCAGTGAGAGGGCCTTAAGATTTCTCCTATTAAAACAAGATTTAATAGACACAAAAAATCTATTTCATGTACTCAAAACCTTCCTGGCAGATCCATGAACTCATTTTGCCTTGCTGATTCTCTGTGAGATCTCCCTCACTGGTATTTTTTTCTTTATGTAACAAAATTAAGTTCTTTCATCGAGTCCCTTTATGGAAAAGAAGGTTTTCATGTGTGTCCTGTAATAAATAATATGAGTGAGAGTAAATGATATCAATTCTCATGAAGAAAGGTGTGCAGCTGTTTGTGAGAAGGGAACTTGTGGATTTATTTGGCCCAGTGTTGCCCAAGCTGCTCACTTTGAACAGCCCAAACAACTCCCAAAGTAACTTTTCCTCCAAACCACTGTGTGTGACATTGGAAAATGTCCATTTTTAAAAGGAAACTGCTACAGGAACAGTAAATGATGTGTAAAATTGAGTAAAAGATCTTCACTTTTTCTCCATATTTATTGTTGCCAACGATTCTCAGAATTGTATGGGGTTGACAGAGGATTCAGGAGGAGTTCCATCCATCTGTAGCTTATTTTCATTAAACACTGTAATTTTATGTCAAAGGAATTTATGTTCTGTTCTGACATGCATTATACTTTATGTCCTAGATGTAATAAAGTAGTTTCTGATCACCAGAGTTTGAGAGAGATTAATTCATTCCACTTCCCTTACCCAGAATATGCTCTGTGATTCCTCCATAACAATTTCTGAAGCTTTTCTTTTGCAGAACGGTGATTCTGCTTGTAGGATATTTCTTTTTCATAAAAATATTTATGACTTCATGAAGTAAATACAAAAAAGACTCTTATGAGCACTAGAAATCTGAGAGGAGATTGAAGTTTTACCTGCAGTAAAGTGAGTGCAATTAAACTGAGACATGAAAGAGCTTTTAAACCTAATGTGTTAAAGCATTTTATCTGCTCACATGTTCCTTCATCAGTGCAAGCTCCCATTTTAAATAAATCTATAGCTTCAGTCTTGAAACTTTTCAGGTGATTGGGATGATCATGAATTATTCCAGCACTTGGTTCTTACAGAGAGGGCATCCTTAAAGCCCGGCTCTAGGCTCTAGGATTGCCCAACAACTTCTGGCATTTCTCCAGGCCCAGGGTTAATAAAGACATCCTTGCAGAAGATTTGTAAAGATAAAGGTGAATCAAAGGGCTCCAAAGAGGGATAAAACACCTCCATCAATGCCCTGGCACCTTCAGCAGGTAATAGTGGAGCTGGAGCACACCTGAGCTCCAAAGAGAGCGGTGACACAGGACAAGAACCCCCCAAATCCTGGCTCTTCCTTCCCTCTCTGAGGGTTCTGAGCACTTTTCTTCCCTCCAGAGTTTCCCCAGGAGCCAAAGTGCTGTTTGAAAGACAAAACAATACCTTCACGGAACATTTCTATATGTTTATAGCACACTTTTGATCATGCTCTTGGTGTATTTAGAAATTCATTAGCAGTGTTTCAAGGTTGCATGCCTAACTTGGTAAATCACTTCATGTCAGTGGCAGCCAATAAAAGAAAACAAAAGAAGGGAAGAAACAGTTGTAGAAAAAGACCCCAGAAAGTATTTGCTACTTTTATCTTCAAGAATCATTCTGAATTTTAATCACTCTCAGTAAAAGACATTGGTCCACATCTTCTGACCTGTAACATTTTTAATTCACAGCCTATACAGGGACCTGAGAAGGGAAAAGGAAATAGAAACGAGAGGAGTTTTCTGTGAGCAGCTGAACCCTGCCTGTGCCGATGCCCAGCCCTGCAAAAAGTGACAGGCCAGTGAATTTCTGCTCCATTACTGTCCCAGGAATAGGCAGGATCAGCTGATCCTGGTGTTGGATGTGAGTGATGGGCCCATATTTAACTGCAGACTGCCCTGAGTGCCTTCCCTGCAGGCTGAGGATCATTCCTGCAGCTTTAGGAGAGCCAGGTGTATTCACCCAAGGATTCCCTGGGCTGGGGCCAAGGTGACACAAAGGGAGGTGTTGTGGAAACAGAGCCAGCAAGGTTGGTCACTGGGCAGCCCTGCAGGCAGGCAAGGCTCCAGAATATCCTTCAGCTTCTAAACCTCTCATGCATCTCAGTGCTTTAAACTGCAAATTCCAGTCACCTCTGGTGCCATTCCAAATGATCCAATAACCACTGGATGAAAGGCTTCATTCTTCAAACCTGATCTCTTTAAACAGATGGGTTTGCAAGCTGATCTTCCTTAATCAACTGCATACTTAAAGCTTTAATTGTGTGAATTCTACTCATTTCATCCCAAAATTGCTAGTGAAAAATTACCATTGTTCTTGACCGTCACTTCTATGCAAATCAGTCACAGGTCCTGATCACCTTTACAGAGCAGTTTCCTGCTAAGGGTCATTAATGCCATTTCCATGTACTCTGTGATCTCTCTGCTATTATTGCAGCCATAATGAATGCTTAAATTCATAGTAATGAAGCAAAGTTCTTTTTTTTTCAATATATCCCAATGACTTTTTCAGAAAAAAATCTTGGGCTTAGCCTAGTGATTCAAAAAACCCCACAGCCAATCAGGATTGAATTTTCTTAGAAAGGAAGTTAAAACATTATTTTCAAGTCATGAATCAGGGTTTTTCTTCCACAAAAAGCAGTGTAAGCTGGGGCTGGCAGCTGTGTGCCTGTGAATGTGCTGTATCATAATCCACACCAGTAGATCAATGAACTCTTGGACAGAACCACTCAAAATCACCTCCCTTCCCATTATCCTGCTTTCTGGCCTTCCAAGCACAAATTACCCACCAACCTCCCTGACCCAGTTCCAGAGCACCTGTCAGAGTGATGCATGCCCCAGCCCGCTGCAGTGACAAGCAGGAGGCAAAGCACTTATCACAAGGAATAACAATTTAGCTACAAATCTGGCTCAGCATCAGACTGCCTTCATTTCCCTCTGCACAGTCCCACAGCTGCTCCTGGACAGGACATTATCGTGCCAAACCTTCGTGATTCACGGCAGGACAAATTGCCAGTGAGGTGTGTGTGACTGCAGGGATATCCTCCAGATTTTAAAGACCTGACACCGGATTATTTTCTCCCTAGGGTAAAGCCTGGAAAAGACAGCACGGAGGAAATGCCCCCCTCTCTTATCAGATCAACTTTTAAAGTCAAATTCACAGCCTGACAGCCCTAGGGGTGCTCACCACTGCAGTCCTGAGTATGTTCTGCCTGTAAAAAAACAGAGTTTAATTAAAAGCATATACGCTTCCAAATTGCAATTAGTCATATGTGAAATCTCCAGAGACTCAGTGTTTGGCTTAGATTTTATCCTTATCTACTGTTTCTAAGCTAAAGGGACAAAACAGATTTTCCTGCTTGACATTTAGTTTTGGCATTAGTAAAGCTAAGCAAGGAAAAAAAGGACAGGCAGGAAATTAATTGGCTGTGTCCATTACCAGGAAGCCCTGAAGTTATTGCTATAGAAACTGTGATGGGGAGTGTGCCACGGGGAGAACAGGCTGGGTGCTGCTGTCACCTCAGAAATTGCCAGGGCACAGGCCAGGGGATGGGAGGTGGATGTGGAGAAGTCAGGGGATGGACTCTCACACACTCATTTGTGGTTATAGCTGCATGGAAATTAAAGTCTGTAATAAAGGCTTCCATTTCCATTAATGAATTACTGGCTTAAGTTCACGGGGGTCTTCTGAAGTGAAAGTGGTTTTGTCTGTGGTGGTGATTTAACCCACTCTTGAACTCAGGGAGGGCTGTGAAGTGCTGCACATCCTCCCATGTGGAAGGAGCTCAGACTCAAGCTCAGACTCAGGGCCTTCAGGACAAATGTTCCAGGCTGTGCACAGAAACAGCACCCAGGACTTGTGCTGGGGCAAAGAACTCCCTTTGATCATGCTGAAGCCACCAAAAGGTGGAGCAGGAGGGAGATTCCTGCCACAATTCCTGCCTCACTCTGGCCAACATTCCAAAGTGTCAAACTGCTTTGCTGGTAGAGATTTTCCAGGCTGATTACCTGCTTCTGCTTCTCCTGCTGGGAAGAGAGGTTTCTCTCTTGGAGAGGCAGGGAAAGGAAAGCAAGAGCTGGGGAAGAATCTCTAGGTCACCAGTCAAAAGGATGAAGTGCCATCACACCACAGGCTCTTATATTTGTTTGGTGTGTGTATGTAAACTTCATGGCTTACATGAAATACATCCATACATCAGCAGAATTACCTAATTCCCTCCCCAGTCATGCAGAACTCCTTGCTGCATCATCCAATTTCTCACATACAGAGAGTGAAAATGCTTGCCAAGACTCCAAATTCATAGTAACGGATTGTAAATTCTGCAGAAATTTATCTAAAGGCCTGACATTTTAAGATCTATGTTTTGGCATTTCTCTGTTTCGGCTTATTGAAAAAGCAGAAGGTGAGGGTAAAATAGATTGTTAACACCAGAACCCTGTTCTTTAGATGTGGCTCATGAAATAGATGAATTCATGCCAAAGGATAAAAATCCTATGAATTATAAATGAAGCAAGTGCCATGGGAACCTTCAATGCAAGACATTAATTAAATTTTAACATTTCCACCAAAGTTTCCAGCAACAGGTGACTCTCACCAGCTCCCACACTGCACACAGAAATATGAGTTGCTGAAGTTTTCAAAAGGATGTGTCTAATCAAAAAGCAATTTTTTACCATTCTATCCAATTTTCATTCTTATGCCAATGCAAAAAAGGCATTTAAAAAATCTATTCCTGAAGCTCAGGTCAAGAGCAGACATCTGTGTGAAACCTTGGGGAATCTGCTAGAGTGAGCCGAACACTTTGAGCTGGTGACCAGTAGATGGTGGCATAAGCTAAAATACTGAAATATTTTATAAAAAGATGGCAACTGTGATAAAATGACAGCTTTTGTTTTTCCTGAGACTTCAGATCTTTCATCTGATACCAGGATTCTTTCTGCTTTGTTCTTCTTATTGCAACTGCTGTCTTTGTTCAATTCATTTAATGCTGGAGAGAAAGGTGTATTTTATTGTCTTCCATCAAATATTAATTTTCATGTTCTTTGGTCTAATATTTACACTGCAATTCTATTGCATCAAAAAGCCTTCACTTTCAAGACTCCTGATTAATCAGTCTGTTATTTATTTATAGCATTTAATGCAGGAGAAATAATTTAAGAAGGGCAATACCACTGTCAGATTGGCTCAGCCAGAGTTAAACATTAGCAGGACGGGGCAGCTTTGCCTTGGCACAGGCCAGAGGAGCAACAGCAGCACCCAAAGGACTTTGCTGCAGGTATTTTCTCCACAGTGTTCCACCCTGCAGTTCATAAATCATTCCTGTTTCAATACCAAGGAACAGTGAGAGAAACAAAAGCAATTTACTGTTCTTCATTTTGGACGTGCAGCAGTTGGGAAGGAACTGATGGATTTGGTGGGACTGGAGCAAAAGCAACGCTCCGTCACCATCCGTCCCAGAATCCTGTAAAGAGCACACAGGTTTTCCCAAGATTAAGGAAAAATTGGCTCTTGAATTAAATAAGTGCTGCCCAGGTGGATCAAGATGAGAAGTAAGTGGAGATAAAATGAGCTTTCAGAGCCCACCAGTGTTTGTCAGGGCATCTATCAGAAAGCTGCAGAGGGATCCAATAACTGCAGGTGCTGTGTCCTGGAAGCCAGTGGGAATGGGAACCAAAACCCATCCATTGTCTCTGTCACTCAGAGCAAAATCTGCTAAAGCTTCACTGTAAAGAACACTGCAGCAAAAACCTGCTGTGAACAGGCACTGAGGTTCCTGGTGGGCTCAGCAAGGCAAGGCACTGTGCAACCACACAAGCAGTGATCTCTCTGTCAGTATTTAGTTCAGGACTTCTTAAAAAGCAGTATTTCCAAAGTTTCAAACAGCCCCAGATTTCCCTTTCACAGAATTACCTGCAACAATTAGTTGCACTCATGATAGAAAGAAGTTTTACTGTCACACAGTTCTTAATTCACTTCCACAGGACTGCAGAACTGTTCAAATTTAAAATAAAAGTCTTTGCTCAATTAAGCCTCTTCACAAATTAAGATATGACACACATGCTCATAAACATGAACAAAACTCCCTAAAGGCAAGACACCTTTACCACAAAGTTCCACAAAATAATCTTAGAGAGCATTATGATGTCTCTCAGGATGTAAAAATCTAATCCTGACCCATCTTTGCTGTTCTCAGACGGTTCATGCAATAATGAATAATGAAATGTGATGCACACACAGAAGTTTCAGGTTTGCCCTTGTGCTGCAGTTCCATTTCCATTGTCTGCAAACAGATTCTTGCACAGTTAGAGAAACAGGCTTTAAATGCCATGGCTTTTAAGAAATTCAGTTCCTCTAAGACTTTCCCCAAATTACTTCCATTATCAGGGCTGAGCTCTGAGCATTGTTACTATGTAATTATGCAATAAAAACATGAAAGGAAAGGAATGTCCCTTTAGAAGGGGCCAAATCAGTGATACTTCATTAATTATTCAAATTTTTTCCAAGCACCCCCATCTACCCATATATACATGAAAATGAATACAAGTCTGCACTTCTATTCTGATTAACAGCCTTGAGAGAATTAATTTTATTGTCAGTGCTTACAGAGAGTGGTTATGGTGGAATTTTTTTGATACTTTTAAATGAAATGTTTGTGATGTATTTAAACAACTAAGAATTATACAAATGAAATAAAAAAACCCTAAATCCAACACTGGGAAGATCTAAAAAGAAAAAATAAAATGCAGTGAGAGCAAAAAAAAATCATTGTGAACTAAAATACTGAACCCCTTCAAAATGCTCAGGTGATAATGAATAAAGAGTGGAGTGACAACAGTGAAAGTGTTTTAAAATCTTTCCAAGCTGGGAAATATTTACAGCCAGCAGTTCATGTATTCAATGACATTAAACAAAAAGAGTAAATTCAGCTCCCTGGAGTGTGGAATTCCTCCTTAGCAATCCATGAGGGAAAACAATTCATTGAGTTATTTACAGTGAGATGTAACAAAACCCTGGCAAGTTTCTGATGAAATATTTGTGTGTTGACAGGGAGCCAGCCAAGGGTATTATCAGTAATCATCTTTTTCCATCCCTAAAATTTTGGCACATCTTTTTTTTTTGCAGATATTCCCTTTGTATAACTTTGGGGAATGACATTTCCACTAATGAAGTTACTGCAGGATGGAAGAATTAATTTAATAATGTTTTATTTGCAAATTATTTTAAAAGTAGAGGTGGAATAGGTTGTAAAAGCTGTTCTTATGAGAGTTCAATGCTATTTGAGTTTTGTGCCACTGTGGGGTGGTGGACTCCCAGAAGCCCACAAACACAGGAGCAGAAGCTCATGGGACAGCAGGAAAAACCCAAATATGCCTTTTTTTTCTCTGATAAAGCCATGCAAGAGAGGCTAATTTACAGCAAGCACATTCACAATAATCACATGTAGTTTTTCAAAATACAAATCCACAGTAAAGAAATAATTTCTCCAGGAGCAACAGCTACTGCAGAAGAGAAGTGATTAGACATTATTTTTATTTATATGACTGTCTAAGCATGCACACCTGCAAACAAACATCTATATATTAATTTTGGTACTGTAAAAACAGCTTTTTAAAAATTTCTCTTAATCTAAGATAGTTTGGCTTTATACAAACATGTCTCTCAAGGTGAAACAGTGAGAATATCTGGCGGCTGTAAGACCTGCTCAGGTAACTCCTAAACCACTGAAGTTATCAAAAAGAATTCAAAAGTGAAATGTTATTTGTCAGTCTCTTCTTCAGTTTTAAAGCTCTGTACTACCTGGATTTATTTCTTGTCACAAAATCAGAATATTTTGCTCAGTTATATTTTGAGCAAGCAAGCCTTGCTACTTTCCTCTTAAAACAACCAGATTCCTATCTTCACTGAATGACCAGCCCAATACTTCTTTTTTTGACATTTAATATTTCTTCATGTTACAAAAACCCTCATCTTTGTCTTCTCTGATGCTGCAGCTGTTAAACTCTGTCAGTCCCACAGAATTTTGCTGGGGATGCTGTTTCCCCACACGTGCTGGGTGATGCCCTTGATCCCAGGCCAGAAATGTGCAATCTGTCACCTGTGCTTAAATGCTGATAGTTTCTTATCCCCCCATGTTTTTACACAAGAGCTAAAGTGATCTAAAAAGTGGCTGCATCTCCCTGAATATTCTAGTAATTCCTCCTGAGTGAGGGCTGCAGTTTTCTCTCTCTCTTTTTCCTTTTGTTGGCTGTGGGATAATCACAGCAAGCGCTCTCCGCCGTTAATTCAAGTGGTACAAAACAGTTCCTGGACAGAGAATGCAGAATTCATTTTAAATGCCAGTATTTCCATTTGACTACTTTAGAGTGAAGAAACATTTCCAATCTCTCGAAGGAGCCTGCTGGAAAGGATTACAGAAATTGCAGATGTAGAGGAATAGAGAAACAAGAGGTGATAACTGTGGGAAATGAGGTAGCACGAAGGTGGTTCCCCTCAAGTTACCCAGTGAACTCTTTCTGACGCCAAATTGAATTCGTGCTGTATATAAAAATAGAAAATAATCCAGTGACTTTACAGGGAGAGTGCTGTGTTTAAAGCAACATGTAAATCTGAAACCACTAAACCTTCACTGATCCTCGAGTTTGTTGTGTCAGCAAGTAAAAATATGTGACCATGTGAAAACTGATGCAGCCACAGGATGGGAACCTTGGCATGCAATGGTACCAAATTTTACAGGTTCACCTGCCACCTCCTCCTTGTAAGAACCTTGTGCATTCCAGTGCTGACAGTAAATTTCATGAACTGACTGAGAAATGTGAGATATCTATCAAAATTAATGCAGGTATAGGCTGGATGTGAACTGTTTTTCAGCTGTTGTCTAACTCCAAGCCCCATCCAGCTCCCGTACTGCAAACAGACTGTGGATAGAGAAAAGGAATGGAGCAATGATTCAAAGTTCTATATATTCACTGAGAGTAAATCACATTAGAAATGGAAAAATCCACAATCTAATCAAGAAAATCCACAAAACAGGTAGTTAGTGCATATAAATAAAGAAAATTCAGAGAAGTTAATCACTATTTCTGACCTGCAGTATGATTTCATTTATTTAACCCCCCCCTTAGACAGCTGTATACCCACAAGTAGTTCTGGTATTTAGTTATTTTTCCTTAGGCTTTTTTATTACCTTTGCTATTTTAAAATTTGAACATTAACACAATTTAACTGCTACATTTTTCAGTACTTCATGTGGTACCAAAGTAAACGGATTTAAGATGAAAGCTCTTTTAGCTGCTGTCAGTCATTAACATCAGTTAATTTGGTTTTATAGTACCTTTCTCATTAGACTCTTTTTGCAACTCCCATTCAAGTCACAGAAGCCAGCTAATAGTGCTCATCAAAAGGTGCTAGGCCCTACTTTGTATAACAGGTATTTTTTAAAATAACTCCAATCTTATGTAAATCTAAATTCCAGTTGATTATAAGCCCTTCACAAAGATAAATTATTGCAAACCAATCTTCTGCAGATGAAAATGATTGCAAAGCTGATTTTATGCATGCTACACATTCTACTGCTAACTCTTAGGGTCTGGAAGAAAATAACTTGCTCCTTACTATTAAAATATAATTGAAAACATACGGCATTCTTTCCCAGCTAATTTCCATGGAGCAGCTAATGAAAGTGCTGCAGTGAAACTGGGCTTCAGTTGGAAGCAATATCAGAAAAGTAATGCCAGCGCAGCATGGGTCTAATTACTCCATTTTTAAACTAATTCTGAGGGCCTTTTAGTAAATGCCTGATTTAATAGTTTTACCGTGCTTTGGTTAATATATGACCCAGATGAAAAAGAACAATTGTTTTAAGCATTGTAACAAAGACTCCCTCCAGAAATGCATCCACCCCACCATTCCGAGATGTTTTTCAGATCCAGCTCTCTCTTTTCTAAAGGTTGCACAGGTGGGCTCTGGCACAGCCTGTGAGAAGCTTTGCAAAGAGGCTGAGGAAATATTGAGGTCTACATGGGGCTCCAAGGGTTCAGGCATAAGTGATTGAGGGATTTCCCTCAGCCCTGACATCTGATGGCTGTGAAACTCTTACATTTCCACTTTTGGTGCCAGAAATTCACAGCTCATCCTGGATTTTACGCAGCAGGTCTGCAGTACTCAGGTGCTAAATAAGGTCACTTGTTAATTATGCCAAAAGCACGACTTATGAAGAGTTGAGTCTTTTAAAATATACTTTAAAAGAATTACCTAAAGAAATGACATTACACTTTATGAATCTGTTTTTATGGGAGTGGGACTGCTGTAAAGTAATGGATGTTGCAGTTCTGTGGAAGCACTCTTTGGGGATTACTGCTTCCCTTCCACTGTGAAGAACTTTAATGTGCTTTAGCTTACCCTAAAGTGACTTCTTGCTTTTAGTTGAGATCCCCTGGTAAATCACTCTCACCTGGAGACAACAGCCATATTCAAAAGGGGATACTTTTTGTTTCCTGGACAGCATATCTCTTGCTCCCATGTTCAGGTTTACATATGGTCTCAGTGACAATAAAACACGGGAATCCAGTTTTATTTCAGCTTGGAATGCTCTCTGATGTAACATTTACCATGTGTGCCAACTCTCCAGTTCATCCCATCCTTTCCTGATAACAAAGCTCTAAGTTCTCTGAAATTCTAGCAGTAGGAATATCTAGAAATTGAGATTCTTGCAATAGTCTCTGGATGTAGCACCTTGCTTTTCCCTCAACAAATTTAACTGATATCTGGTATCTATTTATATTCCCCTTTGATACAGTGTTCTCTAATTATTTAAATGCATATTTTGTTAACAAGTGATAAATAGAGAATGGCTTATTCCAGACAATTTCTGCTAGAGGGCTCTGTGGCAAGAATCTCAGGTAATTTTAAGAGCAGGAAATTAATACTATAATTTTCAATAATCTTGAATTGTTTAAATCTCAAATGCCTATCCCCATTCCTCTGCCCCTGTACCTAAGCAGAAAATATTCCTGCAAACAACTCTTTTCCTGTTTTCCTTCATCACATCAAATCATCTTGCAATATTGTATCATTAATGGACTGGATTTCCCTGCTTTCTTTTAGCACTCTGACATTAAAAAAAAAATCTTTAAAATAACAAATAAAAATAAAATTTAATATAAATATAAATACAATTTTTCATCTTTAAAATCTTGTTTTTCCCAACTGATGCAAAGCCAGTGGTGTTGGTACTGTGACAAGCAGCAGGAGCTCTGTGGGACCTACCAGATATATGAGATTTTACCTCTGGTAAATCCAGATCAGCTCCACAGTGACCACAAGGTATTGAAGCTGCACTGCACAATGGATCAAGCCTTAAACATTATGTGCAGAACTTGCAGGTGAGATGCAGTTGGCATGTGAGAACCTTCCTGGGAAGCAGCTTTCCCTTTATACACTTTATACACTTTATAAACTTTCCCTTTATATACCGAAGGTGTCAGGATCTGATGCTAATTTCAGCCAAATCTCACAAATAACTAATTTGCCAAACGTGCAGTCAGTTGGTAAGAGCTGTCATCATGGTTATTTTAGTGACATGAAACGTTTAAGACCAGTTTATTTCATATCCAGTAGGCAATCCAGAAGACAATTTCTAATTTGTAAGCCTGAAATCTGTTATCCTTGGGAAACACTGTGGAGAAATCATTATCCTGTTTTCTGAGCTATTATGGCTTCTCTGTGAATACACAGTGATTCTCTGCACAGGCACGGAGAACTGTACACAATTAAAAATCATTGAACTTTTAAAGTACCTCTGTTAATTACATAGCAACTACAAAATCAAAAAGAATTCACAAATTCAAGTCCAAGCAGAGAAAACAACCTCTAGGAATCCTGGATCTTATTCTTTGGTTCCAGCTCTACCTTTTCTTTCCCACTTCCAGCACTTTTTGGGGCACACAACAGCAATCCCTTTTCAGATGATTCCCTGGCTCTTCCCTCTCTTCCCTTTATTGGGAACCGGTGATAAATGTTTGAAGCACAGCACAGGGACCATGCACCATAATCCTATAAAAAAACCTTCCTGGGGGATTCAGCAGAGAGAAACAGCTGCAGATTCTTATGCTGGGCTTGGAGGAAACAAAAACCTCAGTTCTGGCTGGGAGTTTAGGCTGAGGCTGTGGATGAAGAGAATGGAGAAAGTCAGGAATCTCAGCCAGCAAAGCACTGGATCATGGATCATCCCCTGGTTGTGTTTTCCTGTCTGTAACTGCACAGAATCAGTGACTCTCATAAGCTTAGGGGGAAAAAAAACAACAACACAGTCATTCCAAAGGGGACATAAAAGCTCAATATGAACCACATTTTTGCCACAGGCAGTAGCAGCTCTTTGTACTAGATGTGGAAGTTTCTTGTACCATCTTTTGTGCATTTTCACACTATCTTTTTTGCCAAATATTTTTGCTATCAGAAATAGCAAACAAGGATTGAACTTGAGCAAAATAATATGAAAATATGAGTAAATAGGAGAGGATTTATTGAAATTTATATTTTCAAAATTTGGATTGTTATAAACCATAGATTTCTTCAATTTAAAGGTAAGAATAAAGAGCTGATGTCCTCAGTAAATCAAAGTTTTGTATCATCACAAATCCTGTAGCACACAGTGTTTTGATTGCACTGTGCTTAAGAATGGGCACAATAAAGAATAAGATTAATTATTAGTGAGGAAAGTGTCCCCAAATGTGCAAGAAATAAAGCACCAAAATTTTTACTTCAAATCATTTAAATGTATCTCTCTATTCCACGATCTCCCCAAACCAGAAGGAAATTGTGTGCACCAATTTACAAATTAAACTTCATGCCAAGGAGCAGCAGCCTGTCAGGGAGGATCTGGTGGTACAGGTGTCTGAGCAGGAACACACACTGAAGTGTCAGCTCAAATAAAAACACAGGTCACCTTTTTTCCCTCAATCAGGAAACAAAAAACACTTACAAAGGGCAGCAGTAACAGAGGTAGAAGAATATCTTCCCTTAATGGTGTTGTCAGAAAAAGGGAGAAGGCCCTGATTAAAATCTAAATGCCAGGAACCCAGACATTCCCAGGACATGCAACAATTTGTAACAGCTAGAAGAAAAGAATATTGGAGGAGAAAATAAGTCAGACCTGTCAGATAAGGGCAGGGAGTTCATGATTCAGAGATGCTTCATTGTTAGCCCAAAGGTCAAGGATGCAAGGGAAGATACTGGAACACTGTATTGTAGCAAAATGCTAAACACACAGTCACAAAGCAATTACAACTTGAAAGCCATAAATTAAAGCAGGATAGCACAGCCTCCTTACATTTCTGTGCCTGACTGCACTGTGACCAAAGGCAGCAGGCTTTTTCCTTTCCTTTTTCTTTTTTTCCTCTTTTTTTTTTTTTAAGCTAAATTGACTCTGAAAAGCAGCCTGTAGCTTTTGGAGGCATCTGGTGCCCAAATGCTGGTTCTTGCTGCATCTTGATGTTTGTACAAGGTGATCATCTTTGGAAGCTTCTCCCCTCTTCCCAGCACCAAGAATACAAAATTATTTCATCATATTCTCTCAGGATTTTGAAACTATTTCTGAATTATGAAAGGTTAAGTGTTGTATCCTCAAACTGCAATTTGCAGATGCAATAGCCTCGGTAAGAACATAATAGTGACGACAGGTCTGTGCTGTCTCTCTCATAATTAAAACTAAAGGATGAGTAAGATCCTGACATTCAACATGGCAAATTTGTTGGAACATTATCTTTTATCATTCTGATGGAGACCAAATTTTCCTGTTAGTGAATGGAAGGGTGACACTGAATTTTCAGCTGGTTGGTGAGGGCTTTATGCCCCTTACAAACACAAGACTGGCACTGGATCCTGCATCGAATATTTACCTTACATATATAAATTATTAATTAATACTAATAAATGACAATAAATAATAATAAATATATTATTATATTTATTTTATAACAAATTATTAATTAATTCAGAGGCACACAAGTGCACTGACGTCTGGTGGCTCTGAACACAGAAGAATCTAAATTATAAAAGTAATTGGCCAAGAATCTACTTATTTATGTGTAACAATTTTTGACAAGAAAAGAATGGACCTCATTGTAACTACTCCTAATATAATCAGGTGGCATCCAGGTGAGGCATGATCAAAAGTGGAGTAAAATTATTTTAACTGGGAGACAGACTCACTTGAGCAGCCTCAAAACTGTAAAAATAAGATGTTTAAAAGGACTTGAGTAATATTTGGTAGCAGAATTTAGCTGCAGGCCGAGATCCCAGAGATAATTATTCATAATGGATCCCTGGTAAAATTTTTGTCTAGTTTTTGCACTTTTTTCCCTAATTTGGAATGTAAGCCCTTTCTTGTGGGCAAAATTACTGTCCAGCTTAAGGATAGTGAAGACAAACAACTCCTCAATTACTATTTGTAAAAAGCTTATCACACACTTCTGTTTCATGAGAATGTCTCCATCATCTGTTGTAATAAAAGTTTAAACAAAACCTCAGTTATTGTTATAATTTTCACCTCCTTGCTCGAGTGAGCAGAAGATGTGAATTCTGTTATTTCCTGAAAAAGCCACAGGATAGGGCAGCTTCAAAGAGAAATTGCTGAAATCCCCAATTTTCCAAAGCAAGTAATGAAACCCATATTTTGCACATGTTCACTCAGTATCTAATAGAGAACAGGCTGTATTCCTAGATTCTTCATTAAAAGCAAAGCATCCCCTGACCAGTGCCACAGCTCAGCTCACACTGGTTTGTAACCGGATATGCAAAACCTGACATTAGCCTAAATTGCATTTATTTTTCACTGATTTATTTAAAATGCAATAAAAACAATTGTACCATAAAATGAGCAGTGCTATGTCTGTGTTGGACAATAATGAGGTTTTTCCAAAACTGACTATACCAAGAAAGTACAAGGTCTGCTTCACCATTTAATTCCAGCTGAATGGCAGAACACAGCTAAATCAGGGCCCTGTAAAAGGATGAGAGAAAAAGAATCCTAAAGATGCAGATCCTTTCAGGGCTGAGACACAAAACCTCTGGTTTATTCTTTTTTTTTTTTTTTTTCTTTTGCAGATCAACAATTTTTTTCCAGGCTCAGGCTCTGAATTTCATAAAGGAAAAAGAGTGGGTGTCTTGTATCTGTCAAGGGATGGCACCGAGATGATAATTTTACTTAGCTCTTGCCACAGATAAATCATCATTCACCACTTAAAATTGCTGTTCCAGTGGTGTGACATAATTTTAACAGTATCATCATGAATAGCAACACTGCAATTACATCTGAGAATTCACTGAAGTAAACATCTCATTTCTGAAGTGTCAGACAACAGGCAGCATCCTGCAGACTACAGCTCCACATTTCACTAGTAATCAATTCAACCAACAATAGAGCTGATTGACAGGAAGCTCGATGCTATTAAAAGACAAACAACAAAAAACTGATTTTCTCCAAGCAATAAAAAAATGTATGGACCATCTACATTCTCCTTGTGTTGTATTCCTGCAGGAAAAAGTAACAACACAGCCAAAAACCACGGAGCCTTTTGGGCCCATCTGTAATTAACTTCCAAGTAGGAGCTGCTGCACAAGAATAAGAACTGGCCAATTTCTAGGCTACATTTTTTTGTGAGCTGCTGTTTCTGAGCCCAGCACAACCTGCAAAGGAATATCCACAGATTTATGCCATGGTTGCTGCAGGTTCCACTTAGTCTGAGTTCTAGAGCTCAGAAGCTGCAATCATCACTTGGGGTGTGAAACTGAGAGAGCAGCAGCAGCAAACCCCTGGTTATTCTCACCAATAGAAGAGGTTTTTCTTAAAGTTTTCTTAAGTTTTTTTTCTTAAATACCCCCCAGTGCTTTGCAGTGGTCCTGGTACAGGAGGGAAAACAGACAAATTGCTCTGCAAACACAGTTAAACCACAAACTCCTTTTCCAGCTCTGTCCTGAGGTGTGTTTTTCCCTTTTCACACTGAGAAATAAACCAAACAGAATCTGCCAGGGCAGCGTGAGGATCAGCCATAGAGAAACAATTGTAATAACCTGGAACTCTTGTCCTCCCCCCTGACCTTAAATGTTCACTGCCATTTCTCCATGCAGCAGGAATAACCTGAGACTTTCCATCTTCCTGACATGAGCAATGAGCTTCGATTAAGAGGAGCTAAAAGAAGCAAAGCTACTAATGTGTTTTATACAGTCACTGATCAGTCCCTGACATGAAATATTTCATTTGCTTTAGGACATTAAGAAGTGTTGTGTACCTAAAAACAACAGCTTGGATGGTGGTATATCTATCATTACATACATCATAAAAACAAGCAGGACATTAATTTGTTTCTGCCTGTTAAAGTCTAATTACCTGTAAAACCATTACTTGGCACTTTAACAAATTGACAATATCAACTTAATGATCCTTAACGTATTAAAATTTGCAATGTGTTTCTGCTTGCCGCCTGTGCAAACCACAGTAAATATTTGCTGGTTCAGGTGACACCACTGCAAGGGTCAGATCTTAATTTTTTCTGCTAAGTACGAGTAATTGCAATATTGTCACTTGCCATGGTGCCTGTATTATCTCATCAGTCCTACAGCTTGAGATGACAGCAGAGAGAGCTTTGTAGCATCCTCTCTTTAAAATGACATTAAATATTTATGCCTTGTTTCACCTTCTTTCTTAATATTTGGAAAGACATGCAGGAGTCATGTCCAGAATGTGGCCTTCGGATAATCCTGTTTATGACAGCACATCCTCACTTGTTTGTCACCACTTTCTTTTAATACCTGAGATACCCATGTTGCAAAACTCATGTGATGAGCTGCCAGACTATTCCCCCTGACCAGCCACTTTTAGCTCTGTACACTGATTTATTTTCCTTACAGCATCATCTAGCAGTCCAAGAACATGACCAGACATAGTTGATTCTTTTCCTCTGATATAAAAGTTTCCTCCTCTGTGAAAATAACAATATCCAGATCCTTGGGAGAAAAACAGACCCTCTCAGAACACATCCAAGCTGAAAATCTTGTCAGCCAGCATCTGCTATTTTATCTGGGAGATAATAACTTTCTACAGCAGTTGGTTTTAACTCTCAAAAGTCCTATATGTTCAGGGCTGGGCTACTTAAAATTAATGAAGTGACTTCAAATAAAGTGTTCTATATCAAAGTCATGAAGAAAGAAACTCATTAGATAGTGAAGGAATGAGACTTTACAGGTGTTCTGATGCTGTTAAGTGCATGTGCCATCCCTTCTGATTCTTAAAAACTGTGCAGGGCCTTGAAATATGTTCTTGAAGATTTAATTTTGATTTTTAGTTACTTTAATGATCCTTTCCCTAATATTTAGAAAGTACAACAGAAAATATTTTGTTTCTTTTGCTTGTCTCTTTAGAGTACTTAATTTCTCCCTACAGAAGAATTTACTTCCCATTTTCATGACCATCCTATGAATCTTATCTATTTCTAACAGATATTTATAGCAAAAGACATAATTAACCTCAAAATCAAGGGAAGCCACTGAAGATCAAATAATGCTTAATGAAGGCACCAGAGAAACTGAGAAACCCTTTAACATTAAAAAATAAAATAAAACCTGACAATACAGTTTATAATCTCCCAGAGTTTCTGTGATCTCTGTTTAGTCATGTACAAATGTGAGAAAAATTGTACTACCTCAGATTGAGTAACCCTTCTTTTAAAGTGATTTTGAAGCTGTTGCACTACAAAAGTAATCCTCAAATTAGAAAAAAATAAAAGAAATATTTTGAAAGACTGAGTTTAATATGGCAATTCCAGTGTTTAATCAATCCTTACACTGACATATTGCCAACTGATCCTCTAATTAAAACATGACAGTATCTTGATCAACAATCAGAGGCAGGAACATCAGTGGAAGAGGGTCATTATTATTTGATTTGTAACCTTCATCATTTTTCATATCCTCTTTATCTTCTCTATAATAAAAATGATCTAATAAATTACACAATTTGATTAAAACAATAAAGCATTTTTACCCTTTTCTTGTTAAACAGATTATTCCTGCATCTGTAAGAGGCAGGAACATCTCTATGAAATTCTACAGGTTAGAAAATTGCCTATTTACCAAGTTCATCCTTAAAAGAGCTGCAGGATCCCTTTCTCAAATTTCAGTTTCCTATAACTGGCGGAAGGTTCTTCCCCCTCTGTTTCTACAAAGGCCATGCTGTCAGCCAGCCAAACAATAACTAATAACTGCAGTTATTAGTGGCCACTTTACAGACATTTGTTCTCAACCCAGCACTGATACTTCATAAAGCTCTTCCCTCCACTTCTCCTCATTATCCTCACTGCACTCTGATTGCTGTTAGAGGGAAGGAATCTTTGTCAGGAGCTTTTTCACAGTCTGCTGTCTCCTCCATATGTCTGGCAGTTTGTTTTGTGTTTTAGGTGATTTGTCACCAAATGGATTTGGAGACAGGGTAGAGAGCTTGTTCCTACAGCTGTACACATTCATCTGAGAATTAGGACAAAATAATTTAAATTCAGTGAGGAGGCTGACATTTTTCTTGGAGCATTCTGCTTTAATCCTATTTGCATTTTCATAAGAAGCCAGTTCCTGCTGAACAGCGAGATGAGGATGGTACAAGGTCTCCTAGGGGCTCTTTTCTGAATCCATTCATGAAAAGACTTACTCATGGGAAAACCAAAACATTGTAAAGAATTCAAAATCTTCAAAACAAGAAAGGAACAAATATGCATGTAATGCTTAATGAAACACAACACTCCATGAAAATGTCAGAAAGGGGACGAACTTGTCCTTCTTTCCAACTCAACTGTAAAAATCATATTGAAGGTGAATCCCAGGAGTAGTGCAAATTCTCAGGGTACTTCTTAACACACTGGGCAAGAGGAACCTAAGCCTTGGAAGACTCAACCATGAGAGAAAGGAGATTTCCTGGATAGAATTATCTTGCTGGTGAGACAACCTCTATCTTCTTTTATGTATAGACACCTCTAAACACAAATATAACAACAAAAGCATTCCTGTTTTAGCCTTTACACAAATCCAAAACACAGCCCTACACCAGCTTCTGTCCCAGCACAAGTCCTTTCTGATGAACAGAGGAACTACCACAAAAAAGTTTGCAAAGCAAAATGTCCTCAGTGTGTTAAAAGAAGGATCATGAAATTAATTAGAGGCCTTTCCCCCAGATAAGTGCATGTGGCTCGTTAACATTAATGAGAAAAAGCCTTTTGTAGTGGTGGGAGAAAAATTTACCCCATGTGCAATTAGACATGGCTCAGTTGAAAAAAAAAAATCACCGAAACTGAAAATCTTGCTGCCTCAGTCCAGGTCAGTGACGGATACAAGGGCCAGGAGTGATAATTTACTCCAGAATATTGCAGAGTGGTAAAACTGCTGTCCAAGCTCACCGGTACCCTTCTTGCTATTCCATCTGTATTTTGCTGGAACCAAGAGCTCAGGCCTGCAGGCTTTAAAGCACATCATAAAGATGCTGAAATTTAGAAGCCACATTGCTTTCTAGTGGGGAACCTGACACAGAAGGTCACGAAGAAAAAAACCAGAAAGCTGAGCATGAAGCCATACTAAGAGTGGGCCTAAAGCTAGAGGCAGACTGTATTTCCACTTAAATTTTGGGTCAGAAAGGGGCTGCTGCCCTCATTTCTGTGATGACCCACGTCTTCCCCTGGCAATTTAGAGCTCATCTGTTAGATTGATGACTGGATATTTTTCCTTTCTTACCTTTGATTCCTGTTCTGTCCGTTGGGTTTGATCTCTCTCCTTCCCTTGTCACTCACTGCCTTTTTTCCCCCCCTGTTATGATCAAATTATTCCTTATGAGCATTCCACAGATATTCAGGCAGTCATTGCTTAAACACATAACTACAAATCTAAACAGGGGAGATCCTGCATGCTGCACTGGAGAAATTGGTCAAAGGTACTTGCATTAATAGGGGCAGAAGTTAGCAATTGCATTTTTGAGCTTGCTTTCAGCTAGGTAGGATTTAATACCAGAGATTCAAGAACTTGTACAACTAACAGGGGCTGTGGATGAAACCAGAAATGGCAGCTTCAGGCTGCTCCTGGAAAACATCAGCATGCTAGGAAAAGCATTTCTCTGCGATAACCAATTTTCCTAACACATCAAATGTTGTCACAATACTGACTAGGATTATTACCAGGGATGAAAACCACAAAACAACAGCTCTGACCTTCAATAAATCTCAGGCGTGTCCTGTATTGCCCTGTAACACTCTTGCATCTTTCAAAAGAAGAAATGAAAAGTAAAAAGGAAAAGAGCTGTGCCATTGTCACAACCACTTTTAATAGTTTGGAAAAATATGGTAAAGATTGAGAACTATCACTATGGGGGAGAAATTGGGGACCCAGAGGAAATCCAGAAAGGATTAGCAGGATTGCACATGGCACTAAGGAAGGAGCATGGCCCCTGCTTTATGGAAGTTCAGAGCATGCCAAATTTCCAAGTCTCTCTTTGATAGGACTGCAGTGATTATCATAACCTGCATCCCATCCTAGGAGCTCCATATGTGACATTTCCTACTTTGCATAAATTCACAGGGAGGTTTTGGTTCATATGTTTCCTCACAAATGTCTCAGGGTGGATTCTGCAGGCTTGCAGAAGCTGGGTTTCATGGAGTAACTTTCGTACCTATATTTCATTCACATCAAATACTTTTTCTCTTTGACATATATCATGTATCAGGCTTTTGGTCTTGTCACTGAACTTTCATTAGATGCCTAAGGAAAAACTCTATAAATGGTGCTGCATTTAATTTTACACTATCCTCACTCACCACTACAACTGCACAGTAAAATCAGTGTTTTATACTCCAAGAACTGAAGAAAATGCTCTGATTTTAAACACATGAGCAGGAAAAACAGTAATTAGATCGTTTTACTGCTACTGATGCAAATTAATTATTCATTTTTATTTGTAATATTTCCCCTATTTTATCCACATATCTTAGGGAAAAAAGTATTAATTGGAATCTGAGGTACCCATATTGACTAAAAGCAGTAATAGCACCTATCTATATGAATATGTATGGATGTTGTAATCGTATCTCGACTACAAATCTCCATCTGTGTGTGAAATGTTGTGTTCTGCCATGCTGGCTGCTCAGTCCCTGCGTGACTGCCCCAGGCTGAGCACAGGAATTCCAAACACTGCCAAGCCTGGAGTGGCAACAAGTCCAATGGCACATTGGCAAAAGCCACATTGCTGAATTTCTCACTGCTATGGGATAAACTGACAGTGCTAAGTCATCCCCAGAACTTACTGAAAATTATGTTTGAATTCACATGTTTAGAACTCTATACTAAAAAAAAAAAAGAATTGCCAAAAAACTTGTCTCCATTGAAATTCCTGTCACCATTTTTTTAGTAATCTCATTTTCCCAGTGAGAAAGTTGCAGTTCCTCTTTGCCTGGGTATAGAAAGGCACAAGTGATCTCTGCAGCCTTACCACAATTTGCTGTTCAAGAAAAGAATAAAAAATTCCCTGCCTCCAACCTGTCAGATGCACTATACATTTCATATTCTCTAAAACAGCCATAGATTTTAGAAAAGTCAGTGTGATGCCTTTTCCAAAAGAAATGTCACTTTAGAAAATACTCCTTTAAAATATAGTTCTGCATACATTAAGAAAATTATATACTACCAACTTCTTTTTTGATTAAGTGTTCTTTTAGGGCAAAGACTGTGTGCAAACCAATTCATACAATCAGATACAATATTTAACATCACTTCATCAAGAAAAGCAGTCCAAAAGTAATCTTCCTAAGATGATACCACACAAATTACACCAGACTTCCTTTAGAACTTGATTAGGTGAACAGCTGAATCATAATCAGTGCTTGTTATCTCTGTAGCCTATTTTTATTAACAATAACCTTCCCAATGTGAGCAGTAAGCAAGAAATCTGTATTTAAAGTCAGTTATTTTTAATCTAATGAAAATTCTGCCTTTTAAAGCATCATGACTCAACTCAGCAGCTTTCCTGTTTCTGCTGGGTTCAGACTGACTCATTATTTCTCAGAGGACAGATCCCTGCCACAAAGCTTCATTCTGCAAAGTGCTCAAGATGCTGATGATCATCTGCACAAGATTTATTTTCGCTTTCCAACAAATAAAACTGATTTGCAGATCCAGATGTTTAGTGTTACTCATAAACCACAAAGGCTTAAAATCCCACTGAATTCCAGCTCAATGGAGTCATTTGGTTTCCTATTACATAACAGAACAAACAGCAAAGATTTGTCTTAGACCAATTTCCTTGTTAACCGCTAATAATGAGTGAATAATAATGAAAATCCCAATAAAGACTCCAACTCATTCAGCTGTTAAAATGATCCAGATTTGAAATACTGGGATCTGCTGAAAGTCTGTCCTTTCTACAAGTGCAGAATTGGTATCTACTTAAAAAAGAAAAATCGTACTATTAAATTATAAAGAATTACCTAGGTAATGTAATTTTAATTAAGCATACACTCCTGGTACAATATTTTAATGTTCTACCCTGTTTATTCCAGTGTAGAGAGATTTTGCTTTAATAAATTGATAGAAACATCACTTGTCATGAGCTCTGCTAGCCGTTAATTGGAAATAATTTGTTATATTTACCAGAAGTTGCATTTAAAAAGGGCAGTGACACCAAATTTCTCTCTAATCATAATATTTAAGTAAAACCTGGAGCATAAGGTGATGGGGTGGGATTTTTGTTTGTTTTTTTGTTGTTTTTTTTCCCTCAAGAATCCTTTGCACATCCACATTTTTCTTTAAAATAAAAGATTCTGGAATTGGTTTAAAATATGCAGTGATAAAATATTGGGGCAAAGATTCTACTGCATGAATTCAATATCTTGGCAATGTTTTTAATGAATTATCCCAAAAAGCATTAAATGTTGAGATTTAATAGAGAAAATGATCTATGTTAAGGTCTTTTGATAATTGTTATGTCTGAATTAAAACTTTAACTTTCTGTCTTGATTTTGAGAATTACTGGAGTGGTTGATATTGTCTTATTACACTTTTCCCCCCTGAATTTAGAAAAGCTGATTGGAAAGAAACCTTTGCTTCTTGTGTATGCTTCATGATATTATGATTATAGTTAATTTTTAATTTAAATTTGAGATTATAGTGTGTTTTTCTCTTAATAAATTTCCCTCAAGATTAAAGCCCCAAGTTATGCATTTTAGGGGGAAATGCTTGCACACACAGACCGTATCCAGCATACTGAGGTAAGATATAAGAAAAAAAACCCCTGAACATCAAGGTGTTATTGAAGAATGTTAAGTAAATTAACATAAAGCTATTTAATGGTCAGAGCAGTACCACTCAATCTTCCTTTTCTGTTCATTTATTTGCTTTTCATTATTACATTTCTGTCTCAAGATGTAATAATGAAAAAGCAAATTTTAGCCAAAAATCTCACTCTGTAGCTTTAATCATGAGATTAAAGTCTTAATTTTTTTCGTTTAAAAGTTTACTTAAAAGTTTAAGATTAATTTGTTTCAATAATGGTATCTGTGGTAAGCCTGCTGCTGTGAACACAAAAATAATAGAAATAAACTATTTGACTTCTAAAGCTCTATCTTGGAGGATCTTCTATGAGAAATTGAAGTTATAACAAACAGGTAAATGCCAACCAAGTTTCCCAGTTGAGGGATGCTTAAATTCATCAGAAGACCTAGAATCTTCTCCCAAACTTAAACCAAAAAGTTGGAAATTTGGTTTATTTGCATAGAAGTCTGAGAAACGTAGGAACTTAATCTTTGCTGTAAGGGAAAATATTCAAAAGACCACTACCTGTGGAGCTGCTGAGTCCTTTGTAGACTGGGTCAAGCTAACCTTGAAATACTGATTAGATACAATTAATAATGCATTTGCTCCTGTAATCCTGGTTATCCATACTTTAATGTAGGAAAGGCCATCCTCAGTGTTTTTATAGACTCACCAAGAACACGTATTAGCACAGCAGTCTGTCTGGTTGCAGCAGAAATACAATTATGTAAATGAGATGTGTGTTCCCTGAAGACTGCTAATAGAATGATTGACCTATATACTGTTTAATTTGTTCTCCTGCTTTCTCTTTATTGTCTTCCAGCTGCACCAGAAATTAAAACTTGTTAAATTGCATCGCTCCCCAATTATATATCAAAGGTGCTTGTGTCACTTTGTGTCAAAAGCAATTAATAGTTTGCATGCTCCTTTATCACCAGCAAGACATTGAGGGTTGGGTGGGTTTTATTTTGTTTGTTTTTTTAAAAAAAACAACAAATCAATGCCTCTATAGATGCTGTGTTAGAAACATCAGAAAATATCTCAATTTATAGTTAATAATAGTAATAATAATAATCCTGATAAAATTATTTTTAGATATACACCAAGGAATGGGTAATAAGCTAAAAAAGAAGAATCTTTTTTTAAAATAAAGTAGGGGAATTGCAAGGATTTCACTGGAAAGGGTTGTTTTTATTTAAGAGCTCTCTAAATAGTCTCTGTTAATACATTGGGGTGTTTTATTGATTCAACATATCAAAGTTCAAGCAGGGCAAGAAAAAATTGTCAGCAGTTGTCAGTGGGCTGTTGGTGATGCCATCACTATTTGCAGACAAGGCTTCTTTTGCTTCACTCTAGCAATTTCTTAAAGCCAAATTTTTTACAGCTGATTCCAATAAATGCTTGCAGAGAGGTAAAATGTAAGTGCTAAATGAGATATTAAATAACACACATTTAGCTCCAGTTGCCAGTCAGAAAATGGATTTGCTTAGCATTAAATAACAAATTTTAGATAAAAATGACCAGAACAACTTAACTGTAGCAAGCTGATAAGTTGTAAGGTGACAATGTAAGCAGAAAAAAAGTATTATTTCTTTGACTCCATCATTGCTCATGTATCTCAGAAATATTTAAGAGAACATTCCTCTCAAGGGATCTCAAAACACCTTCAGCCTTTTAGAATCCTAAAAAACTTTCCAGATGTTGTGTGAATTACACCTGTCTTTTGAGGCTGAACAGGTCAAGAAACTAAAGCAAAATTCTCTGTATTTTGGGGAGCTACAACAGGCACCCAAATTAATTTTCAAATGGTGTTTGCACCATTTTGACATTTTAAATCTGCTCTCCCTGGCATTGGAGCCTAAGATCGATTGTCAGCTCCTGGCCCACACTGCATGGGATTAGTTGTATTTTTTAACCAGATTTATTTTTGTGAGCTTGTTTATAGCAAATTTGCTTTTCTTCAGCTGTAAATATTTGATGGGAAACAAAGCAAGAAGTGAAAAGGACATGCAAACACTCGGACTAAGCTGCAACATTCAGGGAACGTCGGAGGGCGAAGGAGCACGGCACCGAGCTCTGCCAGCAGCTGGAGCTGGTGCAGGGGTTGGGATTGTCTGGGCTGGTTTTGGGGGGCTCCAGGGATGGCTTCTGAGAGGAGCTGCCAGAAGCTATCCCTGTGTCTGATAAGATTCAGGTCAGCCAGCTCCAAGACCCCGTGGAGACTAATTCTGGAGCAATTTGTGGAGGACTGCAGCCCTTGGGAAGGACTGACATTGGAAGTGTTTGTGGGGAAGGCTGAATCCCTGTCTGGAACAAAGCAGTCGACAGCTCTAACACAGGAGAGGGCTGATGCAGGGCTGGGTTTCCACTTCTCCTGAAATCAGTGAACTGCAGCGGGTCTACAAAAAAAGCACTTAAAGGAGATTTAACTTGAGAGGTCAGTGACAGATATCCCCAGGAGTACCTTAAACGATGAACTTTAGGGACTTCAGACAGAACCCAGTGTGCCAGCCTTGCAGCCTGGTCTCCAGAGAGATGGGCTCCTCTGCAGGGCACTTACAGCAATTTATCCTCTGGAAGATTCTAAGCTCGAGCCTCCCACTGAGCTGTGACATTTAATACTCTCATATGTATTGAAAAACCTTCTTCATGCACATTCCCAGCTCAGACTAAGCATTGGTAGAGAAGAATTTCAGATATTGAAATTGTAAATGGAGATAACGGTTGAAATGTCAGCTGTAGCTGAAAGAAAAATCATTTGACAAGATAGATTCATTAACTTTTCATCCTCCTTCAATAAAATGATTTCCCATTGTGTTTTCCAGACATTCACACTGCTCAGAAATAACACTGGAGGCGTTTCCATGCTGTGGCCTCTGTTCTGACACCACCTCCAGCATGGGAGGTGCAAGAGGACGTCAAAACCAGGGGAGCAGATGGCAGATGAAGCACTCAGCCCCCAGTCTGAGCCAGGGAAAAGCACACACTGCAGCAACCTGCAGAAAGTTGAAGTAAGCAAGCTCCAGAGGGGAAGGGCCACCCATCCCAGCTGGATTCCAATGGGATATAAATGAGATGTCCAGCAATGAACTTGCCAGTTGGTGTCTCTTGTACCCTGTGGTGTCAACAAATTATCCTTGCTAAATTCCTCCTATGCATAAACCATCCTGGTACATGTAGAGTGCATGGAGTGGGTAAAATCAGCTCAACCAAAGATTTTGTATAGATCAAATTCCTTTTCATAGGATCTTACATTCAATTTATTCAATTAAACTTACTCAATTAAATTATCCTTGCTAAATTCCTCCTATGCATATACCATCCTGGTACATGTAAAGTGCATGGAGTGGGTAAAATCAGCTCAACCAAAGATTTTGTATAATACTTCCTGTTCATTGGATCTTGCACTCAATTTATTACAGTCATTTCCCTGCAGAAAAGATCAAAATATGTTGGTTTTTTTTCCCTGTGTTTTCTCACTCCCTAAGCTCACCACAGGAGTTGGGAGTTATTAGTAGCCATGCTTGTAAAAAGTGAATTTTAGGCCAAATAATTAAGTTTACTATTATTTATTATTAAGTTAAGTTTATTGACTGCAATATCATATTGTGTAGCTACGTGATTATGTCAAGTGCCAAATTGTAATTCAGGCCATACTGTCTGTTACAGTATGAGTCTTCGAAATCCCACATGATTTATGCAACTCATACTAAAACTTTTGAATATTCATAACAATCCTCACAATCTGTGGGCAAAATACACCCATAATAATTCACAAATCATTTAAAATAATTAGTACGTTGGAGGATTTTCATTCTGTGATCAATAATTGAACAGTTAAAGGGGTAAAAATCTGTCAAGTGAATTATTCATGGTAAATCTCACCCACTGCAAGCAAAAACTTCAAAGAACACGTTCCCATTTTGCTCCCTCAGACAAGGCATGGTGGATTTCCAGGCTGCAGATCCCATGAGGAAGAGCTCAGGGTCAGTATTTTGTGGGAATCATGTGAGAACTAAAAGATAATGAATTTAGCACAGGCCACGTAAGGCAGGGTTAAATAGGCATCAGCGACTTTATCAATAAACTGGATTTGATGGCTCAGTGCCAATATTCTGCATTTCCATGGATGGAATCAAATCAAATGTAATGATCCCGCTGGCAGACATGGGGAGTGCTGCCCAGCCACTCAACTCAAGCATTTTTGAGTCATCTGCTGAGCAATATAAAGTGTGGAGGCTCCAGACAACAGAACTAAGGTTATTTTCATTAACAAATAACCCCTCTTTCTTTTTTTGATGTATCCTTGTGCTACAGAGATGTAACAGAGGTTTTGAATTGTTGCTTTTAAACCAATTAACTAGTTTATGGTTATTTTATTTTGTTTTCCTCTTCCAGGTGCTATTAATTGTCATTATCTACTGATTAGATAAAGAGTACAGAAGTCTGGAATCTTGTGCTGGGGGTTCCAGATGTATTTTTTTTAAAACTCAGAAATAGTTGCAAATGTCATTTATTAACATAAAATTACATTTCAAAATTACATTATTAATAGAAAAATAGCTTGCCAATGAAGATTAATAGAATACCATTAGAAGACATGGATTTTCTAGCTTTATTGAATCAGTCTCCTAGGAACAAATTGTGTTAGGAGAAGAAAATCTCACTGAATATTCCTATGTATTTGTTGAAGAATATTTTTATTAGATCAATATATTAAGGCTACAGAAATGTGCAAGACTTAGTATCCTGATTTCTTATCACAAGTGGTACTGAGCACCGGGGCAGTGCTCTGCAACCAGTGCTTTGCTAAGGAATATCTTATTCATGGTTTAGAGAAGAAGAAAGACGATTACAATTTCTAAATTGCTACACTCATTTCAGAAGAGAAAGAATACAGACAGGAAGCAGAAATGAAAAATATGTTAAGGCCTGTATGGTATAGCAAAGTGTATAAATAAATCACTACATCTCTGAAAGCAGAGAAGTTTCCCCTCACCTGACCTCCATCTAGTCACTCTGAGGAGGAGATAGAAGAAAATGATGGATGTTTCCTCATCCTTACTATTTTCTATTTCACAGTCTGGAATGAAAAGACGAAAATCTCATGTGATGAGATTTTAATGTCATGAAATATGAAAGACAAGTTAAGACAGGAATCCTGATCTGAGTGTGGTACCTGAAAACTCTAAAGCACTATTCTCCAAAGCTCACTTTGGAGTAACAGAGGATTTTGAAATGCTTGTACATAATTTCTACTTCTATTTCTGTTTTGGAGGAAATACAGCTTGCTCATAGTTTAATAAATTCACTTACAGGCTAAAAGGAAGCACCAGGAACAGAAGGTTTAAAGGAGCATTGGGAATAGCTGCTTACAACAATACAGCTAAAATAAAACCTCTGTGAGGTGCCGAAATGCAGACTCTTTGCTCAGGGCTTAACCAATACTTTAGAGTTGGCATCTGTGACAAATTGGTTCTGGATTATTAGTCAGACCTCAGGCTATTGTTGAGGCATCAATCTCTCATTCCGTGGCATCTGCTCATTCACTAACCTGTGCAGCTTTGTGTCAGAAAGTCAATTTTTGTCCAAGGATTTGATAGATGTTAATGTGATTGTTTCAGCCTCCATCCTTTTGTTCTAGCGATGATGGCTCAAGCTTTACTCTGCAGAATCTAAGACTGAAGCTTGACTGGATAATAAGGCACAAGATTTGAATTCATCTGCCTCTATCCTCTGCCAAGGAACAGATTTCTCTGTTTAAGATACAATTCAGCAACCAAAACCCAGAGAAACTGGGTGCAGTTTCTCCCTGTGCCAAGCTGGAACGCTGTGCTGTTGACAGATGATGCTTTATGTTGGAGCGTGGGGCTGATGGACACCACCTTGATGTCTCTGGGACTCAGGACATTGCCTGATGACTACTTCAGGATTTAGATTTATTTTATTTTATTCAATATTGCATTATCTGTACTTACACTTTTATATAATACGAGCTTTGGAAATGTTTGACTTAAAGTGGGATGGATTTTACAAGCTTTTTCTTGGGTTACCCTAACTAAAAGAATATAGTTTGAAAAGAAAATGATGATATGTTTCCCATTCTTATCACACAGTGAATTAATTTCTGGTTTTAGTTATAAATACCAGTTGAGAGATATTTGATTAGATGACTAACCAAGCATTAATGAATTTTCATTACTGTATGAGATAAATTATATATTAACATAATAGTCTTTATGATACCTCATCAACTTTTGAAAACACAGTTTCTATCCCAATTATTTTTCAAATCAGCACTGCAAATGATAACTAATTTTAATGCTCATATTCAGCACTGTGGAATCAAAATCAAAAATATATAGTGGAAAAATAAACCTCACTTGAAAATTAGATTTGTAGTTAGACAAATTATGCATCTGATGGAATTATTTTCTAAAAATGAAGAATTCATCTTTAGATTTTTAAAGAGAGAAGACCTTCATATAAAGTGATGCTCACTGTGACACTGAAACACACAGATTTTAGTTTTCAAAGTGTCTCAAGGAGGGTGAAGTGGTTCCTGTGGAATGTGTAGCACAAACTGCAGTTCCATGATAAAATTGATATCTGTTGGGTGCTACGGTCCCCCTAATTAGTATTTCTGCTCTTACATATCTGTCAAACACAGGATGGACCAACAGAACCTAATTAGCTGTTTAAACTCATTTCTGTGCCACATTTAATCTTGAGCTTGTCACATTTAAATTTCTTTAAACCTTAATAATATTCAAGATCATGCACTCGTGTTAAAGGCAACATGTGTTTGAGCCATAATGAATGGCTGATGAGAAAGTATTCATTATGACTCCAACAACTTTTTCCTTTATTTATCCAGGTCAGTCATTTATCTTTTCTGTAAGATTTATGAGGTTGTTTTACTCAAACCAGTGGAAAAACTAAAATCTGATAACTTGTTTTGCATTTCATGTGTTGCTAATTCATCCACATTTTTGATCACTAATACCATAATTTTAATATCCAGCTGAAAAGTAGTGCTTAACTTATTACAAATATTTAATTTTCATTTCACATTAAGCATATAGACTAGCTTAATTGCATTCAAAGACTAAAATATCTGGAAAAAAAATACTGGAATTTCTTAACTTCTTTATTAATATTTTTCAAGGAAACTCTATATGTGAAGCTACTTTAGTTGTCAATATCAAGAGGTAAAAACTCTCTGCAATAAAGAGATATTAAGAATTGCCATGATTTAGCATTTTGATATTTGATTTCACATTCTGAAAAGCAGCTGCAGATGTGTGCTACTCTGACATGTGCTCCCAGCCCATTTTAAGCATTGGTGATTTAATAAACGTTGTTAACAAAACTTGTTATTAAGGAGCAATGGAAAGCCATACCAGAAATAGAGCAGTGGTCACTATATAACACTTGCATTAAAGTTTTATACATAAAGTGGATGTAGGAATTCTTGCTGGAGGGAAATTGAGAGATTCATTTTCAAGGTTCCTTAATGCTTTTGTCAAACAAAGCTGGGTGCAGAAAACAGGCGAGACCTTTTTGTAGAAAACAGATGACGAACTACAACAGGGCTGTGCCTCAGTGTGTGACACAAGAATCAGCCTTGGGCATCTTCAGGGGCTCAGACCAGATCCTGAGAATGATTTTTCCAGGTAACATCACTGATGTTTCCAGGTGGTTTTGAGCAGCTGAGCCTCAGAGCTCGAGCCACAAAAAGGCCAGGCTGGGGCACGTGGACAAACGTCACCATGCCATGTGAAATGCAGCCACACTCCTAAGGCTTGTCCTGGTACAAAGCAGTGCTAATATAATATATAAAGGCTATTTCCTGTTTCTCTAGACATCTCCTAAATAAACATATGCCTGCAATATTTTCAAGCTCTAAAAACATGCATACTATTAATGCCTTGTGGGGGCTGTGCCAAGAGAAAGAAATCTTAAACATTTTGTATCTTCACCAACCCTACACACTCCCTGTCATCCATCATGTAAAACCATTAAAAGACATAAGGTTTTTCAAGAAGGAGATCATTTTCTCCTTTTCTGATGAGGTAATAATATTGTACATCATTTTGGATGAGGATATCTACAGGATGGATGGGTGCCCTGCACAGGGCGTGCATAAAAAACTCTGAGAAGGGACGATAAAAAAATAGTAGCGTTGCACTAATTGAAATCAATCATTAGTTATTTTTGCCTTAATGAAATTAGTTCATGGATTCTGCTTCAGGATCTTAAAGGGAAATAAAAATGTGATATTCAAAGTTAGGCAAGGAGTATCTACTCAGAGGAGAAATGCCTGCAATAAGATCTCCTCCAATAAGTTCAGAATTCATATTCAAAATGAAAAATCAGGGAACATATCTATTTTGGCATGCTATAATTAATGGCTCCTTGATATTGATAGCAAGGTCAGGTTTTTTCATGTTTCATAAATCTTTTTAAATAAGAAAGATAAGGCAACAGTTAAAACACTTTTTTGTTCTTCAGTTCTCTGTGATCTGAATGGAAATTAGCCAAAAAAAGTGTCACCATTAGCCCTCTACATCTTCACCTGAATTTTCCTGATACATCTAATATTGTGACTTTGAGCAGCAGAAATTTACACTCAATGTCATTGACATACATGTTATGACAGAAGCCTAATTTTTAATTTAGACACTGCTAAACTAAACAGGAAGACACGTCCGTGTCATGTTGAGTACTTAATTTTTCCCCTGTATTTTTCATTATCTGCCCTGATTAAAGAGGTCGATTCCTATTCTAAAAACGATGTACAGAGAATAAATTAATAATTTGCTGTGTCAATGCAATTCTTTTTAAGTGACAAGCTGCTAGTCCTTTTACACTGCTTTGCTGTCCAGATTATAGTACCCAATTTATTCAGGTTATCACATTTTCTAAGCTGTTACCCCTCTGGCAGCTATCACTCTCCATCAGAATCATAGGCCTAAACCAGTACCTGATTATTTCTAGATATTTAGGCAGCTGTCCTGTTGATGTGATTTCAAATGAGATTTATTCTTTCTAACAGAAAACCCAGTGTTGATTCACTCAGCTTTATGGCGCTGTAATCAGCAGGAAGCAGCTCTCAGGTAGTCTCCATTTTATTTAAATTGCATTGGCTAGCTCAGCTCATGCTTTTCTTCGCTAAATATAATGAAAATATGGAGTGAATAGTTTTCCTAGATGATTGCCCCATTTAAATGCTTAGGGGCTGGTAAGAAGATGCCCTAAAGTAAAATTCTGAATACAGTCTGTACTAAATGTATCAAGACACTTCTCCAGTTTGGCTTTAAAGTTGGAATATGGACTGTTTAAAAGTGTGACTAAAATAGAAAATAAAGTAATTGAAACATTTATTGTGTCCAGTGCTGTGAAATCCCCGTCCCCCAGCCTTTGGCAAGGAATAGGATATGTAACAATCATAGCATTTTTCTTTTCTATTTTGCATATAAATCCATTCACACATCTGTCTTGTGCCAGTCACCACAGAACCATGGAATGGTTTGGGTTGGAAAGCACCTTAAACAGCCTCTCGTTCCAAGCCTCCAGTTAAATTGTCCAGCCTGAAAACTTAATGCACAAAGCCATTATCTGCTATATTTAGGGCATAAAAAAGCCATAAAATCATCTGTTTCCCTCTTGTGCAGTGAGCTCATACCCACTGAGGCTGAGCTGGATGTTTAGCTGGTTTCATCAATAAAAATGTAACAGAGAAAGAACTACAATGGTGTCACAAGATTTGTGTTTATGGCTCATGTAGCTGCCCCAAGGAAAAGGCAGGAAGTCACAAATGAGAGAAAGAAGCAAACCAGGGTATTGTAATTGTGGATGATTTCTTTTAGCCCTGACTAATTCTCACACTGTACGAGTTCCCTGTCTTAAATCCAGCTTCTGGTGCACTCCCCCTCTAAACCAGCTTGGTAAATTAGATATAATTTTTCAAGTATTGTTTACAAACCAAGTAGCACAAACCCAGCTGGAAGAGTTGTGACGAACACTTGATGTCATTTCCTCACCCCTCCCTACCTGAGCAGAGGACTGGAGGCACCAAACCCCCACCCAAACCATCCTTCTGCAGCAAGTCATGGCATGTTCACATCTTACATTAATTCCCCTTTCCTGCCCAGGCCAGGGGCACAAAGAACAAAGAGCCAGCACAGGAATTCTGCACTGCAAGGTTCTAAAATTGCCACAAAAATAAAATAGCGTGTGCGTTAGAATACACCGTGCTTCTTGGACAATTTCATCATAATTTGTCATTCATTCTGAGATATTCATTTGTCTAAAAGCAATTAAAGCTTAATTGCTGCATAACCTGAATAATTTAGAAATGCAAATCAGGATAGCAGGCAAGCAAGTATGTGTTCATTAATTTCTTTGTTATCACCATCTGTTTAATTAAAAAAATGAGTTTTACTGAATGACAGCTTGCTAACTATATAAACGTTTTCCTTAATTGAAAATGTCTTTTGCAATTGAGGTCAGCATCTGACAAAAATTGTTTGAGCTTTTTCAAGAAACATTTTCTCTAAACAAATTGTTGTATTTTTAAATTCACATTAAAAAACATTGCCAACATATGCAGTGTAATTCAAGAAATGACATCTTCACTTCTTAATGCAAAACCATAATTTTAGAAAAAAATCAGTGCTTTGGAAAAGTGATGGTTATTACATGAAAGGTATATGAGATTTATCATCTTTATTATAGATTATTTTGAAAACTTTTATAAAATCCAGATTCAAAATATGAATACCTCTGGCAAAAAAAATAGAAAATCATCTGAAGAAGGAAGGAATGTTTCAAAAGATGGATCAGTGCTTTTGTTTGGGAAATAAAAATAAAATAGTTTTTCGAGTAGCATCTTTATAAAGAAGTTAGTTCTTTACAAGAATATACAGCTCTTCATGACTAATATTTATCAAACTCATTTTATTCCACCTGGTTTTGCTCCCACTACCTTCTCTCCATCTGTAGCAGGGTGGGCAGGCCCTGACACAGGTACCCAGAGCAGCTGTGGCTGTCCCTGGATCCCTGGAAGTGCCCAAGGCCAGGCTGGACAGGGCTTGGAGCAGCCTGGGACAGTGGGAGGTGACCCTGCCATGGCAGAGGATGGGCTTTGAGGTCCTTCCAACACAAACCATTCAATAATTCTATGATTTCTATACTCAGGAAAAAAGGAAAATCATTTGCATCACATTAACACGTGTTTTAATGTCATCTTACATTTATCTTGGGTTGGTCTAAACAGACAAAACTGGGGGTCTGAGGACAGAGCTCCAAATAAATAATGCACATGCCTGCAAGCCCACTGTGTGTTAATCAAGATTTAAGCTATCAGTGCCATACTTTCTCTGAGATCAGTGAAATCATCATCTGGGACAGGAATCTGGAGGAGTGCAGAGGGGCAATGTTGTACTCCTGTACTGCAAACTCATTTAATATTCACCTTGTGTGGTTTACACAATTAATTATATTACTTTGCTGTAATTTAAGTTACACTTGGCTTCTACTTCTCCTACTGCAGTTAATAGAAACTTTCTCTTTATGGCTTCTGTATCAGCACCAACATATTTATAGAGGGCCCAAAAAGACCTTTCTGCATGGAAGGCAACAGTGGTGATAAAGATGACAAAACTTTGGTGATTTGCACTGAAAAAAACTCCCAAGAATGCACTTTCTCTCATGCTACTCTTTGCTGTATCCCCTTTTGCAGTAAATTACTGGGGTAACTGGGAGATGTGCCCTTAAATGTTTTGTTAGTAGACTTTAAAAAAAGAAAAATCTATCAATGCAAGGTCATGGTTGTTCCCCTAAACAGTTAAAAAGTCAATGTGGCAAAAGTCAGGGTGACACTGCAAGCCTCGGGAGTTGGTAATTCCCTTGCAGGAAGTGTCTCTGTCCTCATTTAAATGGTCTTTAGATTTTTCTAAGTGTGGTATAAACATCATCTGACATTTGCAGGCTCTTCCTGAATGTTCTGATTATCACTGGAGGCTCTGGGTAACACAACAAAGATTGAGCAACTTTTTGATGGCAGGAGAATGCAACAGGAGCTCGTGAAGAATTCCAGCCTGGATCTGTTCTGGAGGAAACCTTGTGTGATTCAGGTGTTTGTGGTTATCGTGGGCAGATGCACAGTTTTGTCAAACTGGAAAATTCCTTATGAAACAAAGTAACCCTGGTGATTAGCTGCAAGAAATTGTTGTTTGCTTATGGTTTGGAGCTACTCTAATGTGAGTGTGGATATTAATGTGTTTTCATGGAATTACAGTGAAATTACATGGGAGATTTAGCAGGTAACGCAACACAAACACTCTTGTGGAAACACAGAAAGGTGAAAATTTGTGGACAAAACCATCAAAAAATCCCATTGAATGCAAAAATATAAAACCCCAAGGAAACAAAATCAAACTACAAATTATCAGCATGGGTTTGTCAAAGTTGCACAATCCCAGTGTTGAGTTATTAATTTGTAAGTACCATATTAACACTTATGCATCAAAGGATCATTTTGGCTGGATATTTTTTCTCCTTTCACTAGATGGCAATATTGTATTATATTTCAGTATATAAGTAATGTTTAAATAAACAAGGCACAAAGATAGCCAAGTAAACTGTATCAGTGCATTAGAGAAATTAAGGGATAATTAAATTAAAATTTTACTTTAATGACTTGTATTTCCACAACCTCTCTCAGTAAGAATATCACTTAGGTTTTCTCTTTGATGAACCACATGCCAGTTCTTTGGTGGTACAGTGAGATTCAGCACTTTCCCCCACAAAATGATATCAACCCTCCCTCTGCAGCTCCCATTGAGAGGGATTCCCAGTTCCAGTTTCTATGCACACAATAACTAAAGGGAAACCAAAGACTGAAGTGCAAACACACTTCATTTTATTAGTCAAAGTCATTAGCACGGTTTCCTCATTACTCCTGTATATATGTGGTGGAATTGTTTGGGATCCCTGCTATGTGACCTTTCTAGTCCTTACAGCTCCCTGAATTTGCCCTTACCTCAAGAGGTCACATGGAATTAATTCTCCTCAGCCTCAGATTAAAGTTGTGTTTGTTTCCACTCTTTTTCTGTACCTTTGCAGCAAGAACCAAGCGAAGCAGGAAACATTAGATGAAGCAGAAGACTGATTTATTGGTTAAAGGGAAAGAAAATGTATTACAGAAGAAGAATGAGAAAGTTGCAGTGACAGAACCCGCTTTTGAGGTGTGTTCTAAACATTAATTGGACCAGGAAACAGAACCTCAGTCAAGCCTGCATGCTCAGGTCATTAAGCAAAAGATTTATTTGTAGGTTTTTTCAGATTCACTAGCTGTGTAACCTCGACAGGAATGATTGAGAGAGTTTGATTTCAGGTGACTGAACACCCATTTGCTCCAGGCATGTTTCTGGTTGGTAGGAAATAAGGTATTTAAGATTCAGCTTTTGAGAGCTGGCAAGAACTAGTGCTAGTGCACACAACCTGCAGAGTCTGGAGAAATTGTTTTAATGATGAAAGGTGATTAGGAAGCAGTCATGATGGCAGCAGCCTCATTTTTCTTCCACAAAGCTACTCTTTTCCCCGGTAAACTTTTATATGGTGGCAAATCAAAGCAGTCTGAAAAACAGTTCCCTGCCTCCTGGTCCACTTGCTATCAAAAGGGCTTGAAAACTCTCTTTGACTTTGAAAAAGTCATCTGGTGTGATCAGGACGGGTTTGACTCTGGCACTGCAGCTGCAGCATTTACTGCAGAAAGAGACCCAGTGCTTGACAAGAAGGGGAGCACTTGAGAAAAGCACCACCAGACACACACATCTCCTTCGGGCACCCTGCACAGATACCCAGACACAGAGTTCCAGGAGACATCCAAGGATTTTCAGTCCAGCCCTGCCTTACTAATGATTACACGTGTAACAGCTGTAAAGCAAGGCAATAAACCTTACATCAGAGCTTATTATAAGCGATTCATTTCCTGACTCAATTCTGAGATCATTATATCATCTAAAAGAAATGAAAATTTCAGATGTGGATCTCTAAGTGGCTCATTCTAGATACATATCACTGAAAACATTCACCTGATATAACAGGCAACCATACAACAGAATCCATTTTGGATCTTTTATTGACCTTTCTTACTATTTAAGTCTTTATTTAGATTGTAGTTGCTTTCAAGATATTCACTCTAATTAATTTTAAAATTGTGTTTTACAAACTAAAATGTTTTTTTTTCTTTTTGAATTTATGTCTGCATTTGGTTTTAGCATTTCTTCCCCCCACCCTCCCTGTTACATCAGGTGTAATCGAAGACATTAGCTCTGCCTACAAACCTTGTCCTACAAAAGACTCTTTGTATCAGCAAAATACCACTGATACTTTTCCCTGGAAAGTGATGCAGTGAAAATTCACGAAAACAGAATATACCTAATCTAGTTCCTTACTGTTATTGCCTTATTGCAGTAGCATCATCCATTTGGCCACGGACTAACACAAAGGTAATTGGATTTTGGCTCTCACTAATTCCAGTGGAAAGCTGTAGAACCTTACTGCTAATCAATTAGAAACATCTTTTGGCTTCTAGTGAGATTTTCTACATGGACAACCCACTTATTTTTCTCATTTCATCAGTTAGATTTATTCTGAGCTTCTACGCTACTCAGGACAAGGAGTCATATCTTACATGGCTAAAGAAATTGTTGGTTTCTAGGCTGTTTACATAAAATTCCATTTTATGTCTGTTCCAGTTTGCATCTGTCTGTACTGAGCACGGGACATCAGCCATAAACTGTGTTCAAGGGTCTCTCTGCACTTACTGTGCAATAAGATAAATTCTTGGAAGGAATAATTCATTCTCCTGGAAGGAATAATTTAACTAATATGGCTTCATATCCCCATATATATCCCTACACTATAGAAACAATGTAGAAATAAAGTTTTTTAGGAACTATTTGTTTGCCACAATGACCTTGGCATATTATTTACTACTCCATTTTGCCTTTGTGGCAAGCACCGAAAAAAAGGGATAGCAAATGGTTGTCCTGTTCAAGAAACAGTACAATGCCTGTGTTCCAGTTCAGGGCTCTAATGCATCATCACATCAGCTTAAGTCATGGAGGGTTATTTCATTCTAACATCTTTTTTTCCCACTACTTCCTATTTTCTTATGGGAGGGAAAAAGAAGAGAAAGGAAAAGCCCCATGAATTCAAAGGCTAAGGGTATGCCTTGGTCTTTCAGAGAGGTTAGAAGGAGGTGAGGTTAAGGAATAAACTTAATGGATCATTTTTAGTATTCTATTTAAATAAAATTTAAATTAGGGAAGATGTATACCACAGTATTTTTGAACTGCAAGATGCAGGATACCTATTGAACTCCTCCCTTGCTTATTAAATTGGTAATAGAATAACAAGGAGACAAATGCATCCTCATTTAACCCCCTATTTAGCATGCAAATCACTAATAAGAAGGGCTTGCAAAGTCTCTGATGCAAATTGTGTATAAACTTGCAGGGTGAGGTAACAAGTGAAGAAATGATTTGGGCTTTAAGCACTTTACATCCTTTTATACCGAACTTCCACACGTGATTTATTACAGCAGTATAACATCATCTTTACACCTACAAGGGCTTTTAGTGAATACTGCAAATGTTTTCTGCATATCAAACATTCCCACATCAAATACAAACGGTGAATGGGCATTCTGGCTGGGATGTGCATCAAGACAGTGCTGCAGAACTACACCAGCAGCCTCATTATTCCACAGTCCTGACCTGTGGCTCGGGGGACCAACGGAGCTGAGAACACACCCGATGACTTTGAGCATTATCTCTGGGTACTTGGGCTTAGGAAGTTGCAGTAATTCAAATCAGGCTCCAAGCAGAGCTCTCAGACACGTCCTGAGCTGTCAATAAATGGAAGATAAAGCAAAGAGCTCATGCTGGTGTAGGACAGCTCGTGTCCTGGACAGGCTGGAGGGACCCGAGGGCTGAGCCACCATCCCAGAGCAGCCTCAGGGAGGGACAGCTGCCCCTCTGGACAGCACCACCAGTGACACTGCAAGGTCCAGCTTTAACTCCTACAGGTAAAAAGGGAGGTCTGAAAACTTCACTTTTCAAAGAGATGCCGCCTCAAGATGTAAATTTAACAATTACTGCAAGAAAATAATTAAGAAGGACTATATTTTTTATTATATGTTGGATCTATGATGAATTTTTGGGAATTCTCTGTAATCCATGACAAGGGGTGGGAGGGGATGTAAATCACATTGCAGTCAGCTGATCCCATGACATTTCTTTCATTTAAGGTCAAAACCTCATTATTTCAATATAATGAAATCTGGAAGCAGACATTGGTTTCGATTTGCCTCTAGCCTAAAATTCCACTCAGAACATGAAATGAAGTCACAACTTAATAGTGGTTCCTCACACAAATGCCAGAAAACATGGATGACCAGGGCAGAAAATGCCATGCCTGATTTTTAAGATACTTAGTATTAGATTCTGAAGTGAGTTTGATGTATTCTGTTGAGTTCAACACTGTTTCCTTATGAAAAATCAGTTCCTATACTACAGTGATAACTACTGTTCTCAATTTGTATCTGCTGATCTTTGAGGTCTTTATTGACAAAGAATATTTAAATAGGGGTTCAAGCAACAACTTTCTTTAATTCCAAGACTGACTTCTCCAACCTAGGTATTAAATTAATTTATCAGTGCTAAGGGATGATTCAAGAAACCATCAGCTACTCTAAACAGCCCCCCAGAGCTGCCACTCTTCAGCCTTTGGCTTTATCCTCATGAAAAAGCTTCAGACAATCACTGTGGTCTTGAGCTCCTTGGGAAGGAGTGGGACAAGAGAACAAATGGGGCCGAGACAGAGTTCACAAATTAAATTACCAGGTATTATAAGGCAGCAATGTAATTATATATTATGGAACTTCAAAGCTCAATACTCATGTAATCTTCCCCATTCTCCTATAAAATATATTTAACATTAAAAAAAAGTCAGGGAGGTCTCATACTGCTGTCTGCTAGGCTTTAAATACTTATTGATGAGGATGACTGAGGCATTTCAGTGGCTGTGTGGTGCACAAGGGGATCATATCTGCTCCCTGGCCAAACCCACGCAGCTCCCTTTTGCTCTCTTACTCCTTCATGTCTGCTCCAACTTGGGCAGATTTCTCCATTTTTGGGGGAAAATTCTGCACTCTCAAAGCTGCACTTGCTCTCTGCCCCTTCCACTCATCACGCTTCTGTTACCTCTCCCAACCTCAGCTCGTTCTCTGTGAGAAGTTGACAGAAATACAAACCCCAATGTCCTAACTACTGAGTTGTGAGGAGTTTGGGATGCAGGTTTTTATTTTTAGTTTATCTAGCGGTAGCTGGCTTTTCCAGATGGAAAGATGACGCTACAAAGCACAGCGCATATTTGTCTTCATGAATTTCCGTTGTTATGTCTCTGGCTGAATATTCATTATGAATTGATCAACATATTTTATTGCTATGTCTCACACAGATTGTTTCTGGCTCTTGCTGCCTATCAACATGTTGATTCACCAACTGGTAGGCCATTTAATTTATCAGCTGTTTTCAGGGCTAATATTTAGAGGGAAAAGAGCACAAAGATAACTAAAAAAAAAAACCACAACAAACAGAAAAATAAAAGAAAGCCCTTATCAACTATTGTGCTCAGTAGTGGCAAAGGAGTGCATCAGTGTCCAAGCTCAGCCTAATCAGCAGGCTGCAGTGTTGGTATTGCCACGTTACAGCCCAGCTTCGGCTGACCCAGGCAAAGGGGACTGAGGCAGCTGCTCCTATCTTCCTCCCCCAGACTGGCAGAGCAGGAACAATGCTGATTTGTTTATAGCAAATCTCTTAACTTCATGTCCAAATGTCCTGCCCCACGCTCAGAGCTGCTGCCGTATGCCGGAACAGACGCCAGGCCACTGCGATGACCTCAGATCACCGAGGCTTCAGCTTTACTGATGGCACTTTCAAATATAACTGTGTAGGAAAGTATGCCTCAAAGTCTGCTTTTGAACCATGTTAAAAAAAAAAAGCCTTATTATTTTTACCCTGTTTTCTGCAAAGACAGAGTAATACTAACCCGTGTATCGCTGTTTTACACCACTTTTCAGTCAGCCAGTGATCTGTGGCCCTTGCATATTTTCAGTGTCAGATTATACATACACATCATACATCACTGGATGTTTTGATACATATGTCTCCAATTCATGCTAATTAACACTTCCAAACCGATTCTCCATGCACTCAGACCTTCAGACATCAGGGCCCCCCCAAATGAACCTTGGAAGGAAACCTGTTATTTCCACAGACTTGGAATTAACCTGCCCAGAACCAGAGAGCAGATGCTCAAGGGTGAGTGTGGCAGACCAGTTGCTCAAGTGAAGCTGTTACAAGTCTGGTCAGAGCTATGAAACTCCTTACAAGTCTTCACATTAATCTTGCCCAGATGAAAAAAAGATGATGTTCAAGAAAAAACTGGAATTAGTTTAGCCCTGGGCCTAAATGTTACAATCTCACAATTTGTCCTAAACTCTGTAGAAACAGTCTGGGGAGGCTTGGTCAAAGGTTGGACTGAGTAATTTTGGAGATCTTTTCCAGCCTGAATGGTTCCATGGTAAAGAAGGGCCATCCAGGATCATTATTCACACACATGGAGTACAGACCATTCTCATTTGCACAGAATACAGTGAAAAACTACACAGCTGAGAGCTTCTCTGACAGTGGCAGCTAAATGCTGTCAGCTAAAGCCTGTTTTACCTAGGGATTAATTAGTGAGGTATTTAACTGACACAGGAGAGCCTTTTCCAATTTGGAGGAGGGTACAGGCCTTGCATAAATGAAAATATGATGTGACTTGTCATTTAAAAACCTAAATTTTGAGGACAGTATTTTCTTTTTAGAGACTCACACTGAAATTTATGATTTCTTCCAGTATGGTTACCCTTCCAGGACAAGCACACAGAACTGCTAGGCAGAAGATAAAGGCCAGTGTCAAAAAATGCCAGTCATCCACTGATGAAGTTGGTGAAGTAGGATGTATAGATAAAATCATAAATTTATGCAGGACATGTCAATACACCTTCCTAACAATGCAGGGAAGTTTGAATGATAAATTAGAACAATTGGAAAGCCACTTCCAAGAGAAAATGAGCAGCTCCTTATTTAAGCTTTACTAGATCCCTGTTCTCATGCACCACAGCCCAGCAAGCACATCCTTTAAGGTGGGTAACTGACAATACTGAAAAGTGTGCCATTGTTCCAGACCAAAGCCCCTGGATTAGATTTCCAGACAAGCTACCTTAATGACTCTTTAAATACCTTATGTTGTCACACTTGGTGGCAATAATTTGAAATTTTGTATAATTTGTTTCAGCTTAGGTTCTTATTTCATGTAAGAGCTCAGCTGCTTTGCTGAAACATTTATATAAAATCAGCTTAATAGAACAAAAACTGAATATTTTTTAAAATAAATGTTATTATTTGACCTTTTATGAGTGAGCAGCAGTTAAAAGTGAGAGCAGTAGAAGGTTATGCCCAACATCCTAAAATTGCTTGCATGTCTTGCATATAATTCAGGTTTAAGAATTGATTGCTATAGCAAACCATGAAAATCCAATATTTAATTTACTCACAAAGAATAAGTCACAAAAGCTGATACACTGTGCCAGGACATGTGTCTGTTGTTACACTCACAGACAAATCAACATTTTTGTATGGAAATAAGTAAAAGATTTCTCCATCACCATAGCCAAAGAAACCCTCAAAATATCTGATGGTTTGGTTCTTAAACATTTCACTGCTCCAAGCTCTTCTCATATAGAATTGTGTTCGCATTAAATTGACAAGGGCAGTGGGGAGGGGATGGACTCTGATCCTTTCATCAACAATGCTCAGCTGTATAAAAATATACAGAGAAACTTGAACATCAAAAGGAAATTCAGCGCTTTTCCTCAAGTGATTCTTGCAAATACTTTTCAGCTGTACTTCTGTGCACTAAAATTTACATAATGATATTAAATAACAATAATAATAAATAGCTTCTCTGCAGTTAAAATACAGGTACATGTGACATTTTGTACACACTCAGCTTGCTCTGCAGGAGAAAATACAGAATCACTATCAAGAACCCTGACTTTTTACTTCATAAATTCTAAGCAGTGTGTTCACCAGAGAGCAAGAGATATGAATACCTGGAGTTAATTCAATTAGACATATGACAAACATTCAACAGTGTTGAGGAAAACAAGTTTTGACTGCTTTATTAATATTTTTCACTGGCAGAAACATTCAAAATGCCAGCTGCAAAAGTTACATATTACTAATACTTCCATTATGCATCTGAAAATAAAATAAATTGTGCATGGCAACATCTCAAAACTGAATTAACCAAATCACATCATTCTGGGAACATAATTTCTGGAGAGCTGAGATGCTTCTCAGATAAGCAGACATAAAAATTTAATACCTTCCAGCACTTGATTCTGCACAGAAGAAATTTCAGGATCTGCTGTGACTAAACATGGGCTACATTTGTAATAATACAACCACTACACCATCACTTTAAATGTCAGTATTGTTATTCAGCATGATTTCCTCTGTATGATGGCTCAAGTCAATTATAATGACAGATAGCATCCTACTGGCTTATCTGATTACCTCTGACCTTTTAACAGCTGCAGAAAGCCAAAACAGCCTGAAAGAAGAACTCATGCATATATGACACAAAACTGGAATTTCATATCTGAGCCATAGTCAAGAACTCATTGAATGTCAGCAGATTTCTGACAAAGCCTATATCAAATAATTTCTTGGATGGTTTGGCACCACGAGAGCCTGTCATTTATTATGGCTGAGTACTGACAGGAGACATAAACTTGATTAATTTTATATCAATACAAGATATGAAAGTCATTACAACATACAGTTCATTTTAAAAATTTGGAATCCACTACCCAAAGTAACCATTCATTTTGAGTATTATTTCTTTTATCAGAAGCTTGGTTAGATGATTTAAAGCTGGGCTTCACAGGGAGACAGAAATCAATATGGAGTGCAATTGTGTATATTCAAAAAATGTGCTTTATTTTTGAACAACAGATTACCAACCAACTACTCAGAGAAGTCTCTCACCCCTCACATGTCTTTTCTCATTCCTCAGACATGATTAGTCATATGTGACTCTGATAACTGATCAAAAGTTTATCTTTGTGTTGCTAAAAAGCCCAGAAATGCCCAACCCATCCCTTGTGCTATTCTGAAAAAGCCATCCAAAATGAAGCTGCACCTGCTTCTCATATTAAGCTGATATTAATTTCAATTCTCTTCAAAATCTTCAATTAATATTCATGGAATTTTTCAAACTGAGAATATTGGTTAAAAACAGTTTTAAATTCTCTGTACAAAAACCCCCACCAGAACAGAAAAGCAGAATAGAAATTTGACAGTTCCACAACCGAGACAAAATCCCAGCTATCCTTGGGAAAACATCACAACCACCATTATCTTCACCTGGAGCACAGTTCCACCCTAAGAAATCAGTGGTACCATGAGTTGCCTCTTTTGGGAGTCAGCTGGGAGAATGAAGAGTAAGAAGCAACTCAATGGTTACATTTATTGACAAATGAACTTTAAAGATGAAAACCAAAAATACCAGAATCAGTTGACTTCTAAAACTTACGAACAACTAAATTTGTAGTATCTGGCTAAAGGAGAACAAAACAAGAAAAGTAAAATGTCTACAGAGTTTTTTGTCCTGCCTATTGTCTTCTAATAACTAATTATGCCAGTTCATGCTTCAAAAGGAAAGCTATTATTTCTTGGTTGCTTGTTTTAATTTACAAACCTTTCTTTGGGAGCTCATTTTAAAAAAAGTCTCTGTTCAGATGCTCCTAAAGGCCCCATCACACCCACACACCATTTTCTCACCCCCCCTTTGCACCAGCTGCACATTCCCTGGGGCTTTGGAAACCTCGGTGCTTGATCAATCCCTGACCCTGAGCACTCTGCCCTGGTCTGCAAAGTTCTCACAGTAAAAACAAGGACATCTGACTCAATGGAATGGGGACCTTCATCCCAGCGAGTTTCAGAAAAATAAATATTGAAGAGATGGAAGAATACAATTAGGATAGTAATACATCTCAAACAATGTTAATAACCTTTAGAAGCAGAGAGAATACCCAGTTTATTCAGCTATCATAAAACAAATATTAAACATACTCTGGGAAAAAAGAAAAGATATGTCATTTCTGCTCAGAAAAGTAATTAAAAAGTGAACAGAATGGCTTGGCAGCTGCACAATAATCCCCTCCAATATCTCAAACAGCCCATACTGGTGCAAGATGCTCCACCTAGCATCAGTAGATAAGAATATTGCAGCAATCAATGGAATGTGTCCAATTTCCTTAAAGTCTTTCAACTACTGAGCAGAAATAATACAAATTTCAAGAGAAAATTTGAAAAAAATTCACATATTACTCCTAAAAAGAGTAATGGAGGGGATTGTGCCAGAATGAATTATTGTGTTCCTTCAAGAAGGAGAACAAGAATTTACTGATTGTGAGGCCCAAAGCAGTCAATACACGTCTGCAAGAGTTCAGCAGCCTCCCCTCTGAAATATGCTACAGGAAGGGACTGCTGTGTGTAAAGCTCTGTATAGATGCCATAACATCTATTACAAGAGAAAAGTCAATTAATGTGCAATCCAAACCTGGCTTTGGAGTTTATCTGCACACAGAATAAAGTCAGTAGCAGTAAGAGTATGCTATTTCCTCCAACAGTGGAGAAAATGAGGATGGTTTAATCAATATTATGACAATTTAAGTTTTGCTACCCTACTAGTCAACTCAGTAAACATCTATTGTGCAGGAAGGGAGTGTATTGGAAACAGGACAGTCAGAGGAGAAAAAACCAGTTAGCAGCTTCCTAGGAAGCCAATCTTATTGCATATTCCAAGAGATGCTTTACAAAATAAATGCTCCTTGAAAGCTGGCTGGCAGATATCCTAAATAGCAGAGTTTTTAGGTTTATGTTTGCCTTGGAGTTTTTATTTAAACCCCACAAGTTTTCAGAGTGAAAGAGCCCATCCAACTTCACTGTGTACATGCCAAATGTCTCCCCAGACAAGTGCACCAGCCCTGGTGGTTTATAAAGGTGGAAGATGGAGACGGGAAAGGTCTCAGTGGCATCAGGGTGCAGCTCATTGCTCCTCTGCTTTGAGCAGTGAAGACAATGAGGGACTCCCACTGATGCCTTTTTTGGGCTACCTAGAAACAGAGGGCAGACAAAATTAAGGGAATAAAAAGCAGTTCTAGTCATTGAAGGGCCCTCAGGTGCATTCAAGGCAGATGGAGCCCACCCAGAGGCTGCACTCAAAAACTGGACAGTGGGTCATGAGTTTTCATATTTTTATAAGTTTGGGCCATTCGCATATTGGGGATAAATCTTCCAATTCCAGCTCCAGGTAATGAAGTCATTTACCCCAAGTTTGCTGCCCCCAACTCACTTTTGTTTCCATCTCTCAGGCCTGGGGCAGTGAGGTGTCCTTGATTGCCAGGCCTGGAGAGGAATTGCTGTGTCTGACCAAAATGGGAAAGCAGCAGCTGACTCTGAATATAGACTTTAGAGTTATTCACTAAAGAACTGCAGGATTACAAACATATGAAAAATATAAAAGCTAAAATCCTAAGGCATCATCACAACAAGCACCACAGAGAGGAATGTTTATTTTTGCTGTGGGTGGTGCACTTTGTACCAGTCCACCTCCCTGTGCTTTCACTTCACAGTTTAGAAGCCAAGTTTGTGTCTTAGCTAATGTCTATGAAAAATTTGAGAATCAGTTATTTTTTTAGGACAGCTGAAACAAGGAGTGGAGCATGTAAGGTTTGAACTGCAGTGCTGAGGCCTGCCAGCTTCATTTTCACTCCTCATGCTGAGGTGTGCAAAACAGGGGAAAAGCTTAAAACTGCATCTAAAGTGGAGAATGGGTCCCAAAGTGCCTAAACTAACCTCATCCTCCTTTTAATAATCTCCCTAAGCTTCCACAGAAAATACCTTCCTTTGTTTTCAAACCAGAAACCACAAGCCAATTAATGCTCTGTGAAAAAAATTGTTGTTAAGGTTGTGTTTCAAACTCAAATGGCGATACTTTACAGTAAATGGACTTTATTTAATGCTCAATTAAATTTTAATTGCTTGGTGACACTATTCATAATCATCAAACTAGCTAATGTTTATTAATAGCCATTTCTGATAGAGTATAGCACCTCAGATTTCCATGTGAATTTGGGAAGACAAAAATAAATTTGATACAGTTGCCAGCTGAACAATCACATTAAACACACCTCTCGCTTTAATACTCAGGTGGCCTTAGCACATTTGAAAGTTTAAAACAAATAAAGTACAGGTAATAAGTAAACTGTAGATATTAGGGTAAAAAAAAAGCTCTCACACCTTGAAATCACTGAGACAGCACCAGAAAATATATTGGAAGTCACTTCACTGGAAACACTATAAACCATCAGGGAATTACCACCTCAGAACAACTTCTAAATATCTGACTTTTTAAACACTCCCATCCTAATTTAACAAAGTTATTCTCTGACAGCCACACATTTTAACACTCACCTCACTATCAGCAGGCTTCCCTCATATATTTCTCCCATGGCAAACTCAAATCCTCCTAAGGCACTTCTTCACTTTCTGCCCTTTGGGCTTGAGGCTTTCCAGAAGTTGCTTCTAATTGGTAGTTTGATGCTAGCTGGGGGAAGAAATTAAGCCCTTCATCATTCCCCACTGACCTGCTGCCTTGTAGGTCATGCATTTCCCACTATGAAGATCAGGTGTTAGTAGGAAAGCAGAATAAAGTGAATAAGCATTTGAAACATGGCTTTAATGTGTGGATATAATCAACATAGAAAATTCAAGTTATTGCCACATCAACAAGGTTTTTAACTGTAGGCAACACATGTGGGCTGATATTTTTATTCAGTTTTTCATTGTGTTTGGGGGAACTGTGGTGATGAGACCATTCTGTCTTCCACTGTGAGAACTGCACAGAAAGTTAATTGTGGCTTTGAGCTTAGTTCCTTTAGGAGTGTACACATTTGTCATGGATAGGTGTGAGAGCAGGTCATGTATTGCTCTGGAGAGGAGGGAAAGTATTTTTCTGTCATCAGGTTTCCAGGTCTACACAAACTTCAGCTGCTCTCTTCATTCTGATGCATGATTTTTATACATTGGAACCACTTAACCATAATATAAATACATATATATATATATATATATATATATATATATATATATATATATATATATTCACTGTGTGCAGTTGTTTTTAGTGACTGATGTCCTCACTCTGATATTTGGGTGTCCCAAAGGTGAGCTCTGCTGGAATCACCTGCAGTCACCTCACACAGGGTTTCCGGGTGCACATCATCAGGCTTAGGATGAGAGAGAAGAAGGTAGGAGTGAGATGATTTAAAGGAATTTATTTGGCATTTGAAGGGGAAAAGTTCCCTCCTCTTCCCACAGCACGAATGTGCTTTAAGGCACAAACCATTTCCATTATTGTATTTTCATCTCTGTGGTGGTGCTTTATCAGCCATGAGCAGCATAATGGGAATGGTTCATTTCCAGTTGGAAAGCCCTGGTCCTGTCCTGAGCCATATTTCCTCTGGTCCTCCCAATAGTTCAAATAATCTACCAAGAGCAACCTTTCTTGATGTGAATTACTGGCTTGCTGCCAAAAGGCAAAATTAAATCCTATGCAATTTTTCATGTAATAAATCCATTATTTGATGAAATTCACATCTAATCCAGAAAGTAATTTTCAAAATTGTCCAGAATTCATTTGGCAAAGTTAACTTTAGAAATCATATTCTCCTCTCTAGTACACAAACTGTGAACACCAAGATTTGCACACTTGAGAGGTCTCACTTTTACCTAGTATACTTCCAAGGCCTTATTTATATTGCCAGGTAAATGACTCTCAACATGAAATTATCATCTAAATTCTCATTCAAAAATGTGATAACTTTACTTTTTAACACATGTTCATGCTCTTAAAATTGCCTCTTTAGTACTTGAAAGTGCTTTAAACTCCCTTATTATTTTGCAATCCTTTACACAGCATTTAAAGATATCAAAATTTTTTTCCTTAGGCTCAGCATGTTGGTCAGAGGACTGGACCCTGTGTTGGGTCAGGAATTAGAGAGGCACGATCCTCTCGCCTCGGAAAGGTGCCCTGGACAGAGTTTCTGGGGCAGACACAGGGCTGAGTAACCTCCTGTGCTGCCTGGATTTATCTTAAGGAATTGTTGCATTATCTTGATTAAAACACACAAGTTGCAGAGGGAATGGAAATGCCTGAGTCCTCATTTTCAATGAGTTCACTGGGAGTTGCCTCCCTGCCCCTGGAGTGCATTAATACCTCAGATATTTTGATAGCTGAGATAGTGCCACACGAACCCAGCATGCACCACAGTCCCTAGCTATATTTAATTAGGATAGAAAGTATATATATATATATATATATATATATATATATATATATATATCTTCATTCTGTTAATACATTATGATTGAATACTTGTCAACCCACAGCACATTTCCAAAAGTGGCTGAAGGTTATTGTTAGAACAGCAAGTTATATGATAGTCTTCCACAGGGCTTGTTAACATTATCAGAATTACTGGTGAACAGGAAAAGTTATCCCTTGGGTACAGGATAAAGCAGTGTAAAATGCTATTACCTTCCTTTTAGTAGCTCTTTCAATAAAGATCTTTTTAAATAAAGTCAAGAAAATGACATAGCTCTTTCCAGTTTTCCTGTGAAGTAATTACAGCTGTAGATCCTTGACTTTTGTGTAATTTCAAATGAAAATTAACTAGTGTTAGATATCGATTGCTTTTCTCTATCATTAGGCTTAATGAACTAAGCATTAATACTGTCAGAATGGCATCTGGTTACATTAAAAGATGCAATAAGGATGTGTCAGCAGTTATTTCAAGGGCTATTTTATACACAATTTATGAAAAATAGAAATACCGGCTTATTTTCAAAGCCAGCAGTTTTCTGTAATTCCTTGGAATGAAATAATAACTTGCTCTTTTCAAAAGGAGCAGCTGAGTCTGGAGGTGGCACTGTTTCCCTTCAGGAGAAAAGTCAAATCCCACGATGAGATCGAGTCCAACACACCCTGGTGCAACTGGTGAATTTATGCAAGGGACACAGCTCTTAAGGAACATAATTAAACTAAACATATGTCTGATATGCACTCTAAATCCTCTGACACAGTCCTCCATATAGTATAGGATATGCCATCCCACTTGTGTTTGGACTGCGAGCAATTTAAGAATTTGAAGATCAAGACTCTTCCGCAGATTTACTTAGATTAAAATTTAATGAATTAATGAATTTAATAACCTTAATTGGCAACAGTTAGTTTAAAAGACACAAGAGAGTGTGGAATTCTGCAAACAGGACTTGCTAAACCACTCCAAAGTGTTTCTGCAGGTAGCTTCATTTAGGGTATGCCTTATAATTATAATTCCTTGTAATTTCTATTGTCTTGGCACGTCGTTCCAGCCTGCATACATCCTTACATCAGGAATAGTGACACAATCACATTTTGAAAACAGATAAGGCAATTTCTCCACTATCAGGAACAGACAATTTAAATCCTAGGAGATTCCATCTTCATTCCTACTCTCCGGCAAGACCCTCAAAACATAAACAACCATTTCTCTGTATAAATATAAATGTTTTTATTTTGAGTTTACCTCTTGGATGTTCTCATTTCCTTTCTCAAAGTGTTTATAGGTAGTTTACATGAAAGAAAACAAGTTTCTGTCTGTCAAAATAGGGATTGACTATGGATTTGTGTAATTTAAGCAGTTCAAACTTCAGGAGGAAACTTAAAAAATGTGTTGTCAAAGTATCCAGAAAGGAAACCATGTTCTTGATACCACAAGAGCATCGCTCAGCAAATGCAAAATTAGATGAATAGAGCCAACAATGGCAGAAGAAAAGGGGGAATTAAAGGAGATGTGCCATTCCCTTGCTGCACAGACACTCATTAAAGGCACTGAGAAATGTGTTTAAGGACGTGTCTCAGTCTGCTGCTTTTTCAGTGTCTGTCTCTTGCCTGCTGTTGTTTTTCTGGAATGAAAAGACCCCCCAATGCTTTGGGGCCATTCTCTGGATCCATTCCTGGGAGGGGGATTCTGCAAGAGCTGCTGTGCAGAAGGGTCCTTCCTCCCCAGTCCCTTTCCCTGGGTGTGTGAGCACACAAAGGGCAGGAGGACAGACTGACAATGGTGGGACAGCAGGAACCTTCACTCTCATCCTTGATGGACACACAGAGTGGCTGAAGGGGTAGGGGAAGAGACAGAGACAAGTCTGAGCCACTCCAGCAAGGACTTGCTTTTAGATCATTTACATTTTGTTACAGTTCCATGATATGATATTTTTTTGCAATTAGAAAACCTGTCAAAGACCTTTCCCAAATCTGGTGTGCCAGGCTGAGAGATCCTTGTGTGGTCCTTGGGGGCTTGGGCAACCTGCTAAACCCACACCTGCAAGGTAAAGTGAAAATAAAGATTATTTTCTCTACACAAACACAGGAGGTGAATATTTTGTGTAGCTAGAATTAAAAGTCCGTGCAAGTAAATCAGTTTCAGATTAAAAAAAAAAAAAAAAAAAAAAAAAAAAAAGGAAAGTAAAAGCGTTTCAGTGCTTGCTTCCATCAAGTAGAAAAGGACTCCAACTTTCTTAACAGGTGTTTTAGTTGTGTTTCTTGATGCAGTTTATTGAGCGAATGCATTCTGAGAGCTTTAAATTGAGATTTATTTGTCCTTTTGCTAATCATGAATCAACCTTCTTTTAGATCAATTAACTAAATCACTCTGGAGGCAGCTCAATGCATTCTTTATGGATGAAAACCTTTGTTCTCTATTGCCCATAATATCTCTCCACCCCAATAAATACAATTAATAACCTGCTTGCTCACTAGTGTTTGGAACTTCCAATGTTTCACAGCAATTCATTTCTTATGACTTGCTAACAAAAATAGATTTGAGTAAAACATCAATATTAATACGTGCTTACGTTCTCCCTTCTGTTCTTTCAAAAGTACTTAGTTTTCACAAAGAAGTTTATAATGGTATTACTCATGTCACTATAAAACCTCAATGATTTTTTTTAAAAAAACTTACAAGTGAAAATATGTGACTACCGCAATGCATTCTAGTGCTCTTTTTTTTTCTCCACATAGCATACATAAACCCAAAATAAATTTAAAGTTTCCACTCTGAAATTCCCAACTAGAAAACTCTATTTAATTACAGTATTTATTAGCACAGGAAAGTACCTGGTCCTAATTTCTTCCGCAGTTTCAGCAAGACAGGGCCCTTGATGTATTACATTTCCTGTAATAGTACTTTTATTCTTCCTTTTGTTAAAAATCATCCTGAGACGATAATTATTCTAGCCGAGGGCCAGGGATTCAATAACAGCTGAGACAAACTATGGTCTGCCAAGAACTGGGCTGCTTTGCTCAGACAGCATTTGAGTCAATTTACATTTAATGAAAGAGGCCAAAGGCGCTCTGGTCACCTCAGAACGGGATCTAGCAGCCCCACGTTGGCCTGGAGTGGTGTCAGGAGAGGTTCAGGGTGGATTTTAGCAAAATGTTCTTCCCCCAGAGGGTGCTGGCACTGCCCAGGCTCCCCAGGGAATGGGCACGGCCCCGAGGCTGCCAGAGGAGTGTTTGGACAGCACTGCCAGGGATGCCCAGGCTGGGATTGTTGGGGGGTCTGGGCAGGGCTGGACTGGATGATCCTCATGGGTCCCATCCAATTCAGCATCACCTGTGATTCTGTCATTCTGTCATTCTGTCATTCTGTGACTCTGTGATTCTGTCATTCTGTCATTCTGTGATTCTTTGTCTTTTTTTGAGGCTCGGTTTGTGGCACATCAGATGTGAAGATGTGGCTGAAGGTCCAGGGCAGCTCCTCACTGACAGCCCCCCCAAGAGCCCCCTGATCCCCTGGCAGCTCCGGCAGAGCTCTGGCAGCTGATGCCAACTCTGCCAGGAACACAGACAAGGTTTGATGGCAATGGAAGATGGTTTTGGGTCTGGGGGTCTGCTTTTGGCAGAGTGGGGTCTGCAGACTGCCCTGAGGAGAGGCCAGGGGGTGCCCAGGGCTGGACACAGTTCCAGACAGTTCCATCCTGCTCTCCACACTCAGGGCACAGCTTCAGCAGGGAAAATTCTGGGAAAATGACTCTGAGGGAGGATGAAACAGTGCCTGGCAGAGAGGTGTGAAGGGAAGAGTGTGTGAAACATCCCTGGGACAGCAGAGCCAGGGGAGAGGGAGGAGAAGGAGGTGCTCCATGCCTGGAGCAGAGAGATTTCCCTGCAGCCCGTGGAGGGAGCGTGAAGGAGCAGATACTTCCCTGCACCCAGGGCACCACTTTGTGCTGGTTACCAGTAAGCGATCTCCTCATGTTTTCCTTTTCCACAAAGCTCCTTTGTGCTGTTTCCTTCTGTGCTGTGGAGGACAGGGAGTGTGGGAGCAGCTGGCTCTGCCACAGGCCAAGGGCAGCCCACCAGAAAGGAGAACCCACAGGTTGACCTTTTCCATCGTGGAGGATCAGGATGGCACGGCACAAAGGCCTCTCTGCTGTGAGGTGAGCCAGGCCTGCTGTGGCATCCCCCAAAAGGGGATGGTGGAGCATCTGTCCCCACTCACCTGCCTTGTTCACCTCCCCAAAATTCTTCACTCACCTGGTCACCAGGAGACAGCAGCCATGTGCAGGAAACCCTCTGAGGGCCAAGGACAGCCGTCCCAATTGGATTTGTCCTGTAAATCTCATTGCAGTGGAATGGGCTGACTGAGCGGGCTCGGTGACAGCCAGCAAATCCAATTTGTGTCATTCCTGCTAAAATGCCGTGCCAGGGTGGCTCGGCCTGTCAGCTGCGGCAGGTAAAGGACAAGAAAATGAATGTACATCCAGTGCAGGATGAAACACAAAGCTCTCCTCAAATATTGCTGATATTATTTTGCCAGGATAAGTGTTCGTTACTCCACATCCTCATCACTGCCCAAATTTCCTCATTTGAAGTTAAATGCTTGCATTATGATCCTTACTAAGATTGCACTGAAAACTGAAGTGGATGTGGATGGTAGTTTTACTGCCTTTTTTATTTTCTAGAAATAAAATTAATGTTTCTGTTTGAAATAACCATACTGCAGGCTCAACAATATTTTTTTTAAAAAAAAATCTTTCAGGTCAGAAAAAGTTATGATTCTAATTCTCCATTCCACTGTGAAATGAGGACAGAAGGTAATATATTTGTTTCACAAAATTTTATGGGATTTCTAAGGTTCCTACAGAATTCGAAAACAAATTTATTCATACAAGTAGATACACAACACATTGTATTTCTTATGACAAAACAAAGTGCCAAAAATATCAGCACACGTTAAGCTGTAAAACTCAGAGACCAGTAAGGTTCAATGCAAATTGACATATATTTCTAGGAAGAAGAGAATATAGAACTGTGATCAAACTACTTCTTAAAATCTGTATTGACAGGTGAGAGGTCTCTACAATAATATTTATATATTATTATTATTATTAATAATAATAATAATAATAATACAGCAACAAAACAACAACAACAACAATAATAATAATAATAGTTAATAATTAATAATAATAATAATAATAGCAGTGTTGGAAAACCAGCCCAACCACAGACCTCTCCATGGCTGTAATGAGACATCTGTATGAATAAGGAATTTTACTGGTTTTGAGATACTCTTTGTCATCTTCCTTTCCAAAAGCTATGGGGCTCTGGAGATTATTAACTTTTCCAGTTAATTAACCTAATTCATCATGCAATTTTAATGTCAAAAGTTACATTATTCTTAACTCCCATTTCAAAGACTCATCCAGGAATATATTAATTTTCTCATTTAACTTGTGTATTTTATGGTTTTACTGTTTCTAGGTATTAGGATTATTTTTTTCTTATGTCTAAAATATGAACTCTAAGAAATTCTGAACACCAGAGATCAATTTACTGATTCCCACAGGAACAAAGACATTTATATATATTTATGCACTGGTCAATGCCTCAGGTTGTATTTCATGTTGGTCTTTATTGTCTTGTATACAAAATTCTACACAACATCAATGAAATATTTTATTCAACTCATTTTTTTTTAATCAGTAATGACTAAATCAGTCCATTTAAGGTGAATATCCTAATTTCACGGAAATTCTTAATCAAACAGTAAAATCAACATAAATAGGATTAAATTTTCAATTTGAATTTCTCTATTTACATTGATGGCTTTGCTTGAAATCACATCATGCCTATTTACTTAAACAGTTTCAAAACTTGATTTGAAACTATTTGAGACCAAAATTTTTTGGTGCTTTTATTGTCGTTAAGGGCATAATCTCAACCTGACTGCACCGTGCACTGCTCAGCTGAATAATAATGAAAGAACTACTGGAAAACAAAACGTGCATCTGCTGCTTCATCGCTCTGTACAAACACTACAGAGAGAAATATCAAAGGTAACACGAGCCGGGTTTCAAGCTGATCATGCGAGCGGAAAGTTCACTTGTGTTCTGTAAACTTTCAGCATGGCTCTGGGGCACCACTGCTGCACCAAGATAAAAGCAGAGATGATTATCTGTCCCTCTCAAAGAACACTCCACCTGCGAGATGTCAGGAGGCTTTGGACCATGATCAGTATTTTATAGATCAGATGTCTATCCATAGTAGATAAGACACTTGTGTTTAAATGAAGCTTGCTTCCTTTGTTTCTCATGTGGGATTTCATTTTAACTCTCTTGGTGTTTACACCCTTGATACAATTTGTAATGTATTTGCATTCAGTTAATTTGTTTTTCTGAAAAAAATCTGGGAACTAGTTATTTATTCACTTCTCCTATCAAAAGAGCTTATGTTCCAAATATTAATTTCTTTTTCTTACATCTGTATTTTCCCTTCTTAAAAAATATCAGTAAGCTACAAAACAGGGATCTTTGGGCAGATATTTCACTGAATAGATTGGACAGCAGTCAAAAACTTGAATCTTTTGTGATTAAGACCAATATCCAGGTTCCTATGGTGATGTAGTGTTATCAAATACTGCGCCAGCCCATGTCCAGTCCTACGAGAGCTTTCCAGGCTATACACTTCAGCATGATAAAAGTGTTCTCAGACTCAAGGAAGAATTTCCTTCCTCTCTGAAGACTTACCTCCTGGTTAGGCAGGCTTTTGATACTTGCCTTCTGGAAAATTTTCCCTTTTATCTACTTCTAATTGGCTGCTTCCCATGGATCAGGAGCAGCAGGGAGCTCCCACGGGGAGCCAAGGTGGGCAGTGCTGGCTGACTGGCTGCTGATGGATCCAGCAGAGAGCCTACACCACCTTTCCCAGAACTTTTAATGCTGAGAGGAGAGGGTTCCTTTTGCAGGAAAATAATTTTCATAATAATAATAATTTTCATAATAATTAATAGGAGAGAGAAGCAGAGTTTAATCATCCTTTTATCTGCAAAACTCATAGTTGTTTACAGTAAGTTTTCTTCTGTCTCTGACAAACTCTTCAAGTTTGGCACTGTCACTTAAACTGTCCTGAATGCTGCACATAAAGCTGTTTATAGGGATTTTTTTTTAAATTCAAATCATTATGACCTAATGATCAAGCCATTACAGCAAAGTGCTAAAAGCAGAGACATACCGGCAGTAAATATAGCTTGCATCCATGCCAGATTTGGTTATCTCCTGCACTCTGTGTTATTGCTACAGTGAGCAATAATGTGAATCATCTGATTAGAGTCACTAACAAAATTCTCAACATCAAAACTGATGAAGTCAGTGAAAGCTCTGCCAGGATTTTACCTACTGTATTCAGCACATCGTATTTGCATTTTTATGCAATGCAGGATGCAGCCACTGCTTTTTAACCATATGCTTTTAAAAATCAAGCAAACCCATTTTTAGCAAAATGCATTTGGATTTACAGATGTTCCAGACTGAGCTTCTGCTCCACTCAGGAAATGTTCTTCCTGTTATTATTGCATAAAACAATATAAAAGTTTGAACAACAGTTGTATACCTTGAGCTACAGTGACTGGATTCAGTGTTTATAGGTTAAAGCTCCATTAGGGAACCAAGCACGGAAAAATTAGAAGGAGCTTTTTATTTTTATTTGTACTTACGTTTTTATTTCTGTATTTTACAATTAAATTCCTTGTTCAACCACATCCACAATATTACAAACCATCAGGTATCTGTGGTTTTATTGTCAGTCACCCACTGTTTTCCTGCTCGTGGAAGTCTCTTGGCTCTGACACTGGTAAATACCACAGAATAAACTGTTTCTATATTTAAATCTATAAGCACTACATGGTTAGCAATAACTGTTACAAGTATTGATTTTATCTTTCTCAGTTCAGGATAGTAATTCCATTTTCTGATTGCAACTTTGCTCAAACATTAAATTAGAAGATGTAGAAAAGCAACCCATTGTTGAAAAGTAATTTGGTGTGGTTTGGGGCTTTTCTATTTCTTTTTCATTTGAAAACTTGCTCAGTGCTTGTAAATCAGCAACCACATTGAAAAGCAGCACACACCTGTGGTGGGAACAAAACCAAGTGATTAAGAATAAACTACTCCAATGTCAGCCCATGAAGTGAGTTGAAACTGGAAAATATGTAGCACATGTTAAAAGAAAATATACAAAAATCTAGTTTCAATGTATTGCCCAGCCCATGTGACGGCACCAGGGAGTCTGAGGCTGCAATTTTCAGGAATATTTGTGTTTGCACGTCCTGTTTCCTCAGTGCCCCATCTGTCTTAGCCTCAATCCCAGCAACTGCTTCACAGTTGGATATTAAAGATAAAGGAAAATTTCTCTGTGCCCTGGGGGACCCAAGTGTCATCATGACCTCATATTTGAGCTGGAGTAAGGAGAGCCAATGCCACATTTATCAATGATCCAATTCTTGGAGAAACAGGAGCCTTTCAAGCTCTGCTCTGAGATGTTACTGAATTTTGCTTTCAGCCACTTTTACATACTTTGTAAGTAATTTACAGTGCATTTCTTAGCCTTGAAATCCTAAACTGGAACCATAAAATTGAGCTGGACTGTCTTCTAGTAAAGAGTGGTAAATTCATGTATTCACAGCCATGCTATTTGGTTTTAAGTGTTGGTACAAACATACCCTGAGTCAATTTTATTGATAAAATTAAAGGAATAGATTATTCATTTGTTTAACAACAGTGGAATCGGTAAGATTTTTTTTTTTTTTGGATATTCATCCTCTGTATGTATAATTTGGTCAGTCCAAAAGTGCTGACAGAACTTCCAAACTGATTTTTATGTGGTGCAATGATCAGTTCTTCCATCTGATACCTCCCCTAACTGGATGAAGCAGTTCAATTACAATTGATATCTAAATAAGTCTGTAGCAGAATTAGCAGCTCTTGAAAGTAAAGGTATAGAAAGAAAAATTCCCATCTTTGTTATGAACATGGTCTGAGACTATACACTTCTAAAAATTATTTACCATAATTATATGTCAGAAGAAAATTGAATAAAAGATGTTCTAACAGTGCAGCTCTTGGAACCAACAGACAGAAAAGCTGTGCAAAGGCTACTTAACAAGACATAACCAAATATCTCCAGCTAATGGTGAAGTATGATAGATTTGGAAAGATTTATGGTAATCAGAAAGCATTTCTCTAATCCTAACATGAAGATAATATTTCCAGTTTAAGTACCATAGACCACAATTATATGTGCCCTTAAATGACAATAAGCAATCTAAAAGCTTATTACCCTAGAGCGGTGGTGTCTTTAATTTTAATAAAAACAGAGCTGTGACATGCCTGACCTTATAAATAACATTGATGTAATAATTTTAAATATTATTTGAATGTCATAATGATAATAGCAACCTAACTGGATCCATAATTAATACAAACTATGAAATTCTGCTATTCTACTCAGTGTTTGGAAGAACACCAGCAGAAAGAGTAAGTGAAACGTCCTCTTTGACCCTATCTCTACACCAGAGTATGACAAATTAAAGGCATAAAATGTTTAAATGACATATAGGGTACACACAGTCTTTCTCCAAAAATAACAGGAGAAAAATTAACTTTCTGCATTGTAGATCCAGAGCTATTCACTGTGGTATGTTAAGGAATTGACATGTGCTCCCATTGACTTTAGGAGTACAGGATCTGTATTTCAGCCAAGTAATTTATAACTCTTTTTATTAATAATGACAACTGACACTATATCAGCTCCACTGCAATGAGAAACACTGGTTGCTCACAGAAATTCAGTGCTTATAAAACCTCTGACAGAAATCCACTTATTCTGCTCACTACTGCCTTGTGCCTGCTCTTTTCTCTCATTAACCATTCTCCTTTCTCTGCTTCACACATGATTTCTTCTTTCAGGATCTTTTCTTATTTGAATACAAAAAAAAATCATAGATATAGAAACCCCCTAAAATATCCACTCCATCAAAATCTCTAAAGGCAAATCTCATATGCTGCGGGGAGGTGAAAAAAAGAGGTTTTCTCAGTTTGTATTCACTGCTCATTAATGAGGTCCTAGAACATTCCCATTTGTAATAACCACACATTCTGCCAACAAAAAAAAAAAAACCACAAGCTGTCTGGAAGTGTTCATGGAACTCCACGCTGGCTTTTATATTCACTGTAAAATCCAGATTACAACAGAATGAAAATAGAAGCAAATCTAACATTTATGAGAAATAAAAAGGTAAAGGGGCTCTGCTTTATCAAACATAAGGAACTACAGAGCTGTAGCCTGTCGGATGTGTGGTGTTTTAAGGGCAGTAGGAGAGCAGCAGCAATGAAAGGTAATAAATTGGGAAATATTTGTTTTCCTTAGTGTTGGATACACACTTGTTTGACAATGGAGCAGCCTGTGAGGCTGCATGGGAAAAGTTTCAGGGAATTCAGGGCACTGCACTCAGAAATCCTGAAGAGATTTGCTGTCTCACACTCTGTCCCGGCCTAAGGGACAGAATTGTGCTGCTGCCCTCACAGGTCTGCCTTGCAGCCCAGGTCTGCAGCCTCTTCTTTCTTTTCTTGCTGTGGATACAATTATCTAATAATGAAAGGAGGGGGACATGTGTTGACTATAACAGTGCAAAGGAGACACTCAGGCGTCTCCAAATATCCTCAACCTTCCTGATCCAGAATCCTGGTCTGTGTGGCATCAGGCAAGGTTGACTTGGGTTTATAAATTCAAGCTCTGAGCTTGAAAAAGACAGTTATATTATTTCTATACCCCGAGGCATTTTGGCTGTGTTTTATGGCTTAACACAGAATTGTTCCTGTGTCCCTTCAATAATTCAGAGTTCTAAAGAGCCACTGTAGGTAGGGCCCAGAAAAGGGTAAGTGAGGACACCATGGCTTTGTCTTTGATGCTAATGAGACACAAACATGTTTTTCCCCCAGTGATTTAACTAATACCTAACAGCATGTCACTGTCAAATCCTGGGGAAGACATCAGGATTTTTTCCTTCTGTACAAGGTCAGCGCTGCCCTTGTTTAACTCACCTCATGTTTAAGCTACTGTTTCTCCTTAATATTTACTTGTGTACTTTATACTTAAAGAACAGCTTTCTACAAACAGCCACAGCAAAGCTCACCAGAAACAACAAAGCTCAATTCAGTAGAGACAGCAACTTATTTTACTTTAATAATTTCTAATATGAAAGTATTTCCAACACTGTTGATTTTCCCAAGCAATTTTTTTGAGAATTACATACAAAAGTGCCAAAGGTTCTTTAAGTACTCAGGCTTAAAATTTGACTTTTCAATTAGCATGACAATGGTGTCAGTGTTAATAACCACTAACCAGAATTAAAGAGGACATCCTGAGGCTCTGGGAAAACAAAATGTCTTGATGCATAAGGGTTTCAAGCATAGTACACACACATCTAAAAAGATTTAAAAACTAAAGAAGAAACTGTGGGAAAATGCCTGAAATATACAGGCTTTTCTAAACACCTTTGTGTTGTCGATTATCTACTTTTATTTTTCTTTCTAAACCATTATTGAATGTCCTTTCATTTCCTTTCTCTGGTGTCTCTCCACTGACTTGGTGGCCCAGCTCCCTTTTTCATACCCTCACCATCCCTTGGGGTTTTGTTTCCCTTGTGAGATTTTCCACACAAGATATTCTCCACCCTTCTCTAAATATTTAATTAGATTTTCATTAGTAACTTACTTAATTAGTGTCCTCTGCATGGACTCCTTTCATGTCTCCAAAATAAAATATTACAAACACCTTTCTTCTTTCCTTTCATCAGCAAAGGCTCTGGTCTCAGCTTTTTTACTGTCTTTGTTTCACTTGGGCTTTACACTCAATATGTTAATTCAGTTGTTCTTTGGAGTGCCAGCATGCATAAAATACAATAGACTGGGGGGAAAAAAAAGTGTTTCTTGGTGTATTTGTTTAACATTTTTATCTTTTCTCTCTAAGAAAACACGGTAAGTGTTTTTTTATCAGATCTATCCTCAAAATAATTCTGAAATTATTCACCAATATCAACCATTAAAAGCTGGAAAAGAAGACATCTCAAAGACAAAAGGTCCTGAGAGTTTTATAGAAATCAGTGACTACAAGGAGTGGGAGATAGAAATTAATTTTTGCAGTGAAAGAAGACAAGTGGATCTCAAATCCACCTCTCTGTACTGGCCAGCCAGGACATCCACCCTCCACCCTGAGCATTTTCAATGAAAAATGAAAGAAGTGAGAGCAATGGGAAAATGGAAAAAACAGGTATTTGATGGGAAGAAAGGGCAAGACAAGACTTCTTTGCACAGGTCAGCTGTTTAGTTGTGTGCAGAAGGCACATGTTTATAGATGGGCACAGATAAATCTGGCTGTCCATCTGTCGAACAGGTAAAAGAAAAATTATTCTAGGGTAAAATAATATCTGAGCAAAACAAATGAAATGAATTTTAAGAAGGAAACACACAAAAGACTGTGTGCAAAACTTATAAAGAAACCCTGACTTAAGCCAAACAATTCCCAGCTGATAGCTTCATTGATTTTAGGAGATGAAAGGCTTTTAATAAGGTGGAAAGAAAGAAAAAACCCATTTCACACAAAAGCTATAGGGAGAGAGTAATAAATAGGCATTTTTTCCCACAGCCATGACTGAATTAACTTGAACCGGGTCCAGGTATCTGAACTCATAGAGTGATAAGCAAATTACTGAGAATTCCTCCAATTAATTCCCTTGTTGCTTTAGGGGCAAAGCTTGTTTTTGCTGTTCTGGAACCATCATGAAATTGGGTATTTTTTAACTGACTCCTTATAATTACAGTACTAATGTTCCTCTTCGAGTTAAAATTCTTGTATGGATTTGCATACAGAGCTGCTCTGCAAAACATCATCTGTACAAAGACGCTTCTCTCTGGGGGCTACGTGTCCTATTTTGACAAAAAACCTTTGTGCAAACACTGAAGCTGGATTCTAAGCACCTACCAGCAATTAAGAAGGACTGGTGAGAGTCAAGGCACTTACTTCTGCCTCCAAAAGTGTAATCCCATTTCTCTCTATTCCAAAATTCAAAATGGAGCTCTGAGAACCTTTGGCTGCCTCATTCCCACTGATCTTCACAGCCAGTGCACGTTCCAAGCCCTTTGCAACAGCTCTGCCTTTCAATTTTCTTACTCAGGGACTTGAAATGGAACAGCAGATCATGGAAAGAGACGTCAGAAGAAATTGCTGTTCTGTATTTTCTCTAGAGTCAGCAATGTGCCTTGTGAAACACTCTGGAAGGCCATGGTCCTGTCTGTGTCTAGAAGAACAGTTCCCTACCAAAATACCTGCTCTTTTTTCTCCAAAATTTCCACCAAAACATTCCCTCACTTAGGTAATTCTGTCTATAATACATGTACAAATATATACAAACAATAATACAATTACCTGACACATACAATTACCTCCACGTTACCTGAAATTATTTATGATTATCCAGTCCCAAGAACATTGGCTCTGGGTTTACCCTGAGACTGAGGCACTGAGGAATTGAGGATTAAGAAATACATCAATTTTGCTACAAAGGTGGTTTCACAAGCACCACGTCTGTTTGCTAGGTACCAGATCACTGGAACATTTCAGTTCCTTTTGGAACCCAGAAGTGCTGGAAGGAAAAGAAGCTGGTGGGATCTTTGTTCAAATCCAGCTGTCAAATCCAGCCTGGTGGCACTGCATAGCTAAAATGCTTTACCTGAAAGCTGATATTTAATTTGTGCCAGTGTGGCAGGAGCACCCTCACCCCACCCCACCCACAATCATGGGTTGTTAGTTTTGGCCATTGGTTTTGGTAGTGAATTAAAGTTTACTGTGTTTTTTCTCAGTGTGAAGTTGTTTTCCTGTCCCTCACCTGCTGGGAAGAAATGGAGATTCTGTCTGGAAGGAGGTGCTGAGGTACCTCAGTATGAGAGGCCTGTGTGGGAATTCCTGGTGTGGGAGAGATGGTGAGAACCTAAAAACAAGCAAAGAACCCTACAACAGCCTTAAGGAAGGAATGTGGGACTTGATGAGCACAAGATGTATCAAGTACAGGCTTTAGAGCTGCTTGCCAGGAGTGTACCTGGGGTCTGAACCATTCACATTCTGCTCTAGTCCAGCACCTGAGACCCCACATGGTCACAGTCGAGTGTTTGCTTTATTTGCCATTTCCCAAGCTGGGAACCAAGGCATTTTGACAGGGATATTTTCAGTTTTGTGTAACACAGACATGTCAGAGACGAGACAGTCCCCCTAAGACCTGGGGAGCACACCTGCTCAGCAATTTCTTTTCATTTTCAGGCTTGTCACTTGACTTCTTTCCAATGCATTCAATATGTGTCATGTTGATTTTAGATCATTTGAGTGTCTTGAAATTTCATGTGGAACAAAGCCAACACACACCATACAGAATGTTTGCATTAGAGCATTAAAGCTCTCTATCAATGGGAACTTTATCTAAAAACTCTAAAGTTGAAAAGCTCTGGGGGCAGGGGGAATTTTAAGTCTCATGATTTAGGGCTTGTAAATATTCAAATATTAAATAGAATATGATATTTTAGAAGCTGAAAGGAAAAAAAAAAGTTAATTTTTCCTGTGCCTAGTATGCCTTTTATTACTACATCAGGAATTCAAATTAAATCATGTGGAATGCAAACCAGAAAAAAGCAATGGCATTCTGTGAATAAGAAACCTTTTAATTTTTGTGAAGTATTCTTTTCTTTCCATGGTATGGACACATCAGATATGATCATGAGGTACTGAGTCCTGGAAGTACAAGACAGATTTATTTTATGATTTTGGATCTTCTGTCTTTCTGTTTGATAAATAAAGTTAGTAGGCATTGAAGAAGCTAAGCAAAAGAGATCTTCAGATAAATTAAAAAAATATTAGCTAAATCTAGCTGTTAGTGTTAGATGATTTATTAAAAACAACCATATTTGTAATCTACTTGTTGGGCTTAAATTGTACTTAATATTGACTTTCCATTCTATCTTAAAATATTTGGACATGATATAAACTTTTATTCTATGATCAATAGCTTCAGTTTAGTCAGAAATGTCACTATATCTTAAGGGAGTAGGAGTTTATTTAAGCAAACATGAGAGTAAACACTGAAAGAGGAAATCTACTTTATCTCTCATAAATATTTTACTTTGTTTCATCAGCAGTGCTAAAGAGATTAATTGTGAGCTCTGTTAATTCTTCTCCTCACAGCACAGGAATTACACTGTGATTAGCAATGGTCAGGCAAAAGCAGCTCATACCAGAATGTTCCATCTAACTTCATATTGTTTCTAGAGCTCTAATCAGGATGGAAAACCTTATGAAGATTATTGTTTGTCTTTTATTTTTCATCTCCAGAAATGCCAGGGAGACACCAGTAAGAATAAGAAAACTCGAAATAGTCTCCCTGTCAGCTACCTTGGCACTAAACTGTCCATTTTTGGCTTTTAAAGTGAGTGTGATCAAGAACAAGTGATTGCTTGAGTTTATGCCTTTAATATCATTTTTATCTGAAATATTCCAGAGAATTTGCATCAGGATGCTCAATCCCCCTCATTTTCTGGGCCAAACAGAACTTTATTTTTTGAGATTTAGGGCTCAGTGGCTGATTTTAATCTGCTGGTCCCCCATAGGAAAAAGCTGGTAAACATGTAAAAATCTATGTTTAAACTTTTATACTGCTAGGTTTGAAAACTTGCTGTTTCATACTTTTCCACATTTTTGACATAAAAATAAATTATGATTGAAATTAACTGAAAATGTATATTTAGTTATCTAAACATCAACTGAAATGTAATGCCAGTTGTTTGACAGCCTTATCTCCTGTGATTACTGTCAAATATGAATTCTGCTTTAACCAGGTCAAACAGAGGAAGAAGTCTGAGAGTTGTTAATAGGATTTTCACTGTTCATTTGAAATACATATATCATGATGGTCTGTAATTCACTTTTTTTTCCTAATTAATGGGATCTCAGCACTGACTTGCTAAAAGAGAAGCACTTAATGCCATTAAAATGGCACTTTCCTCCTAGCAGGACCTCAAATCTCAGCCTTTTGCATGCTTTTGTCTCAAGAGAACGGCAAAAAGCCAGAGGAGGTTTCAGGAATCCTTATTTCCAAATAAACACTGCTGTTCTGAGGCCTTCCCACTTACAGCACGTTAAAATATGACACTGAACGACCCCCTTTTAAATGCTTGTAAAAGAAGAAAGGTTTGTAATGCTCCAAGGTAAGGAAAAAAATGTATTTTAGGCAAAAAGCATGAAGATTTTTCTAATGGAAAGCACATTTAAAGAGTCAGGAAAGGTTGAGGCAGCCTGCACAGCCCCGTAGCACACAGAAATATCACCCTTAATTTGCCCATCTGTCCAACAGCTGTAATGTGCCATCTTCCCCCCTCTCTCTCCCTGAGCTGCAGATAATACATGACAGAATGAAGAGGTACCTGATCAAAGGGGGTTTTACACACTTTGTGCAGGCACTGGGACCGGCACACGGCGTCATTTCCCTGGTGACCTTCTCCAAGCCTGCGGAGCAGCATCTCCTCACTGCCTGCAGCTGCATCTGGGCCCCTCTTGGAGCCTTTGCTGGGATGTCAGATCCATTACAGGCACTTCAGAACGGCATTTCTTTGCTGTCAAGGAGACAATAAGCGAGAAACAGCACCTCAAACCTAAGCAAGGGAGATTTCAACTGAATGGAATTTTATCAGAAAATGTTGGGTTTTTTTTCTGAAGGCAGTTTTCAGAAGGCAATTTCTGCTGAATTCCTGATCCTATACCTTATACACGTAATAATTCAACAGCCAGATCCAAGCACTCAGATATTTTTCTAGGGTAGGGAGAACATTCATCTATTAAACCTAATCTTAACATCTCGATCCTGACTTGACAGTTTAGAAAGAGGATGAAAAAAGCAGTGGAGGCCATTTTTGTACACAACATTTTATCCACACTCATTCTCCTGTTCTCAGAGTATCACAGAAGCTAATGAGCTATGAAACACTCTCAGTCTTGGCTTAGATTTTCAAGGTAGGCATGAATAATTTTCCCCACGAACCATTGTTTCAGGAAGAGGCTGAGATTTGTATCTACCATCATCCAGTGTTTCCTGCTAGTTGTACCATATAGCTCCCAAAATAAACTCTTTTGAGTACTTTCAGACCTTTTAGCTAAAGGCAATTTGTATTTTCCAGACACTCCAAGAACTTTATTTTAGTAGATTCATAATTCTGCTTCTATCTATAACTCAGACACATGTAAGACAATGCATTATTGCCTCATACTATTTTTATTCTCAGGAAGGAAGCTGAATCGAATACTGCACCATAATAAACTCAAAATTACTTAACTGATGTTAAACACAATTAAAAAGGGTATGTAGGGCAATAGGGGAGCTAGGAAAACACACTAAAATCGTTTTTATGGGTCTTCATTACTGAAAGTCTTGCTTTGCTACACAGTGTCATCACGAAGATGGAGCTGAGCACTCGCAGCCCTAATGCAGATAATTTTGTCAAGGTCATTAGGTGTTCAATAGTGTTTGGTAAAGCTGGGAAAGGATTGCACCTGGCTGGCTCTGGGATGGTTTGTGTAGCAGGAAATGGGAAATGTTGTGCAGATTGGTTACAGATTATTCTGGGGGATTAGTTACGCTGCTTGCAGATGCGTTTGCTAGGGGTAAAACTCTGCAGACAACAGGTTCACAATCATCTGCTATAAATTCTCATTTTGTACCAGGCACAGGCCTATCAATTTGTGTCTAATTATATTCTTCCATGTGAGATATAAAATACCTCAGGGTTTCTATAATAAAGGCTCATTAATGTGGACGAGAAATAATTCTGAAACTCTTTCTACCAGGGCTAATGTTAATACAGATTTTAATTGCTCTTACAGGATATTAAAACACTGATTTTTTATTTTTTTTTTATAGCATTTTTAACCTAATCATTAACTGGACCCATTTTTGTAACCCTATATTTTCAAGCATTGCATTTTACACTGGTAATTGCGTCATTACCAGTCATGTTGAACCAGAGAATAAAGGATGAATGCAGAAGGGATAAAAGGTAATATTGTCAAAGATATGTGAGAGTCAATGCCCTTCCATTCATTGTGGATCCCTTTTCTATCTTTAAAATATCCTTTTCTGGCTTAGATCAGTGAATATCCTAAAACATACCTGTAAAAATAAAGTAATAACATTGTGAATAAAAGAGAATTAGTATTACATTATTTAAAGGAATTTAAGTTTTTCTCTAAGGTAAAAGCCAAAAGCAAAATCTCTCCAATGAAGACTTATGTATTTAGAATTAAAATTGTTAACCTTTGATCTCAAGGATATAATTCTGAAGCCACTCAGGGCCTCAGAGAGTGCAGAAAAAGCAGAATAACATCCCAAACTGACATTATTTGATTTCAAGAGCAGGTAACCAACAACTCTGTTCCTCGGTGTCCCATGTCTTAGGGATGCTGAAGAGAAAAATATTATTTTGCCCAAAATGAAAAGTAATTCTCCATTGTCAAATTCCTCAAATGCCACTGTATTTCAAAAGCCTTTTGGAAATAGCATTCAAGCATATATTTTATTCTGAAAAAGAATGATATTCATGGACTGGGTGGCGAGGGAAGAGACACTTTTACGCACACCTTGTCAAACTGCAAAACGCCACCAGCCCTGGGAGTGCTGTCATTTGGATAGATGACAGGGGCATTTGTCACAGGACCCAGCCTGGACTGCACAGCCACCTGGAGAAATAAAATCTACCATGGGCAAAAGGGCTTTCACAGTTTTTCAGGAGAAGGGGGAAAAGACAAAAAACCCGAAAGGTTCACGCTTGGCTTTCTAAAACGCTCGCAGATCGAAAAATAAAGCTGATTTGAAGAAGCAGTTTGTGTGATAGAGCTGTCAGCTCCTTTGTAAAAGGGAGCTAGCAATAAACTGATAAATAGATTCATAAAACCAGGGTGTGTGCTCAGGAAAGTGAGGGACTCACAAATGTACTGAAGTTTTGGTACCACTGATGAGAGGCAGGAGCAGAGAAATGCAATATTTTTTCTGTGATGTTGTGCTTAGCAACATGAGGAGGATATTAAAATATCTTAAAGAATTCAACTTAAAATCTTACCAAATACCTTACTCAGAATTCTTCCTCCTTTGACAATTGCATGAAAATATCCTGAGGATGGTATTTCTAAAAATATTTCTAGTGAAAAACTCTGCTGGGAGTCTTGGGGGAATTTGCTGTATCTTCTTGCAGGCTGTAATACAGCACAAATCCAACAACAGAACAGAGTAGTGCCCATCCAGCACTGAATGGAACAGGCAGGATAGAGAACAAATAAAAGTTGTGAGAGGAAGAAATCAGCCAGCTCTTCCACACACCACAATTAATGATCAACAGCCCTTCAGCCCAGGGGATTTCTGCTTTCAGGTTTAACAGCTGAGTTTTGGTAGGAGACCCTTCCAGTGATGCCACAAACTGATGCCACTTAAGAGCTGTAAAACATGTATTTGTCCTAGAAAGGGAACTAGAGAGAAAGACTGGGGAGATTTTTCCCCTTCAGGTTTCAGAGCCCTTCTAAAAACCCAGCTGCACTCACAAATGTCAGCGCCTTAATTAGCAGGTGAATTGGTCTCCCCATTAACATGCCATTTAGAGGTATGCACCATTACCTTCCCAGGCTTCAGCTTAGAAATAAAACGTGAATGAAAACTAGATGACCTAAATATCCTCTGCATAAGGAGAAATGGATGGTGCTGGGAGGTGGCAGCCCAAGAAGAGCTGCAGTTGTGGTTCTGCAATGAAATGTTCTCAGAAATGTCTGGGGGCAGACTCATCTCTGAGTGTGGCAGCAAGCTGAGGGACAGATTTATCTCCCGACACCTGAATGCCTGAATGCATAAATACATCATATTTAGAACTTTGAGCCTCAGATTTACCTTCAATAATCTTTGGAGACCTAGAGAGAGGGAGAGAGAGAGAAAGTAGGATTTATGACAACCTTCACGTGAAAGAATTGCATTTTTAAAAATTATTTGGATAATTTACAAGCTTGATTTTTAGTATTAAAACCACTCAGGCTTCCAGTCTTTCCTTCTTCCTTCTTTTTGAATGTTATTATTAAAACCAGCCAAACAAAACCAGTAAAGAATATGGGGTTTTGGGTAATAACAGCTTCTATTTCCTTAAATATCTTGGGTTTATATTGTTTGGTATTTGTACTTCAAAAATATTTATCATTTCTGTTTGTAATTCTAAATATTTACAAGATTCTCAAAAGCAAATTAAGAATGATTTTTCTAACAAACTAACAACATAAATATATTAGAAGACATTCTACAGGCTGTAGTCTGTTCCAAATGTACCAATTTTTGTGCAATGTGAACAGATATATGGATCAAATCAATAACAGACATCCTTTAAGAGCTATAAAATATTAACCAAGGTATAATTTCTAATAAATACCTCAGTTCTGGAAAGAGCTGTGGCACTCTGATGTTTATATTGGACTCAAGGCTGACTGGGTGTAATACCTGCATCCAGTCATGACTTCACAGAGAAGGTTTGGTACAGGAGGAATGAAAAGTTGACAATATGTAAAAATACTGGATTAATTTTTCCTGTTAACCTGAACTTTTCACACTCTTCTTCTGCCCAAAAGCTCTGCTCTTCCCATCACATCCTGGCTGGAGCAAGGTGGTTTTTCAGCCAGGAGCTGAACACTCAGAGTGTGAAAAACAAGCAAACAAAAAGCAGGTGTGACTTAACCAGGAGACCTAAAAATTCCTGTCTCTGAGATCAGGTTGCCAGTTTTCAATAAGTGTTTCTTCCAAATGTATTTTTCAGGATATTTTGACTGTTCAATCCTCTCCCTGCTTTGGACAATTCCTGGTAGAGATTTGCATGCTTGGTGTGCTACAGCTAATGACAGCCTTTAGTTAACTGCCAAAAAAACCTCAATTTCAGAGTAAAAAAACGTTTTTGACTTTGACATTTATAATTATTCCTACCTGAGAGGAGAATACAGGCACATTTCATTCCTACCCACTAGCACAGCACACACAGGCAAATCAGTTTGAACATTTCTGCTTTGGGTTGGTTTTGTGGCTTTGGTTTGCCTATTTGATTTTCTGTGAGAATGTTTATATTTGTATTACATGTTCTTTTTTTACAATCTCTTTAGTTTTTGCAGGTAATAAATAGAGAATCAGAAACTTGTGCTGTAGTCAGTTATTTAAAAAGCACACTTGTAAAATGCTGAAACCCATTTTTCCAAGATGAATTTATACAGGATTGAAGAATGGTTCACTATTAATCAACTCATTTAAACTGGAGCAAAAATAAAATAAAAAATCCAGTGAGTGTGGCATTTTTACTATTCACCACATGCTCATATTAATTACAAAAAAAGATGAAACAAGTAGTAGGTTGTTTTTTTTTCTGTCTTAAAACCTGCTAATGCATGAAGAACCAGACACCAGCCACGAGTCAGAGAGATTTGTAAACCTTCAGGGTAAAATATGTAATAGGATAGTTATGGTAATACAAAGTTTTATACTTGATGAAATTAAACTGAATTATAGGAACTGTAACAGATTTTGTGCAATATGAAAGGTAAATAATGAGGCAAAGAGTCATTGCTTATGGGCTATACTGATGTATTTATGTAATTGTCAGCTGGTTTATCACCCACATGGGAAAGATTTGAATTTTTAATAGATTTTAAGTTCTTGAACAGCTGTCCTACAATCTAGTGGTACTTAAAAGAGTTTATACATGTTCCTAGCTGCTTTGTAAAAAGATGTTTGACTAGATGTGGAACACTGAGCACCACTCTGAAACACATTCTGTACAAAATGAAGGGTACTTTTCATTTAAACATCATTTTCTGCCTGAAGTTTTTTAGTTTTCATTTAAGAAACAAATAGCCAAAGAGAAGTGGTTTTGATTTGTGCACATGCCTAACTCTGTGCATTTTAGCTCCTGCTCCTTATTTTTTAGTGACAGCTCAGTGCATAAAGATAAGAGGATGTCTTAGACCCCGGGTTCTTTTAAAATTAAATAGCTGTGGTGAGCGTCAAGAAAAATTTTCAGCCTCTCTTGATCAGAAAATGTGTTGAATTAACACCTAGATTTTTATTAGACTTCAGAAAATGGAGAAAATCAGTGGACCATGTTTAAGATCCAAAAATTTTAAGTATGCCTAATCAAAAGTGCTTCTAACCATGCAGATCCTACAGGTAAGTGTCTAAATTTGCAAATAACCAAAAGTAACATTTCAAAGCTGAGATTACACTTGGTCATACTTCATTCTGAAGCAATTTAGGATTTTTATTTCTTCTTTGGAAAACTTTTACTAAAGAACTTGTAGGTATGTGTAATTTCTACTTCTCTGAACATATCAAATCGTAAGGACATGATTGTAAATAATAAATTTTTTTTAGAAACATGAGGGACATAAGTGAATAATTTATAATTTCTTAATTCCCTGTGATGAATTCAGGTCATGTTTTCTGTTAGACCAAATCTGATTGCCAAATTGTCAGCTCTAATGCAAATCTCAGTTTTAATCTCCCCTGCAGCCCAATTAAAAAATTACTTTTTGATCAAGTTCCTAGATTTTAGAATTACCTTTTCATGATAAATCAAAAACCTGATGCTAAAACTTGCTTTGTTTTATATGAAAAGAATAAAAACGACTTTGTGGACCACTAGTTAAAATGGCAAGAAATTATTAGAAACAAACTAAGACCTTCCATTCCCAAAATCCAAAGACCACAAAGTTACACAGTGAATTAGGGAAAGGAAGAAATAAAAAGTTAACTGTTCTGCTAGAAACTGATCTTATTAAAGCAAGGAATTAATAACTAATAAAGAGCAACAACTTGGTGGCCCCTGTCTGCACCTAAATTATCATTTTGTGACAGGAATTAAGCTGCGTCTGTCAAAACACCTTCCCTGATGGGTGTAAGAAAGGGACACAAAAATGTAGGGGAAAGATATTGATAATAAAGGGAAAAAATTTTCCTTTTGAAAAGCAAAATATTGAATATTGCCAATTGACCCTTTGAGAGTTAGAAGACATAGGATTGCCAACTTGCCTAAGAGAAATTCTTATTCTTATTCTTATTCTTATTCTTATTCTTATTCTTATTCTTATTCTTATTCTTATTCTTATTCTTAACAATATCATTAGTATTAATATCATAATAATTATTTAATATAGTAATATAGTATATAGTAATAACAATATGCAATATAACAATATACAATATAACAATATATTATAAATATAAATAAAATATAAATATAATATAATATAATTAATACAATATAATACAATATAATACAATATAATATAATACAATATAATACAATATAATATAATACAATACAATACAATACAATATAATATGATATGATAATGTAATATAATATTTTTATAATATTAATATTTATATGCATATTGTTATTGTTATTAATTATTTTATCCATAACAGTATTAATTGACAATGTGCTCCTCTCAGCCCTTGCACAGCCTGGATTCCATGCAACTGGAATGTGGCCAACACCACATTTATTTTATGTCACTGTCAAAAATTGGTTGATGGCAGGCTGGGACAAATTTACCTTTGTGCTTTGCAAACCTTACACTTGGCAGAGATACCTACTGGATTTACATGGTTTACATGATATAATCAATGTAAATGTAATGTATTTACATTGATATAATCAATGGCCACAGGAATCTCTGAAATACACAGCATTCACACTGTATTATGGAAGAATAAAAAATACCCCACCCTAAATTGGCAGACAACTTTAAAATTATCCTCCTATTAAATGCTTTGGATATTTTGGCTTCGGATCTATTTCAGAAATGAGTTATCTGATGAACACAGAAGTTGATGTATGCTTCCCAAACTTCAGAACAGAAAAAAGAAATTAATCATATTTTTGCCTCTCAGTTGTTATAACAATGATGAATGATGTACTCCTCTAGAAATGTTGCTGAATCATCCAGTAAATTGTTTGCTCTACAGTAGGTCTCATCCACAGATATGCTGACCTTCAGTGTGTTCCTGACAGGCTCAGTTATCAAAATCTGTTTTTCTGGCACAAATTCTGCTCTTCCAAAACCGTAACTTGTTCATTTGTAAAAAAAGGCTGCCAGTAATTGAGCCTGTTTATAGCCTTCCTGTCAGGACTTTTTCTTTGTGTTACTCCAAACAGAAGAATGTTACTCGGATTTGTAATGATGCATTTAGTGAGGTAACCCATTATCAATGCCATAAACACATTAGGAACTTAATTTAAAATGAGGGCAAAATGCAACTGCTCTGCAAAATGAAAGCTGATAATTCAGGAGAGTTAAGCTCTTCATCATTTACATAACTGCCTAAAAAGAAGCTAAAAATAAAAATTAATACCTAGCCTTTACCATATGATGCACAATTCTTCTCTGAAGAGGTTTTCTGGCTCGCACCACCAGCAGCAACACAACTTTAGGAAGGATGGCAGTCACCTGGAAATGGCCACCCAAGTGACCACCCAAATTCCATTCCATGGCATGGTCCTGCAGGAATGATTCCTTCTGAGGTGAACATTCAAATAAAAATTTCATTTCTAAGTCTGTTTGGATCCAGAAAAATCACTTTTGCTCTTTGCACTACAGTCCCTGGATCCTTGTGGAGAAATTCTGATTGCAAACATCATTTGGGTGCAAACACAAATTTCTTTGGTCCCACTAACTAGGTGAACCAGTCAGGGCTATTCCAGTATTATTTCTCTGAAGGGGATGGATAAAGAGTTCTTTATGGAATAATATCCTACAGCCAGAAAGGACTTAGTCATTTTAATTTTACCTGGAGTAGTGTTCCTGCCATGCTTTAATTGTTATACGCTGGTCTTTGCTTCTAATTTTGACTGAAGAAACCTCAACTTCACTGCTTTTCTGCAGCAGCACAGCCAGACAGCACCATGGCTCCAGGGCTAACTGAAATCCATGACAAAAACCCAAGAAAATGGGGAAACTACACTGAAATGATGTGAAATCCTGATTCAGCAAACAGAAGAGCTCAAAGCAACCTCAGAATTTGTCACTACAGGAAATGCCTTGGAACACTTTACCTTAACAGCCTCAAGAGATGCTTTAATTGCAGGGTTGCAGTTGGAAGCTCATTCACCACATGTGCAAAGATCTGTTGGATGCATGACTCTGAGGGATGTGTTTTGCTACTCTATATACTTAAAATGTAAATTACACCAAGTGCTTATCATTTATCATTGCTTATCATCACAACCACATTATCGTTTGCAGACAATACTGGTTTTTATACTTTTTTACAACCACCTTTAATGGTACAACAAACTAACAAGTTTTTCAGAGCATTAACTCTGTAATTGCCTCCTTTTTTTCATGTAGGAACAGATGGGTGTTTATCTCTTGGGAGAAGGGAATCAGGAATCCTTTACTTGCAAAGCAATTTTCTCTCTCATTGTAATCAATACCTTTTATTACGTACGTATTAAAATCCAGTTAAACAGCAAACCCAAATGCATCTGTGTACATAAAGATAAAAACTAAACTAAATAGGTGAAATGGTCACTTGAACTTTTTAATGCAAGATGGGGAGATCTTTATGCACAAGATGGAACTCTTATTAAAAGCTCACTCTTCATTATCACATTTTGAGATCACAGGAGAGACAGCAAGAATCCCAACATAGAAAGGAAGCAAAATCATCAGTTTCCAACATTTATCCTTATCATCATGGTCCAATGATTTTTCTACAATGGCACAATTCCTGCTGAGTGACTTGGGGAATACAAATTTTTTGAGCTTCACTGCTGATGCAGACAGGTTTGAAGAGGAACAAGCTCATCTTTGTCTTTTGCAGTGCAGAATTATATAACTTGATAAAATTCCCAGATTATATTTTGAGCAATTTTTAACAAATCTGAGTTACCATGAGATTTTACTTCATCAAGAAGGAAAATGAAATGTTTATTTATGATGGTAGCTGTGATTATTCTGTACTGTTTATAAGCAAGTAGCATAAATTTTTGGAGGGAACTAAAGACCATGGAAATGAGAAGATTGAATTTGTTTGTTTTTTCTTTTCTTTCTCCCTTTTCTTTGATAAAAAGTCTTTAAATCCACCTGTCATGTTCTGAGCTGTAGGGGGTTACTGTTCTCTTGGAGTGGAAGCTGCATTTTCCACTGTGGTCTGAGTAAGTAAACCAAGTATTCAGATTCAGTTTTAAGCAAACATTCTTCTCCAAGCAAAAATTAACCCCTCAGTTAAAGAATTTCTACTTCATATTTAATAATACTCCTTATTTATTTTTATATATGATCAGAAAATGCTTTATTTCTAATGAAAATATGTTAAAAAGTCACCTTTTTGAATTTTAAATGGATCATCAGTGTTCTAAGGTTCTTTTTCCTTAGTAAATGTTGTTTTTTGACCCTCATATTTTAGGGAAAACAAAGACTTGTGAGCTTATTATTTGACTTTTTAATTGTTATCTTTAATAAAAACCATTAAAAAGATCATCAATTCACTCAGTAAAGACAACAGTGGTATAAAGCCTTCCTGTTAATATTCCACTGATATTTCTGTGAGTGACTAAAGATGAAATGCAGAAAATTACTTACAGTTAGGTCCATTTTTGTCTTTGCAGTCTCAGAGGAGTTGCCTATGAATAAAACCAGACCTATTTGAAAAACAGTCAGCAATGATAATCATAGGTAAGATCATTCTCCTGAAAAAAAAGGAATTATTTCCTATTCAACAGCTAGTCCATGGCAATGATATCCCAGTGTTGTTATTGCTCTGTTTGGGTCATTGGTAGCTGAAAATGAAAATAAACTTTTGCAATGGCAAGAGAACAGATTCTCAGAACAATCAACTACAGGACAAAGATTTTGGATAAAGTTATAGCTGCAAACATAATATTTTTAGAAGTGTCTCTTAGCTGATCACAGACACTTTCCAATAATATGAATTTCTGCAGTGAATAACAAATAGCCTGGATTCTTTATTTAAGAGGTCATATTGATTTTGAAACCAGTTGTAGTTAAGGGGATACATTAAGAATGCACTGCATTTTAATTATAACCAACTCAAAGGTGCAATACTTTTTATTGGCATTAAACAAATCAATCAGCATAAATTAGAAATGACAGAGGCTCAGAACAAGGGATGCTGAACCTGGCACTTTGAGTCTATAACTGGAGAATATAACAATAATATTAATGAAAATAAACTGCTGGAAAACAATGTCTGTAAACTGGAAGTTACATATTCTGTTGGTAAAACATGAAACACAACCACTTGAATTTCTAGGATGAATTTCCCTTTTTAATTGTTTTTTTCTCTTTTGTTAGAATGAGCTTTGACAAGCTAACTTTTTATGTATTTTTCCTAATTCAATTCAAGTTATCTCAATGCTATGTGATCTGACTAGGGCAGAAATAATTAATGTTTTAAATATGGACTAGAAACATTAATGAAATAGCATATACACATGTCCCCTAGAGAGAGTGGAAAAAAGGATTATCTGAATCAATGAAGAAGATATGAATCAATGAAGATATAATCTGATCAAATTTTGATAGAAGGAAAATAGGTTTTGAATAGTTCTGAAACTGAAAAAAAAATCTATGATATTTTAGCTGCCTTTTAAAAATTGTCTACCTTTCTTATAAAGAGAATATTTGACTAAAAGCACCTTTTTTAAAAAATTTGGAATGACAGGTTTTATGCTCATGATCAAGATTTCTTAATAACAGCAAATGTTTTGAAGAGAACTTTAATGAAGGACATTTCCTGTTCTGTCCCATTTTAATATTTCCTGCCACAATGTTGTGTTCTGTAGCTTGGTCAATTTTGTTTTCATTCCTGCAGCAACATTGGTCACATAAAACGAGGTTTTAATGATTTTACTGAGCCCTCCTGAAAAGAATTCATATTATTTTATTAACATTTTTATCCAATCGTTTTTCTTGACACAGCAGCTTCTTTAAAGTTTGCAGTGCCTTAATTCCAAAGGTTAGTGGAAGGAGCAGTTATTACATCTGACCTAAAATTAGGAGCTTTTTCATCTATGTTATCCTGCTGGAATATAAACTACACTGGACAAAACATATTTGGAAGGGTTCCTTTTGCAACAATTGCATTTTTCCTGCCCTAAATGCCACGGCAGTGGTGACCAAGCGCACAGACTGGCTGCCAGCTGTGCTTACAGAAGTTTCATAGAGCTCAAATTATTTCCATGGCTGGTTCCTAAATCTTGGAGCACTGGAAGGCCTTAAAGCAGATATTCTGAAATAAAAATAGGGAACACTGAGTGGGAATCCAAAGAAATTGTGCCTCTTTAATCAGCTAATTACCTGCATGGCTAATCCTGTTCCTCGTGACATTGCCATTAGAGCCATAAGACAGAAATATTTTTTGTCTTTGTCAGATTTTGCTCAAAGCCAGACAGAATCTGTCAAACAAATAATATATAAAAAAAAAAAATCTTTGAATAAACAGATACCATGAGATAAAATACTTTTTAAAAGCAATACAAAAGTCCTGCCTGATGTCTTCAGGCTCCACGGCTGGATCCCGTGGGTGGGGAGGATGTTCTGGAGCACCAAGGCCCTGCAACCCTCTCAGGGCTCTGACACCTTTTTCCAGCATAGCAACAGGTGATGTTATCAGAACTTGACCATATAAATAACTTGTCAAATTAAGTAATTAATCTAATTAGGTAAGCGTTGAGCTCGATGGTTACGCTGCGATTCGGAGCCCAGGTGGAGCAGGATGTGCAGCTCTGCTCAGTGTGCTGCTCGTGGGTGGGGATGTAGAAATTACAAACACAACCCAAGTTATACAACACAAAACTGCCACAAATCTGCTTTTATTTCTTGTTGTATATTCAGTGCATTGAAATCAAACATTGAATTTGTTCCAGAGCTGCGTTCTTCGACAGTTACGTACAGAGCCCTTTTGGAGCGGCTCTGCTCTTAGAGCATTTATCAATAATTCTGGTTCCAGAAAAGCTTTGGGAAAGTGCTAAATTGGGAGGATTTTGTAGAAATAGCAGGAAAACTTAAAACCAGAAGTTGTCAGCATTAAGAGAGATAAAATGGAAAAGGTGAAGGTGGGAAAGCAGTTAGGCAAAAATGTTCAATATTTTGACTCAATGATCACACCTATGACAAGAGTATTAAGGAATAATCAATACAAGAGGGATATTATGTAGCAATACATCAACAGTTGGGTTACTTCTGCAATTATTTTCTAACAGAGACAAAAATCTCAACCCTCACTTTGCAAGGAAAAGTTATTATCCTGAATTTCAGAAGAAACACAAAAGAAGTTTTATGTTTAGGAAAAGTGAAATACAAGATTTCCTTATGCCAGTCTGAATTGGGCTTGCTGCAGCATCCTGAAAACTCTGGTGAGCAATTAGGAATAACCACTTAAACCCATTTATGATTAAGAATAAAGTCATAAAAACAACTATTGCAAAGGAAATGAAGAAATGGCATGACCTGCTCAGATTATATCAGTCAGCAGCACTTTTTAAATGTGTTTCAGTCAATTAAATAATATCAGTGGCTTTTTATTGGTACTGATTAGAACCTATGGACTGGTCTTTTATCAGGAGCAAGTTTAAGCATACTGTACTTTAAGCAGAGTTCCTGTTAACATAAATTTTAATATTTCAGTGCCTTGGAAGAAGATTAAGTAGTTGAGCAGCTGACAAAATAGAACAATTTGATGGATTACATTTAAATCAACCAAATATATTTTAATAAAAAAGTCATTTTTGACTTGCTTGCATTCAAAATACTCCACACATTTTAAAAACTCCTCTGTAGACAAAGAAGTGTGTGTAAATATAAATATAAATATATCCATATGAGTGCCTGAGGAGTGACATCAATTGCCTAAAGTTTTAAGCATCTCCACATGTTATGTCAATTTTTTTTTTTTTAATACAACTTAATTTAGAGTGAATTAATGAAAATTACAGTATAAGGAAGTATGTGTTGCTTGGGGATGTGGTGCTAGAAAGGTTTAGGGGGTATTTTACACACATCTTTATAAGCCCACTGAGTAAATCTCAGACTTCAGCCATTGTTTTTGCACATGAGAGAGTTCAAAAATCCTATTAACATCTTTGTGGAATTGCTCTGGCAGTACTGCTGCCACAGAATAATGTATTTTGTATTATCACTTATTACAGCAAAATCCTAACTTGTGAATCCAAGGGAGTTCCTGAAATCATTTCTGCAAAATTATTCTCCTTTCTTTGCAATATTTTCAATCACATGTATTACCTTATTGTGAAAATATAATGGAGTGCATGACATCAGTCTCTCTCCTTTTCTTAAAATAACATAGTTTTGTGCAACTAAGACAATGTCAAATTTACTTTTCTTCTGCAATCTTTCTAAATTACACTTTTTTTTTTCTCCCTGGAGTTATTTAGAGTCTTCACTTTAAATGAAATTTGGCCTTTGAGAAACATAGTTTCAGTCTCAATTGCCAAAAGACTTTACTACAGGAAGGGATGGATTTAGAAAAAGTTTCAACAGTATTCCTGTGTAGCCTGTGATTTATTTTTTCCCACTATACCTGTTTAATAAATGTAAATCCCAAGCCTGTGCATATGTAGCAATGTACAAAATGAGAATGTTTCTGATTTTCAGATCTAAATCCTACTAGAAACATTCCTACCCATTTGAGGTGGATCTACTTATAATTTGGCTACATTGAAGCCAAACCACAATTAAACATCATGCTGTGTTTATGCACAAGGGTGTCTCCTTAGCTGAATGAGTTCTATGTTCTATTCAGACCAAACTTCATTTTTGGCAATCCCTGAACATTGCAGGTATCTAAAATTCAAATGGAAACATTCCTTTTGGAATAATTTACTGCTTCTGTGCCAAGAGTCTCTTGCCCCTACACCTTGAAGTTGAATTCCCAGCAGAGACATTTCTCTGTGGCTGCACAACTGTTCTGAATCAGGGAGAGGCAGAATGAATTAGCCAAATTACTGAAACTTTGAAAATCCAGCAGGATTTTCCCAGGTGGCAGAATGAGCCAGATTTGATAATGTCCTTCTTTACACCTTGAAGCATCTCACTGAGAAAAAGCTTCATGGTTCTCCTCCAAGAGCAGCAGCACAGAGCACCCAAGGCAGCCAAATTCCAGAGGCAGAGCAGGAGCTTTAATTCCCATGGAGCTGCAGGAATAACCTCACTTTCTGATCTCACAACCCAAATTTGGAAAGGACTCCCTGAATATTTACCATGCAAAGGAGCAGGCAGCCCAGCCCAAGGGCTCCCCACATCCATCAGTGAGGTTTTCCAGCCAGCATTGCAAGGCTGGGGTGCTGTAAAAATATTATAATAACTATAATAATAATATATGTCTATATCTCTATCTATCTATACACATATATAGTTATTATATACATATATAACTATATATATCTTATATAATAATAGCTATAAGAACTATAAAAATACTATAATAAGCTGGATAGAGATTAAAAATACATAAAGAACCATGGAAAAATGCATAATGGTTTGGAGACAATTCTTCCTGTGCTCTGCAGACAGGTAAGAACAACCTCTGGTTATGCAAAAGTAAGGAGAAATGGATGTGAATTAACTTCCACAAATTAAATACATCATGTGACTTCATTTTCAGCATTTGTTTTTTCTCCCAGATAAGCAATTAACTTTTACATCTCAGTGCCAACAAGAATCAATTTAAAATTTGCAAACTAGAAAATTATGAAGGAATTTGAATGTTAAAAGCAGATTGGAACAGAAAAGATTTAATATCAGGTTGGAAGAGTAAAACACAGCTGGAGTATAAGTTATTTTAAAAAGAATCTACAAACTCATGTAAAAGCTAAACATAATTAAGATGATGGTACTTTATAATGTTTTTAGTTCTATTCCAGCTCTGAAATCAGTTGATAAACCCTCTGTGGGCTTTGGTGGCTTCCACTTCAAAAATCTTTCATTGAGGGGAAAGGGAGATGGAGAAAAGGGGTAAAATACTCGAAATACTTCAGCAGCCAAAGTGGTTCTTGAGATGTCTGGGCTAAGCATGAGAAAAATAATAAAAAATTTAAAATAATGTCAAGCTCAATTTACAAATTTTAATCAAGAGTAAAAAGCAATATCCCTTTTATGGGCAGGTTTTATCTAAATTATTATTTTTGATTGCTAGTTTATTAGATGTCAATTCTAATTTTTTTAGTGTAGGAAAGAAAAGCCACCTTGGATACCAAAAAATGCTGTGGCTAATATAGAAATACCACAATGGAAGCAAGAGCTTATTTGTTATTTTAAAAGCTATGAAATCACCTGCAAATATGTGCTCTGTTAATTTCCAATGACTGAATGTCAAAAATCTTTCCTGCCAAGGCCACTGTCCCAGGCAGCACAGCTGAGCCACTGACACTTGTTGAAGGAGAAGAGGAAAAATTTTACAAAGTTAATGATATTTCCTACACAGTAGAATTTCTAAGATCTTTATGAATTAAGAGAGACAAGTAGTTTCCAACCCATGGGAGTCCATGTCCTGGTTCACTTGTTCTGTTTTGTCCTATATTCAAAATTAACTGCTCCATAGAAACAGCAGCTTTTTCATCACCAATCATTTCATCCATTATTTATCATAAATTTCTCCATCCATTTTATTTTAGCAGAAGCTACCTTTGAATTTGGGACTGAAAGGCAACTCTAAGCAAAAGGTAGATGCTGCCATGGCTTGTAGAAATTGATTCTGCTGTGATCAATAATTCCTATTGTGGCCTAACTACAAAGTTCTGACAAGCAGGAGAAGCTACACACACACAGAGGGTTTTTAAACAATCTGTAGGAGATTGAAGAAATCTAGATTTAGCTCTCCATTGCTATCCAGTGTTGCCACATTGGACCATCTGGTCCTGTTCTGTTTCTGCCTCATGAACTAGGAAAATGAGGATTCCTTTTCCAAATCACAAGTCACAAGACTTAAATATTCGGTGATGAATTACTACAGAAAGAATTAATTAATAGAACATCTGCCTGCCAAGAAGATAGAGTGCAAGGAAATAATCTGTTCCAGTTGCTGGCCCAGGTCCCCCCGTTATTCTGGCAAGGACCAGGAGGCAGATGGGTCAATCTGGCCAACAATTTTCTCGTGATGGTGGAACTGTCACCTGGCAAATGGAACTCCAGCAAAAAACCTCTTTGTGTCTGTGCCTGCAGCAAGCTGGGTGCTCTTCCAAATCCCTCTCAGCATCTATCACTGTCTTTGGGAGATTCTGTGACTTTGAAAGTCTGGTGCTAAATTACCAAAGTACACAAGTGCCATTATGTTATAACGGGTTCAGAACAATGAAGCCACCCCTGAAAACATTTCTCACGTCCCATAAATTGGTACTGTTGATGTTGAGCAAAAAGGATTTTTCTAACATATGGTATCATGACTTCAGTGCAATAATCTGTAAAAGTGAATGTTGTGCCTAAGAATAATTAGCTTCAAATTTTATATTTTTTTTTTAATTGAGCATTTGGAATTCTTTTATTCAAATTGAACATGCAATGCTTTTATTCCACTCTGTCTTTGCATTTGCTTTGAGATGTCAAGTGTCATTTTTACTTTGGCAAGAGGTCTTTTGATTAGCAAGATGAAAGAGAATGTTTGTTTTGAATAAATTCTTATTTTTTATGTTACAAATGACGTGAATGGAAAACTACTAATGATCCACTTCTCATTAGCAAACAGATCCCTTTGCTGTGGTAATCAAATAAACTTTTTCTTCCAGTCATCTCTCATTTTTATAATTACCATCACTGTCCCCCTTTTTTCCACTTCTGAAGCATAACTTGAAATACATTTTTCCGAAATCTTTCCAGTGGGTTTGCCATAAGGAAGCTGATGGACAGGACTCCTGGTGGGGTAATGAACTTCTTCCAACCACAGAAATAAACCCACAACCAGAAATAAAATCATGCAAAGAGAAAAATGCTGCCTGAAAGGAAGGAAAGAACTGAAACTCGTGATTGTGAGTGGTCAGTGTTAAATTCAGAACTCCAGTTGGGTGCAGAGCTGGTGCTCTGTGCTGTATGAAAATAACTCACTGCTGACATCATGCAGGAATCTCTTGATGGCAAAACCATGTGTGGGATCATAAATTGACCTATTTTGTATAAAATGAAAAGAAACAGCGTAAATGTGGGAGCCTGCAGGGAAAGAGGAATATTTTGCCAGCTGAAATGGCAAAGGGAATCAACATAGCACAATGAATATGGAACCTCAGAGTTTCATACTCAGTGTTCCCATACGATTGTAAAGAGTAACCACTGAGGATCAACATTTTCTGTTCTGTTCTCCAACCTTTGAAAAAAATACTGCACTTGAGATATAAGGCTTTTAAAATATTGGATTTTTAAACACAAAAGCTACAGTATTTCAGCCCAGATCTCAGGTCAAATCTCTTTCTGGAATCATTCAGGACAGATTCACAATGTGAAATGAAAGAAATTAGAGCAGTTCTGATATGACACTTGCAATGAAATTGAAATATCAGGTTATGACCAAGTCAGCGTTTGTTTCACTGACTGCTGATATGACATGGACCCAAAGCATTCCCAGCTGTAAATTTCTCCAAATTCAAGGGTAAAAGTAATAATCTCCACTGCTCCCAAACCCCAAAGCTGAAACTTAACAGACCAGCTGGTCTGGTCAGAACTTAAATGTTTACATAACCTGGTGATTTGCAAAACAAATGTGCTGAGAGATGCCAAAACCACCTACTGGTAAAGTATTATAGTAAAGTATTGTGGGAAAAATTAGGGAATAAGAATGTTTGAAACTTTGTGACCACATCAATTAAATGGGCAAAAACACTGACTTTGGGTCAAAAGAGAGAGAAAACACACTGTTTAAAGAAGAGTGAAAGATTTTTTTAACTTTAGAATAGATTGTTTCAGTTGGAAAAAACCTGCAATGATCATCTTGTCCAAGAGCCTGACTTCAGCACTGACCAAACAACCACAAACAAACAAAAAAATCCCCTCACAAACTTTATGGGCAAGGAATCAACACTTCCTCGCCATTTGGGTCAACTCTTAGCCATTTCTCAAGATAATTTTTTGTGCCTGCCATCAAGAAACAACTGCAAAATATCTGAAAATGTCAAATCCTTTTAGTTCATCCTTTCAAAACCAAAAAATGTTTAAGAATTCCCCTTTGCCTTGTTTATGTCAACAACAGAATAGAAAACCGTGTTTTGTCCACTGTGTTTCTTCAGAGGAACCTTTCAAACTCCAAGTTCAGGGATCTGAACACATTGTGCTCAGTGACTTTTGCTGCACTGTGTCACTTCTGTTCTTTTTCTGGGAAGTCTGGGGACAAAGTTTCACAGTGGGAACTGCTGATTCCACCCAAGTTAGAATGAGTGAATGGAAAAGGTCACTACAATGTTCCTTACAATTGTTTAAAATACTGCCCCTCTTGAGCCAAATGAAGGAAATTTCCATGTGAAGATCTCCGGGAGCTGATTTGTGATAGTTCCAAAAATGATTATTTGCATGTGTTGGGAATAATCATTGTCAAACAGAGATGATTTTGCTGCTCTCACTCAGAATTTGTGCTGCAGAGACCGAGTAGACTCTTCAGAGCCATGGCTTGTGCCAATTGTTTAGGATTCTTCACATACAATTGTACATCAACACAAGCAGCCTGGTAACAGACAGAAATGTAGATTATATTGTGCCCAAACACGAACACCTTTTACCCTGATAGCTGCTCATAAAACCAGCCCTGTTCCTGGAGCAGAAGCTTTGGGATCAGCAGATAAAAATTCTGTTCTTTTCTTTGCCATGCACTTTGCAGTAATTGCGTTACATCTTCATGTCTTGCTTTATTCACAACTACATCGTGATAATTTCCAGCTCACTGACATGGACAACCTGAAGTATTTTACAGGCATTGGGGAATTTGAGAATCTAGAGAGAACTGTGATGGAGATGTAAATTACTGTTATGCCATGCATATATTCTCATTTTTTACAGTATTATCTGATGTATTTCATATTTTGAGCTAACTTCCACGTTCCAGGATAATTTTAAATGCCACACTTTTCCATTATGCAGGCAGAGATTAAAAAAAAATATTTTCAAAAGAAATATTTTTTTTTTGTTCTTTTCCAGCCATCTCATTTATATTTATAAGCAAATGATATTTTGGGATGCAGAGCTATTTTCTCCCCCTTTATAGGATCTCATCATTCACAATGCCTAGGTTGTATTACAGCTTCATCCAAAGACTACTGAAGCCACAGGATGAGAAAGTGGGCTCTGTATCCCATGCTTGTCACTGCCTTGTCACCTCAAATAAATAATTGTAGGAAAAACTGAAAATCCAACGTATCATTCTCAAAATCAGAAGGTTCTGATAACTGGATGCAGATGTACCAGCCAACCTTAAATCAAAAAGTTTCCACATTTAGCTCTGTCAGGTTTCCTCCCCTCTTCACATCCTCGTGGGGCTGACATTTACCGATGTTAAGTCAAACTATACAAAAAAAAAAGCCAAAAAGGAGATGTTGGAAAGACTGACTTCATTAAATGGCATCTGCATTCAACACAGACTACAAAGCAGCACACAAAGGCATCTTTGTACACTGCTGGTGCTTCACTGACATCTGAAGGCACTTCTGTGGTGTAGTAACTTGGCAGCTCTTGTAGTAGAGGAGTTTGTTTTCCTAAGTTAAAGCAAAGCAACTCTAAACATTTCTCTGCTTAGAAAAGAAGCGAGTGAAACAGGAAAAAAATCACTCTGGGCAACTTCTTTCTGCAACTCCCCTTCCATCCAAGAACACCAGAAAAATATTATTATTTAGAAAAGCTTGTCTAAGCATATTTTGTCAGCAAAAATGATTGATTCTTGCCCTTGGTGAGCCTAAGAAGTTTTTTTTCCAGCAGACAGCAATATTCTGTTAAGTGACAATAGCAGCAGGAGGCTGCATCCCTCACAGTCCTGAACTTGATCTTGGCATATGTGAGGCAACAAACGTTCTCCCATTGTGGCTGAAATAGTTCAACAATTCAACAATTCAGCTGTAGCCAATCTTTCCCAAAGTTCCTGGATGTTCTCAGCCTCCAGATTTCAACTCTGTCTCCAAACTCCCACTTTGAGCAGTGCAAATGGGAGATTTCTCTCAGATGCAGAGCACATAGCTGCAAGAAAAGGATTGCTACAACTTGTGCACACACAGGTCACAGAAAATGAGAAATTCAGTCAAAGCACTGTCAAAAGAATAACTTTTGAGTGATCTCAAAAATACCAGGTCTTCTGATCTTTCTGACAAGGCTGTTCTGTGAAAATACAGCCTTTTGTTTTTCCAAAATGTAAAGTACGGAAGATGACAGGTAACACACCCAGAACGAGCTTCTAAACTCTACCCCCAGAAAGGAAAACTTCTGAGGAATACCTTGAAAAACTCAATTGTTCAGTGGAACCAACAAACAGAAAGGTTTCTAGAAACTGACAGTAATGCCACTTTCTCTCATCACATCATTCTCTTTTTCAGAATATTAAAGGTTTTTTTAACCAGACATTTTAATTAAGCACAGTCCCTTCACAGCCCTCTTGGATGGACTAGGGCTGCTTATACCTCGAGACTAAAGAATCCAAATCCTTTGAAAGCAGCAGTCTGTATGTACCTAAAGATTAAAAGAAAAATAAAAAACCCATAGAAACATACAACAGCACCAATATCAAAGTCACTGTGGATCTGGGACAGAAGAAAACATCCTAATGAGCTCACAAAAATCCTGAAATCCCCAGGAAGAGACACGTGGATGCTGCAATGACCACGATCAACCAAATGAGAGACCGGATTCCTTTCAACTGGTGTGGCAAAAAAATCCTGGGCTGATGGATTTGCCAGATGGAAAAATTGCTGAGTGACTGCTAAGCAGATTGTGCACCTCTGAAAGGGTGACCTGAGGATGAAAATAATCACAGATGTTTCCTGAGTGTTGTCTGCTTATTCCTGGATGCTGAGCTGCAGCTGGGAATGCAGCAATATTCTGGATAATTCCAGGTGCTGCTGGGGACAGAAGGAAACCCTCACCAACATCAGGGACTTCTACAGGACTCACTGCAGTGTGTGAAGAGCAGGATGAATAAAAGGAAATGATGAAATTGTAGTACTTTTCCAAGGATTTTGATTTAGTTATCGATTATAAAACCCCCTATTTCTAAATAGCTAAAAGTAATTTTAATATTTCAATGGGTCTTCTTGTCCTGCAATCCAGACACATATTTTTTATAAAAACAAATCAGACTTCTGTAATTTTAAATATCCATAATTTTTTAAATATCCATTATTGTACTAGATACAAATAAAATTGATTGTATAACTATTAATAAATTTTTATATGGTTAAATCCAAATTGAGGAACACTGATCTATGAATATGAATATGAACTACTCCCAAAGCAACAGCTGAAATTTGGTCCTAATAAACAAGAACCTTAACCAAAGGTAAGTGCAGTGGATTTCATGGTGAGGAATTTGTGAAGAAGATAAGAAATGACTGTTTCTGCCCTGTATTTCTTATTCTGTCAGCATTCTGCTTTATCAGGAGCAGTGGATGGACCCAAAGGCTGCTTGTAGGTGAGAAATGAGCAGTACATTTTTTCTTTTTCTGCTCACAATTCCATGGAAAACAACCCAACCAAAAAATATTCAACTGCAGCTGTTATCTTTGTTGTGCAAGTTATTTTTACAAAAATGTAAGCTTCTCGTGTTTAAATAAATTATTTAAAAGAGGACATGTTAATGGGCTATCATAGTTTGCTTTCTAACATCAGGGATTCTCCATGGGTATGAAGAAAACATAATCACACATATGGTGGAACTAAAATGTACTATTTTTCTTGAATGAAATTCTCTTGTTAACTCAGCAGGCACTGCATGAGATCACATATCATTTTTCAACCATCTGCACTTCTCACAGTATTATGGACAGAAAATTTCTATTATTCAGCCACTAAGACTTTATGCTGGGTGACTTTTAAGTGTGGATTCACTGGAGTATCTTTCATCATTGGAGGCAAATTTGGCATCTGTGCAGATGCCACTTGCATTTTTATAGAGTTCAATTCAAAGAATAAACTTCAAGCCTGTCCTCTGCCACTCTTGTTTCTAACACCTGATGGATCAGACATTCCAGGGAATTTGGACACATGACCTTTCACATCACAGGCAAGTTAGAAAAACTCGTGGCTCAAATTTCAAAGTGAAAGACACTTTAGGAAACATCAAGAGTCCTCAATTGTGCTTAGCTGCTTGATAAAACAGAAACATAATAAACCAAATAAAAAACATCTCCCCCCCAACCCTCCACAGCAACAGCTTTGCTGTGTAAAGATCAGAAGCCAACATGTTAATGAGCTCTTTGTTACTAAACTAAACCACTGCTGTAGGTGTTCAGTGAGCTCTGATTAATTCAGTTTGTCCCAATGCAGTGCTCAGTGAATTACCAAATTTAAGGACTGGATCAGGAGTTTCAGACCACGCCTCTCTTTTGGTGCTGTTGGCTTTTGAGGGGCCTCCAATCCCCAGGCACTCTCTTACTCTGCCATTTATGACATCTTTCATTTTCAAATTAGAAATCTCAATATATACACCAGTGATGGGACATTTTCAGGAAGCTCTAACACCATATTCTTGTTTATATAAAAATATTGTGGAGATTAAATTAATTTTAATTTCCTGAGTCTGTGCAGGTCTGTTTTCTTATTTGAGACAGAGCATCTAATCTTTGAATATGCTGAAATTAATTAAGAATGTGATGAGTTTTACATGAAAGGGTAACCTGTTCTTAGACTTTCATTATTTTAACCTGTTCCTTAGTACTCACAGCTGACCCATTTGGGAGTGATTGTTATTTTTTTGGAAACACATTAAGGAAATTCTGTTTTTAAAGGAATATGCCTAACTATAGTTAAGTATTTGTATAAATAAAAATCAGGAATGGAGGGAAACACCCAAGAATTTTTTTTTTTATCATAACTTAGCTCATGGGTTTTCCAACTAGCCCTGCACAGTTCCCTCTGCACATTGATTGTCTGCACATGCAGCATTAATGCAGAGAATAGACAGCAGTGGACTTCAAGCAGACTCAGGAACATAAAAATAAGGAGGAAGGAAGAAAATGTTACCTCAGCTCCACAACAATTGAGAGCAACCCAATTCTTTTCTTTCCATGAGAAAAGGACACTGATGGAACAATCAATGCTTCTTGGTGTCCTGCCACAGAACTCTATGAACTGCAAAGAGTTAAACATTAGAGGCCCCAGCAGAAACTGCTGGATTCAGATAAAAAACAGTTTGAGAAAAGCTGATACTGCTACTTTATTTTTACCACCCAACTTCTCAATATTACATACCAAGTAATGGGGTCAGGGGCAATGCTTTTGTAAAATTAACTTAATTTGTAACCAAGAGAACTGTTCAGAGAGATCTTGCAGCCCATCAGCTGAGGAAGTTAAAATCCCATTTTCTTTCCCTCACTCTCAGTATCTCTAAGCTTGGTACTCATTTGATTTCATTTAAACCATACTTTGTAGAATTTTTTTTCCCCTATCAGATTATTTTGGTTTGCCCTGCATACTGTGGTAAAGGAAGGCATTAACAGAGCCTGTGGCCTGCTTGGTGATACTCAAATACAGTGATTTTCTTGGGAGGTTTTCCCTTGTGTGCGTGGATTTGCGTGACACTACCTCTGTTCTCTAAGGGACATTTAATTTGTCCTTTATTTCCCTCACCTCACTTTTATCTCCCTTCCACCTGGCTGGATCAGCAGTGTTTTTTCCAAGTTCCCACACAGACTTTGGCCTGTCCTGTCAGTGGGACACTCTCAGGTGCTGGCCACATCCCTGTTCCGTACATAATGCCATCTGCAGCCTGGAAAAACACCTCTGGCACCCCTCCTCTGCCTCTGTCCCAGCTCCACAGAGCCCCAGGGGCCAGTGCAGAGCAGGGACAGTGCTTTGTGTCACTCTGATAGCAAAACCTGTGATTCTGAGCAGCTTTTAACTATAACTTGCCATCACTGAACTTCCCACAGAGCACAGCATGGCCAGTGACCCCTTCGCTGCAGAGAATTATTAATCACAACATCATTTGTAATTATCGCATCAACCTGTAATGGTTGATTATTTGGAAACCTAATTTAGTGACCTAATACTGCCAGGAGACATGTTTTTTGTTATTTTTCATTAGCAAGCAGTTGTAGCTGTTTTACCTGCAGAGGAATAGGTGTTCCCTGCAGATCCACATCTGGCTGCTGAACCTCTGGAATTTTTGCAGTACATTGGGATCCATTCCTGGAGCATTATGCACAAAGAAAACCTGGAAAACTGTGCCCTTGATTTCCAAATTTATTTCCTGCTTGGCTTTTTTCCAGCTGGATTCCCTCTCTAGTTATGGCTATTAAGGTGGCCATGCAAGGTTTCTTAAATCATGACAGATTGGTTCAAGAGTTCTAAGAGTTCTTGCAGGACAATTAACTTTTTTTTTTAATTTTTTTAAATTTTTTTTTTTTTTGCATTAAAAAATCCAAGGTTTATCACTTTTTGACTTTATATAATTTATATTCGGGTTTTCTTTCCCTTTAACTAGATCCAACCTCTGGTTGACACCAGCTTTTCCCTTTACCAGTGCTATTCAACATCTAATTATTACCCATGTACAATACAGATTTCTACAGAGGATCTTCTGGCTAACACTGAAACATTACAATTTTGGGGCTAGAGATATCCTAAATATATAGCAACCAAGAGTTTTTGTGCAGCTAATTACAGCTTTAGAATATACTCTATGATTAACACAATCTTTTGAACACGAGAAAAGTTGTAGGATTATAAAAAGAATGTTAGACAATAGTATTTGGTCTAAATACCGCTACTTAAAAATACAAACTGCCTTTAAAGAAGAAAAAAAATCTTTAAAATAATGTATTATACATAATAAATAATATTATATAGAATACATAAATTATATATATACATTATATATATATAAATATTATATATAATACATAATAAGTATTATGTATTAATCTAATTAAGAATTTTCTTAGCATACATATTAACTTCTACAGCATCAAATTTTTGAATCTGTAAAATGCTATGAAATCTCTATTGTGCTAAGAATGCAACTGCCTCTGTATATGAAATATTGACATATTTTTGATATAATACAAGATTTAATATAATTTTTGATATAAGTAATACTTTTCTAAAAGCATGCCTGTATAAAAGGTGGTGCTGAAGGCCCCTGACCCAGTTAAAGGTGGAAAACAGCATGGCTATGCTATTTACTGAGATACCCTTTTGTTGTTGTTGCTAAAGCCATTATCTTTTATTGTGTTCTCCACTTCCCTGCATGACATTTTGAGCATTGCCAAATACTGTTGTTTAATTGTTTCTTAGGGGTAATGAAAATATAAAATGGGGAATCATTATCTGAGTGGGAGAACAGCACTGGGAGATTTTACTTGTGAATTCATCACAAAGGAATGGGAGTCAATGGTGTGACAGCAGAATAAAGGGAAAATATTGTGGGATGTGCTATCCCAGAAGGATGCTGGATTTAGGGCACAGGAGATAAATTACTCTGGTAAACACAACACTGCTGACAGATCCAGAATACCCTACCCAGGCTTGAAAAACTGATCTTAGAAGAGATATCAGCTACTGGAAAGAAACTGCAGGAGAGAAGAAAGAGGAATAAGAATTTTAGGAAAAAAAAAAGCTGAGGAAAATATGGACTTGATTTTCTTTATGTGTAAAGATAAAGACACAAAGGATCAGAGGAAAGACAGAATCCCTCATGCAAAAGAAAAAAGCTGTGGAGCTTTTCAGTGGCTCTGAACTCCAGGCCAAAAATAATTGAAGGATTTGGGGAGTCAACTTGAGCAATGCTTTGCTTTACAAAAGCATGTACAACTTTCTGCAGCTCACATATTTCATTAAGCTCATTTGGGGATGAAATTGTGTATCAGAAATTAGACTAAAGCTGAAGCTGAATATGACTTTGAACTACACTAATATCTGAACTTCTAATACACTCTGCTGGCAATGTTGCATTACTATAAATGCCTGTGTTATTGTGATGATACATAAACATTCAGGCACCTGAAGAACGTGCTTTAAACTCACATTTGTAGTAATTTGCCAAGCCTTTGGTGTTTAATAATGCAACAACCCTAGCTTAGCATTAGCAAAATAATTTAAGTGAGTGTTTTGCAATGTTCCATGAAGAGCATTAATGCAATAATACATTTTAAGTACTTAAAAAAAGGAAACCAACAATACAGTGAAACAGCTAAAAGCTCTGTTAAATGAATGTAGAAGCAGCTGACATCACAGATGACATGAATTCTTGTTTTAAAATTCAAAGTTCCGACAGCTGATAGGTTTGAAAATGATCCTTCTCTGGAAAGTGAGGAAACATGACTGAAACCAGTGAAAACACAAAACTGCAAATGGTTCATGGTGAGAATTCTGTGATTCTCTTTTTTAAAATATACACATTAAACCACTGTTTAGTAGCAAATACCAAGCACTGTGGACTGTCATAATGCAGGATTTGGAAATCAAATAACAACGTGGCTCCTCACCAAAAGACAGAGCTTCAGGTTGGTACAATATTCCCTCCAAGTTATCTCACCACATTGGTGTTTTCCTTTTGGACATCAATAACTACTCCTAAATAAAGTTTATTTCCTGAAGTAGGACGAAATGGATGTTTTAGCAACATTCATTATGCAGAGAGGGGAATCACAGCAATTCATTCTTACAAACATTCTTGTCCATTATGGGCGTTGTCTGCAATGCAAGCAGCCCCAAAAGCGATGGAAAGTGTGCTCAGTGGAGGATTCTGATGCAGAGGTTTCCAAACCTGACATCCAATCCCACAGGTACAGAGGATTAGGAATCATCTCCTCACAAGGGTTTGACCAAGGAATTATGCAGCAAGGACTGTGTTCTCTGCTTTTGTCTCAGCCTGAGTGTTCCCTTATGTGGGCACTGTAATTCTGATCAATTCTCCCAAATTCCTGTTGAAATGTGAGACAAAATGTGCCATTTTGATGATGAGCAACCAAAAAATAATATTTCAAGCATTTTTAAAAAATTACTGCTGTCAGAATTTTGATGAGAACATTCCTATGAAACAGCTGCTGCCATATGACTGTGGAGTAGGATATTGATCTAGGGAAACAGTGAATAAACTCTATTTGAGCTGGTTTTAGTGATAGCTAAGCTTGATGCATATTTAATTTGTATCATATTTTAATGCTGGAATAACCAGATATAACTCCTATTTCTTATTATATTTCCTGTTTTTCTCCCTAATTATAATCATCTTGTGGTTAATTAAAGAGTGCTAATGACATCATCTTGCATTATATCAGATAAAATAAATTCTATTTTTTTGTTTCAGAGTGATAGTTAATCAAGTAGTAGAGTTAGTTAAATGTTCCATCTCAAGCAACCTCAGTTCTCCAGTTCCTTTCTATTATTTATTTGGGAAAACAATAGAGTTACTCAAGAATTATGATGACTTTAATCATACTATTAAGAAAACTACAAGAACATAATGAAAAAGAAAAAAAAATCTATCAGCTGAAAATGGTACTCTGCTAAGTTATTTTTTTATTTAAAATCACTGATTTGAATTAAGCTGTTTAAGAATATTTTTGGAGTAAGCACTAGTCACATGAATTCTGAAAGAAACTCACATTGATCATGAGTAAATTGGAGGAGGAACCTCCAAATCACCCCAATACCTCCAATAAAATGAGACAGTCACCTCCACACAAAATAACTAAAAATTGATAATTCCATTGTGATTGAAGGAATCAAAAAGGTACAATGAATAAATCAGAGTATTCTTCAAAGAACTGAATTCATCCCTAAGTGAAGAGCATGAAAAATTCTGGCATGGCAAATGGAAATAGAGCACAATGAGGATCCATCATAAATTCAAGTCCTGGTGGAAGAGGCCATGGAGCCAATTCAGCAGAATTTTTGAAGAGTAATCTCCAACTCTGGATAGTATTTTACACAGGAGTTCTAAAAGAGCTCAAGCATGAAACAGTTGAATTATTCACTGCAATTTAACTCAAAACTGTCTCAATAACAGACAGAGATATTTCAGTGCCAGGGGCAAATGTGACACCAATTTTCCACAAAGACGACTGTGGCAGAGATATGAAAAATTACAGCAAATAATCCTGGCTTCCTTATCCCCCAGACTGGCTGAATTTCTAATAAACCCCCCATGTATTTGCAGACACCTGAATAAATAAGATATCATTAATGAGTAAACACAACTTTTCTTAAGAAAAGGCAGACTTTGAAAATAAGGAGATAAAAAAAATTGACTGATATCTCCCATTCCAAAAGACCTTGTCCAGAAATGTCTTGAATACTCAGAAATATTGATAGCTGTCAGCAGTCATTGAAAATTATGCCTTGGGGGAAAGTGGGTCTTTTGGGTAGAGAAAAACTCTTAATGTTTTATGAAAAATAACATTTGAAAATTAAAAGACAACCTGTGAATATATCATATTCAGAGGCAGTTGCATTCTTAGCACAATAGAGTTTTCATGCTGTAAATAGCAAAAATAATTTGAGTTCATTGTCCCAAAGCATTCAAGAATGGCAACATATGAAAATGAAAAAGATTGAGTAGCTGGTCATTTCCTTGAGCACAGAGTAATTGCATCTTACAAGTTTAATGTTGGTTCACCTGTGCTCTTCAGAAAAACAAGAGATATCTCATATATATGTGCATATATAAATATATGTGTATTTAATATGCATGCACTGCATAACTGTTGCATATAATCACAGGAGGTGAATTAGATTTAACAATTTCTATATAAATTGCAGCCTCACACTGATTTCTTCATAAATCATAGCCTCACCTCAGTCAGCTAAAGAGTGCTTTTAAAAAAAACCAAGATGCTCGTACTCCAAAAACTTAAAGGATGCTGAAAATATCTTGCAGCCTTCTAAGAACAAAAAAGAAAATTGAAAACTGGATTATGGTGAAGCCTCAGAACTCAGACAACTTGAACAGTGATTATTTCAGGAAAGCAGTTGCTGACAGCTGGGTTCAGATCCTTCATTCTTCACTCACCATGTGCCTGGAGCCAGCTTTAGCTCCTTTCCTTGGTCCTGTGGCTTTTGGCAGCTTCATTTTCCAGCCAAACCATCTGACATCAGCCCTGCCTCCTGCTCTCCACGTGGCAGACTGTTTTCAGCAGCATTTAAAAGAAACACAAGTCCACATCGAGGTGCTTTGGGTTCACCCTGGGTGTAACCAGAATTCTGTATTTAAACTCTTTTGCTCTTGAGGAACTGATATTTCCTGGCAGGTCCAGGAGGTTCTCGGGGTCCTGGAGACTGGGACCAACTGGGGAGCAAGAAACAATCACGAGAAAGCAGAATTAAACTGGGCACTGTGTAAAACACAGCAGAACCACACAAACACTGAAAATACAAAGGGTGGTGTTCACCATCCTTTTGAGATGTCATTTGTTTCCATCCTAGTGATGACCTGGAAATGCACTTGGATTTTGTGCAAATGAAAAAAATGTTGTGTCTACACATCACAGACACACACTGCTTCCCCTCCCCATCTCAGGAATGACATTTTCCTTTCCCCCCAAGGTCTCATCCTATGCCAATTATGCATTTGGGCTATAAAGGACTGGATTAGAGGCAAAAGGAATTGTCACATAGAAATGATAGATCATTTTCAGATTTTCAGAACAATAAAAGGAATTGAATATTTCATTAGCATTATTTTCTTTCTGATTTTAATGCTTTGGAAACTGTTACAACATGTTTATGTTTGCATTTAAATCTATTTCAAATAAATATATGGTTGTATATAAAAAGCAATTTAAATACATATAATGATAAAATTAAGTTCCATTACTGCAATATTCTTTATTTTCTACAATAACAATTCACCAAGACTGTTATCCCTTTCATCTTAATTGGGTAATGTATTTTCCTCAATGCAACTGTTTGGAAAACAAACACTGGGTTTCTTTGAGGCAATTTGCAGACATTGTTAATCTCTGTAGCAGTTATGATGCATATTTTCCTCCACCACATCCATGCTATTTTATTATTGAGCCACAAACCCCTCATTTTACATGTGAAATGCAGTTGTGTTTGTTGCAGCAATATTTGTTCTTTTTGCTTAAGGACTCGTGAACAGCCAGGCAGGAAACAGAGGGCAGACTGAAGAGTGCCAGCTCTAGAAAATGTCAAATGTCCCTCCCTGACAGCCAAGGCTGCTGAAGTCAGGAGCTCCATCAGGATTTCTGGTGGAACTGGGAAATGAGCACTCAAGAATCACAGCAATTAATTGTAGGTGACCTGCTTCACACAATCACATGGGTCCAGGGGCAGCTTAGACCAAGTTAGAAACAAGGATTGCAGAAGCTCCTTGGAAATCTCGTGTCTCTGCGGCCTCTTGCTGCATCTTTACTGCAAATTTTATGCATTTGCTCTTTCAGTCTTGCTTGGACTTTTACTTTGAGCTGGGTTTGCTTTCTTTGACTCTTTCCTCCAATTGCAGAGGTACTTCCACACCAGTGAAGCTTCAGAGGGGGGAAGCAAACTAAAAGTGAGGGTCAGTGATAACATGGGCACACCACTGTCACCCCCTGGGTGTCTCTGGTCCCCTCCAGACCTTCATCCCCTTCCAGGGGTTGTGCTTGCTCCAAGGACCAGCCCCGTGCTCCCAGCAGTTCCCATGCCAAGGCTGTGTCTGTGGAGCCAGTTAAAGCTAAAAATTATCTTAAAAGTTAAAAAACAGGACCGTGCTGTTTCTATCCAAGTCCTTTGCTAAACTGCCTTCTGAATTCTTTTGGCCTTTTTATAAAGAAAAGTTGTGGCAGCATCTTTCCACAGTTGGAGGCTCTTTACTAAAGGGCAGCTGAGCTATAATTTAGTTCCTTTATTTCCCAAATAATGATCAGGTGTCACCTACATGATCTCTTGAAGCTCCTGTTTGGCTGCATAGATGATGTATTAACCTCCTGAAGGATTTTGTCATGAAAATTAGGACTTGGATGTAATAATGTTTAATTTAAACAATCCAAACAGAGAGTTAAGAGAGAGCCACACAGGGTATTCAGGAGTCTTATGCCTAGGGAAGCTCTTCATAAACTTAATTTAGTGTATTTTCATAGAACATTTAAGATGTCTCTACTATTTCAGTGGCAGAAACAACTTTCATTTATCTGTTTCTAAGCAATATATTTTATTTTTACAAAAATTACTCCTAGGTAATTAGGATTAAGATCAAGTCTAAATCAAAAGAATACAGAATGCTTTGTATAAATGGCATAAGCCTGGAGTAAAAGTTGGATAGGAATAGATGATTTATTCTGCTTTGGTTCAGTGACCTGGGTTCAAAGTCACCCAAGGATAAAATCAAAGTAGGTTTTTTTAGTCTGAATAATATAAATGTTATGTGGAAGGATTTATATTCTGAATGCTATCTAAGCAATTAATCCAAAGGGAATTATTTATAATTGCTAATTAGTTAGACAACTACAAACGATATAGAATGGAATTATATATCAGTTCTCTTCTAAAATCTGGTGGGCTAATGTAATTGTGTTCCATTAGTATAAATCCCTTTACAATGGAGATTAAAATAAATAGGACTGAAACTTCTTTGGCTTCTGTTTCCAGTCCTGCTGTAATGGATGGTTTGAGCCCAAATCCTGTAATAGGATGATGCTGCCCAGCTCAGGGACTGTCAGAGGTCACAGGCTGTTACCAAAGTTTCTGCACTTTTCAGCAGTGGTTATTTACTTTTATTTCTTCTAACATTTACTTCCACTATTTATTTGTTACTTACAAAAAGTGGAAGCAATCTTCTGCTCTGTTTGGTCTCTCCCATTCCAGCACACACAACCCTAAATACGATTTCACTTTTCTGCAGATATAAAAGTGTCATTTCAGTTTTTGAATTTGCTCAAGATAGAACTTTTTGCCACCATCACTACAAACATTTACATCAGTTAGGTGAAGTTTTGTTTTTTGCTCCACTGGGAGATCAAAAAATTGTCAGAAAAGAGTATGGGCAGATTTTAGGGTTTTGTGGGGAAGCACACTGCTGTTAAATTCCTTCTCTCTTTTATCAAAGGACACTTCCAGGATGGATAATTTACACAGCAAGCAACACGAGAACGGTCACACTTAAAACAAAATCCAAACACACTTCCACTACCCACAGGAGCACAGCAATGATATTGGAAGGATCTCCTGTTGTTTTCCATGCAGCTGGACATCCCAGACCCCAGGAGCTGGAGGGATGCTACAGCTGAGCCCTTCCAGGAGCTTCCTCAGGGAGAGGATTCACCCCACAGTTACTGTAGCAAGACAATGGAATATTTGTGGAATATTTTTACAGAGGTTTCAATTAACAGCAATAAAAATTAAAACACTTTTTTTTTGCAGCTCTTGGAAAGTTTGTTGGATTACAAATAATTTGTCCTGGGAAACTGAAGTCTCCTGAAAAGAGGTTTTGGAGTTTCCCACAGCTCAAAAGACTTGTGCTTTATAAAATGAAATGACCCTATTAATCTACACTGAGAAAATTTACAGTCAGTTTATGCAGAATAACTTTACCATTTCAAGAGCAGTAAGGACTTGATTTAAATGCTGCTCCTCATAAAGAAGGAGGTGAACATTTTCTCTTTCGAGCAAGTGCAGAATTTCCTCAGGGGAGGGGACTCTCAGCAGTGCTGCAAAGCAGGGTTTGTGCCACAAAAGGCTGAGTATAAACTGCTCCCATCTGCAGGAGCTCCAGCTGCAGATGCTCCTGGGAATGTGGGGGAATGGCAGAGGAAAGATCAGCTGGAACTCTGAGACCAGGAGTGGCTCACAGGGACAGTGCTGGTCACTGAGAGACAGCTTCAAATCCAAGCAAATTAACTTAAAATCTAAGCAAATTGATGGTCCTGAACTGGCCTCTGTGCTCTCTTTGGGATTTTCCAAAATGTTGAGGAAAGGCAGTGGAATCAGATTCAGGTATTTTTTAATCTATTAGAAAAATTCCATGTGCATACAAAAATTGATCCCTTGCATTGAACTGTAGGTTTGTACTGCCTGCTGTGCTGAAAAAGTAGGTAGTAACTGTGAAAATGCCATGAAGAAGATGTAACCCTGCTCCTAAAAAACAGACACAGAAATTTCCTTTTGGAAAACTCTCTGAGAACTTCACCTGAAGAACAAACTAAGCTGAAGTACTGCTGTATTAATTAGTAATTTAATATGCAGAGTAATTCTGAGGGAGAGACAAACTAAGGAAGTCAAATAAAAAAGCCCAATAACCACTATTAGGAACTCATTGATTTGTTTGTCCAATTAATTTTAGACCTAACAAATTACTGTCTGCCACGTGACTGATCTCTGACAAATTCTCAATACTGAGTGGATGAAAGTATTTGCACAGATTGGATACCAATAAAGCAGAACATGAAACTATGGGGGTTTAGATCTGTTTAATTGGAATTTCAACGAAATTAAATTGAAAAATAAGGTCAAAGTAAACTGGTTCTGGTTATTGATATAAATTTCATGTAGCTACAGGAAGATATTGAAGCAATTTATTTCAATCTAAAGTTTTGATTCATTGTTAGATATGTAATTAAATTTGTTTTGTAGAAGCTTTACAAATGCTTAAATCTTCAGTGAAATATTACCCCTGCAACAGAAAGTTTAAACAAAACAAGTCACACTGTTATCTTTTAGATTTACCTTTCTTCCCCTGGGAATCCTATTCTACTGTTTTACCCTTTATGTACATCAAAGATATTTCCAAAAACTGGAAAATTAGAACTTAGTTCCCATCCTTCCTTGGGTGGGAAGTAAATTAATGTCAAAGATGAAAACCTCCATCCCTCTTTAGGTGCAGACCTACAGACAGCCCTGAGCTCAGTGGTGCTGCTGAGCCCTGAGCTGTATGTGAGGGATATCCCCAAATTCACTCCAACCCCAAATTTCAACCTAAACCACCCCCTGTGGCTGTTTTCATGTTACTTAGGCGCTTACACAAAGTGCATTTAGTGATCCACAGATGTTCTGTTCCACGTGGGAAAAGAGATTACTCGTGATAGCAAACCTGTTGTAGGGAATGCATTGAGGTAAATCACCAAAAATAAATGTGGAAGTTTTACTCTCATTGAGGCAAATCGAGATGAGGTTGAGATTAATTAAGCAGGAATGTACAGCACATGACACCTAGTCTAATAAAGACATTTGCATACTTAAAGAAACTGAAACAATATCTGTTTTAATTAAGTAGGCTGCTCCTTCAGGTTAATGCATCCAGGGGAAAAATTAAATCTGTCTCGAATCCCTGGAAGAAATGGAGAGTGGCTGAAGGAAATTGGCCCCTGAAATGTGATTAATGGACTTGTGTGACGGGGACTGACTCCTGCTGAGGCATCAGGGCTTGCAGGGAGCCAGGTGCTGGCCCTGGGACAGGGGCTGCAGGCTCAGAGCAGCGTGGTCTGCGAGCCACACATCAGCTCCAGGTGTCACCTCCCTGCTCAGCCTTTGCTCCAGCTGGCCAGAGCTGTTGGCATCACAAGATTTGACATCAAATTTGCCCCAACAGCCCGAGTCTGGCATTTCCTCTGCTTGCTCTGTAGATCAGAGGGCAGTGCTCACCCCAAAGGTGAGGGACCAGCCCTGCTGGGCAGGGGAGCTGCCCCTCTCCCTGCAGCCTCTCCTGGCATGCTGTGCCAGGGACCAGCAGAAGCAATTAAAATTACACTCTGCATTTCCAAAGCTGCTGATTAGAGGTGTCAGTTCCTAATGTGCTCTCTTGTAAATGCTTTATATCCTTTGGATTGCTCATGTGAGTCCAAGAGCAGTGAGGAGAAACCTTTGGAAGTGATCAAAATTCCATTTTTGGGAGTGCTTCAAGGTGAGGAGCCAAAGATTCTCTGTGGTCTGGCAGAAAATCATGCAAAGCAAGAACAGAAAGCTGCTTTCTACTCCCAGCTGTCCTCATGTGCAGCCCACAACACCTTCACAAAGGTTGCCACGCAGAAGAAAAAGGATTTTTAAGCTGAGATTTCCAGAGAAAAATACTGAAGGTAGAGGAATGCCCCAGTAAGATCAAAGGGGAATTAAATACTGTGCTATGGACACAAATTTATGCATTTCCTGTGTTTTCAAAGAGCAATTTGATGCGATGTCACTTCATGTCTAGCATGTTATGCAAATATTTTCTGCAGAAATCTGGCGTTTCCATGGTGTGTCTCGTGCATAATCTGACCAAGGAGTACAGCTGGAGTCTCCCTCACCAAAAACCACTGCAAACATCACTGCCAGGCCCAGGGATTTCTCTAATGAAGAGACTTCTGGGTGTTAAAGCTTTTTAAATAGAATTTATAAATATCAACAACTCTGCAAAATTCCATTTGAGCCCTCAAAGAATCATGAAGAAAAGTGCATAGAAGACTAACTCATTATTATCTAGTAACTCATTAATATCTAGTAACTCATTAATATCTAGTAACTCATTAATACCAAGTAACACATTAATATCTGGTAACTTATTGGTATCTAGTGAAAGTTACCATAAGAAATAAATATAAAGGCTGGAGAAACCTATATTAAATTCAAGGTTATTAAGTGAGTCATGCTTGATAAAAGCACATCTTCCTATTTTTTATTGCCTGGCACTGCTCAGGATGCATCTAGCAATTAAAAACATAACTGTTGCACAATAAAAATTGCCAAAGCTATTAACCAGCCATATAAATGAAAACTTTGACTCCTAGCACTTTCCATCAGAGTAAGATATAGTACAGGCAACATGCTTCACATTTCCAGGAATTCACAACCATTACATCTTTTGTTTTCGTAAGTCAATCCTTTTACTTAAAAAAAAATAAAAATAAAAATCCTTAGACCCACCCTGCCACATTTTGATGGATATTTTTTGTGTTTTACATAATGGGAAAAATTTAATTTCTTCATTTACAAAATTTATAATTAGCTGGAGGATATTTTGATGTTTAAAAAAATGTTAGGGAGAGGATGTCCAAAGGTTAAAGCATCAGAGTGATAAACTGCACTCTAAGTCGGGGCATAAATATGGCCCCAGTAATAGCTGGAATTAGCAAGACAAGGTTAAAATTTAATTTTTCTAATAGTGAGTTGTTAAAAGTTACATCCTGCAGTATTAGGCAGAAATGGCTTGTGTTACTTTGACTTTCATGGGCAGAGCTGAGGTCGCTGGGCCCAGCTCCAGGAACGCACTTAAGCACACGTTTAAATGCACAGTAATTACACACATGCTTAAAATTTGTCCTGCCTCGGTTTCTCAAGCTCTTGCAGCTACAAAACCACGTGTAAAAATCAAGAAATAAGCTGTTTCTTGGTCACAAACCAGCAAGGTAACAAGCACACAAAAGATTTGAGGTTTTAAACATTTTCCTTAATCTTTGTGCAATCTGATTCAAACAATTCTGGTTTGGGGGTACATGATGCAATAAAAGAACCATCAACCGAGCATCCCCTCGTGATTTTTATATTTTAATGCACTCAGGAAAATGTTTCTAAAATCAGAATTTACATAAATTGCCAGCTAGAGAAGTTTAGGACAGTTGTCATTAAATTGTAATTTCCAAATGGCTTTTGAGGCAGAATTGTAGAACCTGGAAGATATGCATATTTAAAAATGGATTATGAACAAGATATTAATGTATGTATTAATTCCAGATTTCATGTTTATTCTGCTCCTGCCCATCAGGTTCATATATAAATACTGGTAAAAAAGTCACAGGTACCTTCCAACTTGCAACATCAACATTTACTCTCTATATTATTTTTAGATTTAATCTTTTGCCTTTATCATCTTTCCTAAGGTATCTAAAAATACTTTACACTATAGTGTAGTAAAAATCGCCTGATTTATTTACAAATTATTATAATTTAGTTATTCAGAAGTGGTACATTTTTATCCTGTTTATCTGATAGATATTCTGATGCAGTAGTTTAATAGACAAATGTAATTTTACAAAACACTATTAGATTGCATGTTTGTTTTAAAGATTAAAGTGGGTGACAGATTGATTGCTCCTAAATTGTTCATTCAGGGTAACTACACACATTTTAAACCACATTTATTTCATGTTCTGTGTACATAAATCCAATGAAACATTAATTTTTCCAGTTAAAAACCCCATGTTATTGGAGGACAGGAATTATTGTCCACGCTCATGAAATTAGATTAGATTATTTTGGTTTTGATAAGTTCTGTTAGAACAATCAAGTCTTAATTTTGTTATCAAGAGCTAAACTGTGGATATACCTTATTTCAAGGGTGATGATATATAGAGATTACTCTTAGGGTAATTTTTTTCCTAAAGCATTATTCCTAAAATAAGCTATAAAACAAATTACTCCTATACTAAATAAAATATATTTAAGTTAATGATTTTTACACTTTATGAGCATACAGTGAGAACAGAAGAAACATTAAAAATCATTATAGATTTGTAAATATTTTATTAGGAAAAAAATTATCAACTTGCTCTCCAGTCTGGCTGGCCAATTAGAATGATTTGTTTCTGATAGAAGGATAATTTTGTTTTGGAAAAAAAATAAAAGAGAAACTGTTTAGTGCTGTCATTTTTTCCAAGGTCGATTTTGCAAAGGGTTTGAACCCAACAGTTAATTTGTAATTTGCCTCTGTATCCAGTTTTGCTCCAGCCGAGGTTTCTGTGTGATGAATACAAACCCAGGCTGGGGAAATGCTCCTTGGAGCACTTAAACCCTTCAGAGAAGGTGGATCAAACTTGAGGGAAAGTTTAACTAGAGGGAAGATTTAAATATGGACCCACTTGAGCTCCTGGAATCTGCACTGAATCCATTTGTAGGACATTTGGGTGGCACCAATAAAACAAATAAATATCAACTTGGGTTTTTTTTCTAGAATGAATCCTTTCAAACCCATCAAACTTTTTTTTTTTTTTTTTCTTTAGTGCAGGGACAAGTCTTGGGGATAAGGGAAAACCAAACCATTAGAACTCATCATGACCTGTGTGTTTTACAGTAACACACAATACTCTCTGAGTAAACATGAAATAGATTGTTTGGATTAAGTTTTCCCCATGTGGGACGATTATTAATCACTGTCAATTTGAATGGATGAATAAAATGTAGCTCAGGTATGACTTTCCCCAGGAATGACAACACACTGTTTTGTAATATTGTCATGGATGAGAGAAGGAAAATATTCCTAGTAAATTGCCAGGTAATTCAGCTGTGGGAGTAGCACAATTACATAGCAAAAATAGAAGTTATTGTAATCCTGACCAACAATCATAAATGAACACAGAACCATTGACAATTAACTTCAGTCATGCAGATTCTGGGAAGCTTTGTTAGTTTTAAAGTCAGTGTCTTACCTTCCTTTTAATCTCTTCCTTCAGAAAATATCCACAGAGATGAGGAAGTTAAAACTTTTCCTTTGTCCTTGCAAGTCCTCTGTAATCTTTGTTTTCAGACAGATCAGGCTCATTGCATCTGGTAATGACCCTTCTGCTCTGATCAGATCTGTCAGCTCACACTGGCCAATTATTTTGAAGTGTGCAATCCTGTGAGTTGATGCTTCTCAAGAAATATGAAGTAAAAAGAGGAAATATTACTACTTTAACATTTATGTGACATAAACTGACAATACAGTACTCTTGTGTCCAAGTTTAGTACTTCTCCCTGTAGTGGAGGAGATCCAATGTGTGCAAGGATGACTGGATGTGTATGTCTTGAATATTTTTTAAAAATGTTTTTGTCACCCAGTTGAGATTTGGGTGGTACTGACATCTCTAGAATCAACGTGAGCTGGGACAGCTCAGCCCACAGGGCTGTGCATGAATTGAGCAAAGGGGAAACTCAAACTTCAGTGCAACCACAACTGCATTTTTCTTTTTTATTCCTGAGCTTAGTTTACACTTCCAAAATATCATGAAAAAGATTTCTGTGTACATTTTTATCTTTGACTTTTCAACAAACAGATCAGAAGTCTATTCCTCTCTAGTTCTTAGCACAGAGAACAGTCAGTAGTGCTTCTTTCAGTGTGAAGGCTTCTCCTCAGGTTGTCAAGGGACAGCTGTTGGTTTTTCCCAAGCATTTCCTGAATTCCCCGATGCTGTTGGACATCATTCTCCACATCCTGCTGCAAAGCCCACCCTGGAGTGCTGGATTTGTGATCAGTTGGTGGAAGAGCACACAGCAACCCTGTGAAAGCACAATTGTCCCCTCTCCCTCCTGCCCTGCTCAGGGGGCTGTGTCACAATAACTCTCACAATTCTAGTGCTGCTGCAGAGCCTCTTGCAGGTGCTCATCTCTGGCTGAGTAATTTACCTCTGCCATGAGGGGCAGGGAAGGAAAATGACATTTTGAAAATGTAGAGTTATACACCTACTTGAAAACCAACCCAGTGCAGCTGAACTGAAGATTTCCATAACCTTAAGTTATGCCAGCCTTAACACAGGAGGTTAAGGTGTTGACACAGCAATGTAATTAACAGTTCTTTATACAAGAAAGCGTCTTTTGTGACAAAAGTTCTGATTTTTATATACCTGAATTGAAAAGAAAAAAGTCTGATCTTAAAAACTTGCAAGACCTAGGTGGTAAGCACATACAGCAGCATGTTTGGTTTGGTTGCTTTTCAAGAACTAAATGGAATTTTCAAATTCATTCAAATCTTGAAGAGCACAATAACTTTTATTACCTATTTCTGTTTTTAAGGAGAACTGAGTGCCTAATTTGCTTTGAGAATCTAGCAAGTATATTCTCAGCTGCTGAAGGAATGAGGACATGCTTGTTAAAACTTGTTCAGCTAATTTGACACATATTTGGTAGAAGAAAATATATTACCTTACAAGTTGTCTACTTCTATATGATGCCAAAATACATTTGCAATATTTTTCTCTAGTGAACTGAGCTATTAATTTACACAACAGAATTGCAAATCTGAGATTTTCCAGGAACTAAAGTGACTGATGTTAACACTTTTCATAATTTACAGAAACAAGAAGGAAAACATTTGCTAGCATGCAAGTAATCCAGTTACAGGATTACAAAGATAAACCTCATCTATGTCAGTGTAACACAAACAATTTTGCTCTTAAATTGTTTTCTTACAGTCTGCAAGGATTACACATGAATAAAGTGGTCTGTGAGTACTCCTAGTCCCTGCATCCTTATTCTACCCAGGGGTAAACAAATTAAACTGGAATTCACTGAGACCTGAGGTGCAAACTGTGGGCAGGATGTGCCCCACACGCTCAGCACCACGGTCCAGTTTGAAATCAAGCCTGTGCCTGCTTAAAGATGCCTTTTTTACATATCTAAAACAGAAAGCCAAACAATTTGACTTTCAATGACATTAATGAGTTTCTACCTCCTCACGTGTCCTTCATTCTGACTCCATTTTCACTCTTAGGTCTTTACAGAGCAGCAGTAACTGGATCCTGAGCCTGACCCAGATTATAAGAGAAACATAAAAATAAAAAGCTATTTATTTTTGTCTGTGTCTTATTGAGGCTCTGGCTGCCAGCTTGCAGAAGGCAGGCTGGAACAGGTCAGCACCTGCCACTGAATCCATGGAACTGGAGGCAAACTTGGCTTTCTGTAGTTTATAGCACTGCAGTGAACCACAAACTCCCTCCCCCCAAAATGGGTCAGGCATGAGAATGCTTTTATTTAATTACTCAAGGGAAATATTGACACTTTTAATTCATTTTCATTTCCTTTCTTGTCAATATCTCTCCTTTCTTTACTATCCCTTTTGTGTGTGCTTGCAAATCTTCCTTTCAGGAAAACCACTGCAGAGACTCTTATTTCTCCCCCAATATATATATTTAATTCCTTTTTCCTTATTGCCCTTGAACACAAACATGAGTCTGCTCCTTAAACAAACAATCCTTATGGTAACTGTTGAAACAAGCGTTCTGTAAAAGCCTCCCCTTGCTCAGATGGACAGTTAAAATTTGGAGATGAAATAAAAATCTCCTTCTGATCATCTCCTTCCCCCCAGAGTTATCTGGCTAACTGAGAAAAAAATATTAAATAAAGTTCTCTTATTTGCTTATGCAAAATATTGACTTTCTCTCTAAGCCTTCAGCTGTGTGACACTGCTCTAGTGAGGCACCATGGACAGGGCATTTCATTTGGATGTTTGGTACAGCCAGGATTACTGGAAGTGCCCTGAGGAAAACACAGCTCTGCTCTGCGCTCATCCAGGACAGAAATTTCTGCCTGCACTCACAGAAAGGAGACTGAACATCAAAATGCTGCTGACCAGAGATCTGACCTTACCTGTGGATCCAACTTCTTTTTAGTGAAGTGGTAAAAGTGGCATGAGATCTGTAAGGGAAAGTGTTTTAATTGGCATTGCTGTCTGGAAATGACATTTGGAAAAGGAATGCCAGGTGACTCTTCAAAACTTTTTCTAGCACCTGTCACAGTATTCTAGCTTTATTTCTTAGCTTATTGTCTTTACATGTTCAAATGAGAGGGCCAGTTTTGGTAAATATTGTACATTTTTTCATGAAACACAAACACTGACACCCTGCCTCTGCTTCCCACTCATTTCTGAATTGTGATTTTTACATGTGAGACAGATAATTTCGGTATATTTAAAAGTTGTGTACTTATAACCATGTGAGGTTGTTGAAAACCAAGGCCAGTTTTATAGAAGTGCTTTAAGTTTGCAATACTCCAAATACTCTTACATCCACTGAGTGTGTGTTAGCCATCAAAAGAGAATTAGAGTTAGTCCAGACAGCTGGCAAAGAGATATTACAAGATGAATAGAAGGACTATTCACCTTTTACATCAGTGAAGGAGAAACCAGTCCAGGAGGAAAGAATTACATTACATTTCAGTTCCAAATATTTACATTTCATTTTTGAACATCATTCCAGACCCCATGAACAAGCACAAAGCAGGAAGCCTCACCCAAAGTGTGACACAGTCACAGGCACAGCGATATCTCCCTGCAACAGCAGCTTTGGCCTTAACTCCACACAAACCATGATTTAGTCAAAGCAAATGAGAATCCACGTAGATGAACTCTGCTATTATATGCCACCCTAACAACGGACTAAAATTCAATTTCTGTCATTTTTAGACCGTTATTATAGCATCAAATACCTGCCTTTGGCTTTATTGGATAACAGAGATAAAGATGGTGTCTCTTACAAGTATTTATGGCAGTGGATAGAGCTGTCCTTGTGCAGATGATGACAAGTTCTGCTGAAAGCATGCACTGTGTGAAATGTGAATGTGCAGCTCTTCCAGGCAGTTTTTTAGACAGAATTTAAGCTGTAAAGTCAGAATTACATCTGAAGGGAACAGTTAAATTATATCCATTTATGGAAACATGGTGACTGGACCAGGAAAAAGACCTTTAGGATTGATGCAGCCACACCAAAGCATTTTGTTCATCATAGAATAAAATCTTTCACTTAATTTGGGTTTATTGAACTGTATCATACCTTTTGTTTTAATGGAGTTCAATTTTAAGGCTAGAATTGTCTTTAAATGATTTCACATGTATGTCTATGAAATATGAAAGTGCCTTTTAATATTTTTATTTCTCAGGAGTTATTTGTACCAAAATTTAAGTAGTTCCTCTGGCCTATCATTAACCTCATGAGCAGATAATTTATGCTTCAATACAATTCTATATATTAAAATAAGAATGATTCAATTTTTTGTGTGTATTAAGGTATAAAGTACAACATTGAGAGGAATTTATCTTAAAATTCAAAGATTCTGAATGCTTTCAAGTGAGTATGCCAAGAGAAAGTCCCCAGGTTGAGAATCATGGAATTGGAACTCATACAGGATATATGGAACAATTACCAGGTACAGAATCCATCAAAAATAAATCTCTCAAAGAACAATTATCTTTAATAAGACTTGCCAAGATTGCAAAAATATTTGTATTACTAAAAAAAAGAGATATACTTTTCCATGGAACCATTTTCCTTATAAATGTGGTATGTCCTAGACTTACCAATGCATTGTTCAAGCCATTGCAGGGATTAGCTTTGATGCCATTAATTCATAAAGACTTCAAAGGCAGCACCTGTCAGGACAAAATTCTTTTTTTCACTTTTGTGGTGCTGCTTATTTTGCTTTTCCTCCTCTAAATGTCTAATCCACAGGCCCATTTAAGTAATAAGCACAGGTACAGCACAATGAAGAACAGATAGATGCAAATAATCCTGATTTCTCGTGTTATTCATATTGATGCATATCAGGAATAAAATTCCTTTCTTGCATTATTTACCTTTTCACCAAAACTAAAATGCTTCTTTCTTGAAGTAGTGGGATTAATTTCTGACCTTTGTAGATCTCATTCAGTTATTATTATTCAGAAAATGTCTTTTGAGTCACATTTTAGTGATTAACAGGGTATTTTTGGATTTTGCTTTGTCATATTAAGAACTGTACACGTGTACATTATTTTAATTTAAAAAACAATAATTGTACATAAACTCTTTTAAATGTCCTGCTCCTATATCCCTCTGAGATGATTCTAAAAGATTTATAGAGAAAATGATATGGAATTGGTGTAAGTGTGGTATGTAAGTCAAAACTAGAATGCTTCTGCCACTAAAAACCCACTCCAACCTCCTCAGCTCTCAGTGCAGGGACTTCAGTCTCAGTTTAATGTGGAGCTGAATGGGTCAAATCCTAAATCCACAATCCCTGATTTAGCTCTGACCTGAGGCCAAAACAGAACCAGACATTCACAGGGACGTTGAGGTCTCAAGATGATCAATCCAACCTTCAACCAAATACCCCCAACCCATCAAACCAGACCATGGGGTGACACATCTCCTCCCCCTTTTAACCCTTCCAAGGATGGTGACTCCACCACCTCCTGGCCAGCCTGTTCCAAGGTTTGACCACTCTTCCAGTGGAGAAATTTTTCCTGTTGTCCAACCTGACTCTCCCCTGGCACAACCTGGGGCTGTTTTCCCCGGCCTTGTTGCCTGGGAAGAGAGCCTGACCCCCATCACACTCAGGGAGCTCTGCAGAGCAATCAGGTCTCCCTGAGCCTTTTCTTCTCTAGATTAAACACTCCTAAAATGAAATTGAGAAGAATTTGATTCATTCCTGCCCCTCTTGGATCTCCAAGTGTCCTAAAAGTGAAGTTGTTAGAGGTGCTGCTTTGCTGAGCCCCAACTCTGGGGCACACAGAGAGAATTTGGGGTCTCAGTGTATCACACCTTGATCTGTGCCAGACACCCAGAAAACCTGGCTTGTCAAGCTCCAGCCCAGTGAAGCTGAGCTTTGGAGGGTGTTAATACCACTGACAATGGAGAGCCTGTTTTGAAAGGGTCGACACGCGCTGAGCTCTGCTTTAATCAGCCCTGTGACAGCAAGACACGTCTCTGTTCAAGAACACCCAAGACCAAACACTTCAAAGCACTTCTCCTTCCTTTTTTATATCCTCTCTGATAACTAATCCAACTTAAAATATGTGGATTGCAAATACAAACCTGATTTGTGACCTACCCAGATTAAAGAAGAGCCTTTGTTCTTCTCGCAGAATGTCTCACACACCAAAGGATAATTATGAGAGGTACAACCCCTATAATCATCTCTGTGACAAAACACCCAAGCTGCAATGGAAAGATTCCAACAGAAATATAAATAGTGAATGCAGAGAACACAGTCAAAACACTGCCCTCAGATTTATTTCAATTGCCTTGTTGATGAAAATATAACTTTGATAACCAAAAATATTTCCGTGCTATGACATCCCAGTAAACAAAACCAACTTGGAGAGACAGACAGATCTTTTGGGCAATGTTTCTAGGTTCCCTTACAGTTTAATATATGAAACAAGTCTGTATGAATTTAAGGAAACTATGATACACTTTTAAAATGTAACAAATTCAATCAAAGACTCTGAAGTGTTAGCAAATCTTGAGCTGAAGAGGCCACAAGAAGAAGGGATGGAGGGAAGGAGAAAATCAAACTACAGAATGGGATAAGAACACTCAGACATACTCATCTTGTCACGCTTTTGAAATCACAGATGTCCTTTCTCACCCAGGGTCTCATTTATCACTCATGTTCATTTTTAAAGCTGAATGTTGAATAAGATAAAACAGGACAAGAAGAGACCCAAACAAATAGCTTGGTGTCACACACTGCAAACACAAAAATGTGGAAATTTTCAAAGCTTTTCAAAGCTTCTTTGAAAATCCTGTGGTCCTGGATCCCACACAGGACTCGTAGAACTGAGGGGAACACAGCAGAAGGCCATGAGAAAACTGCTGCACACATCCAATCCCTGAGAGAAATTTGGTTCAGCCAGGAAAAAAGCTCAAGCCTTCCAGGCTTGCCCAAGTCAATTAGAACTGCCCAGTGCCCTCCACCCTGAGCTGGCCCAGCCCATGGTTTCTGCAAAGCTGTGACTGCACTTTAATCACGTCTGCCCACAGCCAGAGTCCCCAGGAAACAGAGTCCCCTCTTGCAGTTGTGAGAATTCTTCATTAAATCTGTAGCACTTCCCATACACCTTCAGCTCCTTGGATGTGGAGAGCTGTTAACTGGCTTCAACATTCCTAAAAGTGCATGTAGAGTAAGTGGAATTAAGCTATGTGTGTCACTAATTAAAATCATTGGGACTTGAGTGGGCCTTAAGGGCAAAAATCTGTTCCTTTTGAAAGGAACACACATAAATACTCTGGGAACATTTAAGTATAATTATTATAGCCTTCAGGACTCTGGCCTAAAAGTATGAGAGTGACTGCATTCCTGATGGCAAAGTTTATTAGCACTGTTTATTTTTATTTCCATACAGTTATTACATGAATGCCTGGAAGTGACACTAGCACGGAAGATCTGTTAATAACACATCCTATACAGACACTTGGGTTATTTTTGTTCATCTAATTTCTTTCAAGGCAATTTTAAAATCTGAAAACATGATAGTTGAAAAAATTTTAGTTCCTTATTCATAGAAGAGGCAAGAATTGCATTTTTGTCAGCAGTTAGGAACCAGCCCAAAGCCACCTCTGTGTGCAAAACTCTGTAACACTTCATGAAACTGTAAAAAAACAGAGGGAAAACAACCTGGACCTCTTGATTTTTCCATCATGACACTTCTGGGAAACTGTTGTTTGCTCCCTCATGTTACATAAAGCTGGCATAAAGCTGGATCTGAGTCAAGATCTGAGTCTAAACCTGGATCAAGACACTTGACCTGCTCTGTGCCCTGCTCCCAGTAGTAACCAATATTTTGCTGTGCTGCTGTCAGGCAGTTTTGGTGACACAGCAATGATACTGCTGTAACTAATAGATATTAAAAACACACAGTTACCACACATTTATAGCTACACCCATAAATGTATGTTTTAATGGCCTATTACTTTGTGTAGAGAACTATTTAACGAGCCCAGGATAAGGATGCATGCATGGCTGGGTTGTTTAAAAAGGCTTTATGCTCTTGGCAAGCCAGATCACAAAAGCTATTGAAGGAATTTAGAATATATAGAAGAGGTTTCCAGAGAATCCAGCAAAAAATGAGGAGAGCAGAGGCTTGAGGGGGCAAGCATAGATTAATACCAGAAACCCCAGCTGAATAAACACAGATCACTGATGATCAATCACTGATCAATAATTAAAGCAGGGCAGAACCAGCTACAGAACATAAGTGTAGAGCTCTGAAATGCATTCTGCAGCTGCTGGTGACAGAGCAGAGACAGAGCCAGCTTTAACTGTAAGCAAGGCTCCAGTTAAATGAACTATTAATGTGCCTTGCTGCAGAACACGGTAAGAAAGACTGATTACCTGTAATATTACAAAGTAAGTATTTATTATCACAAAAAGGAAATCAAACTCTTGGCCTGTGTTGTCATAATCCTCCATCCTTCAGGCTGGGAATTCACATACAGCAATATATTTATTTCATTGTCATGTTTCCAAAACATATTTTACAAAAGTGTCAAACCATTAGGAGAAATGAATCATTATTCTCCTGACCTTTTGAAAGTAGATTACAGAGCTGTGATCAAATCTCATTAGAATTATGTATCCACAAAGGAGCTTCAGCACATCCCAAAATCTTGGTAAAACATTCTTAAAATATTTTGGTTTTGCTCTGCAAAGAGATTTAACCATGACTAAGAGGAATTTTGTAGCTATCCTTTCATTAGCTTTGAGACTTGCCATTCATGTGCAGGAACTCTTAAGGATCAACATATATTTTTAAAGATAAGACAGAGAGGAAGTCTTTTATTTTTAAAGACTGAGTAAAGAGGCTAAAGACTGAGAAAAAGGCACAAAAGTGACTCATTCAGAAATGATCTTATAAGTTCCATTTTAAATTAATGAAATCATTAAAAATCACTAATGAAGGAGCTGATAATCAGACAAGAGCTGGCTGCATGTTGGGCTGGGGTCTGTGCAGACATCCCAGGTGAGTGGAGAACATTAATGGCATTAAGAACAATTTGGGGTGTTAATGACACCAGACTCAGGTAGAGCTGTGCACAGCTGCCAGAAGGATTGGGCTCTGCTAGGAAAGGAAAGGGATGTGTGTTAAATATCTACATGAGTTGTATTTCCAGCTTGTCTCTGTTTCCTTGGTGGGACTGTTCTTGCAGCTCCATTTTCTCCAGGAGAAGAACTGAATTCCTGGGCTCTGTCCCAGCTCCCCTGACCCAGCTGGACCTGCCCTGCTCTGACAGGAGTGCAGCTGCCACCCTGCTGCTTCTCTTCGCTAATGGATTTTAGTTTTCCCTACAAACCTTTAAAAAATAGTCTTTATTTTACGTTTGTGGTATAAAATTGATGCCTGATGTGAAATTTTCCTTAACGAATATTTGCTGGAGTTGGACATTTGCCTGTTTGCAGAAGATCTTTAAGCCCCCAGCCAATCATTACTGCAGCTCCCCTGTCTCACAGGCAGCTCATATTTAATCTGTATGTTCTTTAAATGCAAAGCATGCTATATTTAGTGTTCAAACTGCAGCATTAGTAAACTGAGCCCTCATTTATGTGTGCATGTGGGTGAATTGGGTGTCTCACAAAGGATTCAAACAGATGCTTTAGCTTTAATGATATTTCTAATCATCTCACTTATGCCCCAAGGATATTTTCTTATGCTTTATTCTCCTGTCATGATTTCTACTCATTACAGTAAAGTGTTATTTTAAATCTACTTTTTATATTTGAACTTGCTTCAGCATCAGCTCCTTAACAATTTCATTTTTTTTTTTAAAAAACACACTTTCCTTGTGCTGTCTAATTATAGGTACTGTCCCCAAAGGCATAGGCAGAGCAGATAAAAACAATCACACAATTCATTGGTGACTTTTAATCTATAGTGGTGACATCAGTGCTGATTATTATGCACTTTCCTAAGAGAGAAAGTCAGGAATAAAGTCAGCTGAAGTCCAAGGCCAGGCTGGACAGGGCTTGGAGCCACCTGGGATAATGGAAATTGTCCCTTCCCACTCCAGGAGGTGGAACAGGATGGACTTTAAAGGTTCTCTCCCATTCAAACCTTTCTATGATTCTATATTCCTCTAAATTTTAAGCTCCTAAATTCCTTTTTACTGCCTATATTTTCCCCCTAGAAGCTGCAGCTTTATAATCCTGTCTGTTAGACCAGCACCTGCCTAAAGATCACATTTAAATCAGGTTTTACAAAACACAAATAAATATATTAGTACCTTTACAGCAAGTAAGTATGGTGTCAATTGTTTTGTTCTGTGCAAGTCAGATTTCTGAAAGAAAATTTTCCTTCTTTTGTGTACATGGATGTGCCACTTGTCGTGGGAGAGTCAGGGAGACCTTTCTTGGACTGTTTTCTTAAAGAGGAGAAAAAAAGAGGAAAATATTCTGATTCCTGGTGGAAAGTTTGATCCAGAAAAAGCAGCTGGGAATGTCAGAACTCCTTCCCTGTGGAAACTCATCTTACAACCATGAAAGCAATGACTTGGTGAGCATTTGTGAGAAACAAGATGAGGGAAAAGCAGGGGAGGGAGGAAGCTGGAAGTGTGGAAAGGAACCACGTGCAGAGGAAGAAATCTGCCTTGGTCTGAGTACTGATTCCCAGAAAAGCCAGATATTTATCTGCTAGGAGAAAGGAAATATAAAGCCATGATAAAATTTTGTTTCTTACATAGGAACATAAAAAAAAAGAGGATTTTTCAGAACCCAGAGTTTCGAGCTGGCCAGCAATGTCAGCTTCAGCAATTTCACTGCAAATTACAGACCTTAAACTGGCCAGGCTCACACAGAACTCAAACTGTAATTAAAATCTTGATCCATTATTTTGTGTCGACATTGATTCAGAGTAAGTAAAAAGCCAAGTTTTCTGATTAAAAACTTTAAATTTCATTGAAAAAAAAAATAATGATAAAAAACCTCTGGCAGAAATAACTGGCAAAGTAAATTTGGGAAGCAAAATTTGTCAGCTTCATTATCTAAAAAAATTAATTAGCAGTAGGTATTGATTATCCAAAAGTAATAAAAAACCCTGAAAACCCCAAATACTCCTACTAATTTGCAATCTGAAATTAATCACCCATAGCCATATGTCTGCTTTTGATGAACATCTGACAGATTAAGTTTGGTGGAATTAAAGACTAAGGAATGTTTCCTAAATCATATTTTCAGTAATTGTATTTGAAAGGCACACATTTGTATCCCATCAATAAACACAGCAATGGTATGGGACAAAATTAGAACTGATTAATTAATCTGAAATAGAAATAATACTGTCTTTGAAGTTGTAGAAAATTGTCTCAGTGTATGTATTGATATTTTAAAAAGAGTGTTAGAAACAAAATAAAATTCTGTAAAAATAGATAAGGGTCCATTGAAAATAGTTATTTACTTGATGGGTTTCTGAAGGGTCCAAACAGGTATAAATTTTTACCTGTCAAAAGGTGGTTTTGCCCAGGTGCATGTTTTTGGGCATTTTTAGCTTGATAAAAAAAAAATAATAAAAAAATAATAATTAAAAAAAATAATTAGGGAGAATTTAGTTTTCCTTCTATTTTCTCAAAGCCTTTTCCAACTACTTTAATCCAGAACCACTCCATTTATCTTCTGTCCTTTATTAAATCTTACTAATGCTTTTGATAAGGGAATTTCTTGATATGATTTCAAAGCCAGTATTTACCCCTTCTTTATTTCCTACTTTTGCAGTCACAATTTGCCGAGATGAAGACTGAATGCAGATTTATGTTAAATAAAAACAAACATTTCAGTTGGCAGCACACTACACCTCACCCAAACACCCTTATCTTGCATCTACGGAGAATTTAATTTTATTTAGCAAAGATTAGACTCCAGTCTGTCTAAATCTTGATCTCAGACCTAACACAAATCCTCTGTCTCTGAAATGTGGCAAACCCAGCCTTGTGGATCTCCTTTTTGGGGGGACAATGAGAAGTGCAGGTTTTGCAGCCACTCTGACCTTTGGGAGAGCAGAATTCATCCCACAATGAATTTTTTGCCCTCAAGACACACAAACCTCCACGTGTAATCCACACACCAACCCTGGTGCCTGGAAATATTAACTCTGATGCTTTGAAAGCCTCCTGCAGATATTTTACAAATTTCCAGTTGCATACTGGCTGTAAAATCGTCATTTATGAAGCTGATTTATTTTAATTAAGAAAATAAGTGATCCTGTGTCTCTCGAGATTTGCTGGAATGACTCATGCACTCTTATTTGTCTTATTACCTGGGGATTTAATATAATACTGAATCAAATTTTTCTTCCTACTGAAGCTTTCTGCATCAGAAATCTACTGATTTAATGATTAGAGTAGTTAAAGAAAAGATAATACTTTATTTTCTATTTTAACCAGCTATGAAGGTTTGCAGAAGGTGTTCACATTGATTATGTTATTATTTATATAATCTGTACTTTTTTCCCTCATAGCTGAGCACGAATGGATGAACATCTTGATTTCAGGCTTTATTTGAAAATTACTCCAAGCATCCTAAAACTTATTCAGCCAAATTAATCTCTTTATATAATGGATAATTTGTCACTATTCATGAAAACCCTAAAGAGCAATACTCTATAATTTGTACAGTAGAAGTCTCTGCTTGTCTTAAATTACAGGCAACTATATCAGGGAGAGAGTGAATTTCCAACTTTCACAAGAGACTAAACACTCCAGTGTTTTTAGGATGAAATCATTATCCATATACATCAATCAAAATTGTGCTTAAATTTTGGGGGAGCATGGCCTGCACCATGTAAGGACAAGCCATGATATTATAAATACCTTGTGCAAAAAACTTGCTACGATTAACCTCTATACTTCTAATATCTCCAAATTCTAATTAGCTAATTGCATAATTCCAAAGAATAAAATATGCCATCTGCTAGAAATGGAAGCCCAGTTAGAAAAGTTTTGTAAAAAGTGCATTCTCTAACAATTCTGTGTCATGGAAAGTCTAGCAGGAATATCTTTTATCTTCCTTTATACTCACTTTCCCTGGTGTGTACATGAAGCAGCATCATAGCATTTGCTAAAATATCCTTAAAAATATTATTTATTCCATTCTAAAAGGGGCAAGAGTATCCCTGTGGAGCCCTCTGGGTTGTTTATTATATTAATGCTGTGTATGTGCAGATATGCAGCAAGGAAATCTCTTATAAAGAGAAGGATTAAAAAAGGAATTATGGTAACATTGTAGAAGTTACCCTCAAAGCTGAAGTTCTTCTGTGACCACGGCTTCACTTTGTGCTGAAGTTCCTCTGAAATGGGGAGATCCTCTACATGCAGTGATGTTCTTAGAGAAAAAAAACCACAAAATTTTGGAGTTTCTCTCTTAAAAACCAGCCCCAAACACCCCTCAATGTTGACAACCTCCCAGAAAACTCTGCTGAAGGGTTCAGCTTTCCTTGCATGAAGGAATATCAGCCCATTTTGACTTGGAATCAACTCGAGTTTTTATCATAAGACATTTTAGGTATTTTCCTGCTAATTATACATCTGCTGTCTGCAGAAGATAAATAGGGTGTCTCAAGTAAGCATTTAACCATCCAATTAACATAATCGTTAGACAATGAAGATCAAATTATTGGCAAAAATTAGCTTGTTATGTTCTAATAGGGCAAAAAGGAAAATTATTATATTCTAGTAAGGCAAAAGCTTGACATTTAGTTTCTGCTAAAGGAATTACGTAATATTTTCCAAAGGGAAAAAACCCAAAAACCAAAAACTGCTCAAAAGTTCTGTGTTGTTTTTTTTTTTTTTTTATATAAAGTAGCATTTCTTCCTCCACTTATTTGGCAATAAGGTTTTGTGTTCTCCCAGTTTTGTACCAATTTCTCAAAAGCAGATGGCTTCTTTTATCCTTCTCTTAAACTCCTCAAATATCAAAGTCCAGTAGAAAATATTTAAAATATTTAAAAAGTTTAAAATACATATAAATTATTCCCAAGTTTCTGTGTCCTTGGCAGGGGTTTTGAAATTTAATTTCAATTCCCTTCCAACCCAAACAATTCTGTGGTTTTAAGTCAGGAATCCACACTGCAGAGGCAGCTCACCACAAGTCCTTCTCCTCAGCACAACTCCTGAAGATGCTACAGATGGAAAACAAAAAGCCAAAAAATGCAAAATGTTTCTACCATGGAAAGTAAAAACAAAGGTTTAGATACAGAAAGACTTAACATCTTTAATCACTCATTTTTATTTTGCAAGACAAACCAGATGTAATTTGAAATGGCTCAGTGAGCTGTAAAAAATTGACAGTAGATGTATGTGAGAAGACTGAAAAAGCAATTATCTGAGACTAATTTGAGTTTATCAGGCAGAAATTATACTTTTATGGGTAAAGTTAGAGTTTTGTATTAAAAATGAAGCATTAAAATATATAAAATTTCAAGGGTAATATAGTTAAAGCTTCCTTGGCAAATAACTGATTTTCTGTCTGCACAGCTCCTGCTTTCTCAACAGCTTTTATTCAAGTAGGAAACAATCTAAAATAACAGATAATAAAAAATACTGTAATACATAAAAAGGAGGGGAAAAATCTCTCTTTGGCTTTGTATCTGACTTCTGCAACATTAGGGATGTCAAACTATTATTGTCAGTTCCTGAAGAGGTGGGACAGAGTTCACGTCAGAGATGCAGCTCTTGTAAAACACTTTTTGGAAAAGGTACATTAACATGAGTGCACTAAGTCTTTCACTGACCCCAGAGAAGACTTTATAAAGCAGTTTAGAGGTTTTTCTACATTTAAAAAAAGTGAATAGATGCTCTACCAGGGCAAAAGTCTAATTATTCTCTGCAATTACATCAGAGTTTCTCCTCTTACATGTTAAAAGCATTAAGAAAAATGTATTTTATTGCTCACATTTCTAAGAGCTCTCCTGTTTCCCTAGAAGGTGTCAATCCTGAAATATTCCATGCAGTAGTTACTGTTTAGTGGCCAAACTCTTGTTTATGTAATTTTCCAGCAAAATAAGGGACTGTTTAGAGTACATTCACGTCCAACATGAAGTAATGTCTCTCAGGATGCAAAATGGATGTCCTGAAGGGTAAGAAATAGAAATGAAAGGCTAAAATTTGAGCTTGTGAATAAACATTTGAATAAGTGCCTTATTAATCACTTTTTATTGTATTAAATGCACTGTCTGGAGCGAAAAGCATTCCAGTAAACACTGGATTGATTTTTTTTGTACAAGTAAGCTTAATTCTAACATTTCCTCAGCTGTCAGTCATCAGCCTTGCTGTCTCTTTCATCATAATTTACCTGGAAACTCTATACATAATGACTCCTATAATTATATTTTTCCTACAATAATTCTGAATGTTTCAGAGAGATTGTTTATTGCAGGAGGTAAGGACCAGAATCTTTCTGTAGGATCATGATGAAAATCTTTTGTCTCGAAAAACTGTCTTCATCGTACAATTTAATTTACTTGATTAGATGCAAAAGACAATTGAAAAAAGGAAACAAGGAATCAAACATAAGGAGGTTTTCACTAAATGGGGTAAAATTTAGATTCCTGGCAGGAATTCTTTCATTTCAAAGATTCATATCTTAATGAGCCTTGGAGAAGCCTTTATTGTCTCTCTAGTGAAGAACAATAGTTCTCCAGCCCATAATTGCAGATTTGGTAGATAACAGAACCTTTTCTCTTCCCAGAATCCTGTCAGTGAAAAATATTGGTGCAATTGGTGAGCACACATTGCAAAATGGGCAAACTTCTGGGATCTAATAGCAATAGCAAGTTCTGATGACTGAAACAACCAGAAAAAAAGCAAAATGAATTCCATGTATTTCAGTACCTAATATATTCTAGGAAAAATTCCCACATGCAGTGATTCAGTTCAACTGGATAAATACATCAGGGATGTATTTACTGAAATACCCCAAAAGGTTTGTGAAGGACATTTTATAAGCCAAATTTATTGTCAAAGAAATAATATTTTACCACACCTGCCCTTTAGAACTTCAAGATTTTCTTCTGATCAGATGGCCTAAAATCTTTGTCAGGTTGAGTCCTTAAAATCTTTACAGGTAATATTCCATTGTCATGGAAGAGGAAAGGTCAAGGTTTGTCACAGCTCCTCTAGATCAGAGTGTGTTTGAAAAGACAACATAAATACCACGAGGATGTGTTCCTTAACACAATTTATTGTAACTGGCTTTGGAGAGTGGGGAGGAGACAAAGATAACAGAGGAGAAATTCTTCTAGAAATGAATTTTGTGCATGTAAATGTTTTTAATAACCCAGATGTTTTGATAGCGCTGCCCTCCACAAATGGTGGCAAAGTGATTCTCCAGGGTGTTTTTCTTCCCTGCCTGAGACATTCAGCAAATGAGAATGGAGGTTATCTTCAGTCCCTGAAATTCTGAGCACATTGCTGTAAAGAGGCTAAAGGAGGGGCTCTTTTCCTAATGTCAGTCCTTGATCATTCACAGATTTGTCCCTAAAGGCATTTTTCTTTTTTTTTTGGCCGAGCCTAATTCATTTTTTTTTAATTAAAATGATAATATTCCATCCATACCCCTTTGAGAAGAGCTTAGCCTTTACATTACAATTATGTGCTATCTTACATGTCTTTACATGATAATGATTTTGCTGTTACTCAATAACTATGCTAATTTCAAACACAGGAGGTAAGATTATCTCCCTCCCAACACTTCATTTCATACCATTCCACCCTGAAACATGCAGCCCTTCTTCCCCTTTACATAAACATCATTGCCAGGTCCTTCCCACTATCACAGCCCCCCATAATCTGCTGGTCTTTATGTACATAACACTGATCCTTGTCTTCCCTAAGTCTATGCAACAGCAAGATAATCAGGAGCTCATGATGAAATCATTACATTCCTGTGTTATTCTCAATTTACATCGAGCACAGCTCTGCAGCTGCAAATCCCATACTTGGCTACACCTCAGCAATTACATTTACAGGTCACAGATTGTTTCATTCTTTTCATTTTCCAGATTATCATGAACAAATAAATAAACAGATAAACATTTCACTATCTGACCAAGCGATGAAAGTACAAGCAATTTAAGATACAATAACTACAAAGAGCTTCTTTAGTTTATAATTTATTGCTGAATTTCTGTATGAGAGGGGATCTCACCAATCCATACCAACATCTCCAAGGGGTGCCAGAGGATGGTGCCAGGCTCTGCTCAGAGGTGCCAGTGCCAGGATGAGGAGCAGAGCCCATAGACAACACAAGGAGCTCCACCTCACCAAGAGGAAGAACTTTCTGTGGAGAGGGCAGAGATGTCCAGAGGGGTGTGAGGTCTCTGTCTGGAGACATCCCAAACCCACCTGGACCCCTTCCTGGGTCACCAGCTCCAGGTGACCCTGCCTTGGCAGGGGGTTGGACTGGCTGATATCCAGAGCTCCCTTCCAGCCCTGACTTTTCTCTGATTCTGCATCATAGAAAACAGTTTTTGCCTTATTTTGAATGTAAGTTTATGCTAAGTTTAATGAGGCTTGCTAAATCTGACACATCCTATCTGGATACCACAGTGATAGATACATTAGATATACCAAAATAGATATATTAGACAGGCAGAATTAGCACTGTATGTGCTAAGGTTGATTGATTACTTGATGAGTATTATATTCCCTTTACTGTTCTCTAAACCCCAGCTTTATTAACTCCAACCAATTTTCTCCAACTCTTCAATTTGTAGAACTAATTGTGCCTCGTTGCAGCTTCCTCCATTTAACTGATGAAGACTTAAGAGACAGAAGACTTCTACAGATAGAAGTTGACAATATACGTAAAAAGCAGAGTTTTATAAACTGAAACTTGTTTAACCATATTTATATGTTAATTGAAATGTTTATGTGCAGGCAAATGCCTGTATATGAATATTTAATAAATTCAATTCTGGATTTTACTTTTTCTTACAGGAAAATATGAATTTTGGTTGAGTACAAGTTCCATAAAACCTTTACAATTTTTCTTTATTAACTATAGAAAGGTATGGAGATATTTGTGTTGTCTTCATTGTTTCTGAATTAAATTTATAGCACTAATGCCTATGCCTGTGATTTATAGAGGAGAGTGTTTTTTCTCCTGCTCGGAGCATTGATTTTCTATAGCAATTTAAAGCAGGCACTGCATCTATAGAACAGGTAATGAATAACATCTTCATAGGCAGAAGGGCATTCTAAACAAATATTTGCAAGAATTGATCTCACCTTTGTTTTGTCCTCAGTCTCGGGAAACGTGCTGTGTAGATTGTTATTAGTATTAATCTGATTTTCATGGCAATATGTTTGTTCTCTACCCAGATACAGAAAACATATATTAGAATTAATTTGATATTACATTTAATATCTTGGATAAGCTTAGAACTTAAACTTCTACTGACCATTTAATACTTGAATCAAAAGTTCTGTTTAGCAACATCAGATCCATTAAACAGTTTGGAGCAGGAGCTGGTCTTTGGAAACCAATTGTATCATTTTTACAGGGGCATAAAACTGCTCAGAATTATTACAGCATTGTATGAAGCAATAACTGTTTTCACAATTAAAAACATATTTGCTGTGGGAATTTAAAGACAAATGTTATTTATTGTGTATTTTAGTTACAGCAAGTGAGAGTGAAGTTAGATTGTAAATTCAGCATTTACTATTTTTTATAGTTTAATTTGACACCATAATCAATTTTTCTTTATTTGTTGAGGTTTTTTTTTTTTTAGCAGAAAATACACTGTCATAATTTCATTTTATTTTTGTCATCATAAGTGAGCTTCCACAAGAAGCTGCTGGAAACAGCCCTCTCAAGCAGCAATGGCAGCATAATTAGGTCTCTGCAGACTTATTCCGAAACCACTTAGTGCAAAGGCGTAATCTCCTGTCATGACATAATAATGTGGTCTCCACGGGCCAGCTCAGAGCTTGCTTTGACAGTGGCAGGAAAATGATTTTAGGTGAGACCTGCAGGGATTTGTGCTTCAGGAATTTCTGCCCCACAGAGGCCTCTGGGAGCCTCGCTCTGTCCTCACACCCACAGGCACCATCCTCTGTGATGCCTCAGCACTTCAGCCTTTCTATTTGTCCTGTGCTGCATTAGAACTCTAAACTCCACTTAAATTGTTAGTTAATTGTCTTCACATGCTGCTCAGACAAAAGAATCCCTCTAGGCCTGAAATCCAAGGACACCCTACAGCCCGAGGCCCCAAAAGTATCAACAAAAGTGAATTTTGGGGGACTGTTACTTCATCACCTGAAGCTGTAATTGATATGTAGATGGACCAAACCTATATCTGTTTGAAAAATTCGTGACCATCCTGGGTGCTGTCTCTCTTGGAGGCTTTTGACTGCCTAAGGAGCATCTGTTGAAGGCCTTTAATAAATATCCACTTTATTCTCTTATCCTTGTCTAGCCTCTGCTCAGGTGGCCACTCCAAGGCATCATCTGAAGGCAAAGCACAGCAAACCAAGGCTGTTGGCTGGTAAAAAATCCACCTGTGAGAGGCTGGGGGTCAGGAGATTTGCTGCTCACAGGATCTTTTCTTTCTAACCAGGCTCACCCTGTAAAAATCCCTCTAGGCCCTAAAACAACCATGGTAGGACAAAAAACCTCTGGGTGCTTTCTCGAAGTCTATCAATGTCTAATAATAGCATAATAAAAATATAATATTCTATAATATAATATTCTATAATATAATATTCTATAATATAATATTCTATAATATTCTATAATAGTCTATAATATTCTATAATATAATATAATATAATATAGCATTATATAATATAATATAATATAACATTATATAATATAATATAATATAACATAACATAACATAACATAACATAACATAATATAATATAATATAATATAATATAATATAATATAATATAATATAATATAATATAAATAATAATTTTATATCTAAGTTTTAGAAGAAAATAAGAAGTAGGATATCACAGAATCACAAAGTTTTGGGTAGGAAGAGATCTTCAGGACCTGATTCCACCCCATGCCACAGGCACCTTCCACTATCCCAGATTGCTCCAAGCCCCCTCCAACCTGGCTCTGGACAATTCCACAGATGGGGCAGACACAACTCATGGATATGATGAATATCACTCATAAAACTTCTTCCTTCTTGTACTCAAGTCAGATTCATTATTTCCAACATTAATAACAGAGATTTATTAAAATTCATTACAAACTTAAATTGTCATTAAAATAGTTCTTATCCCATCTGTGCTAGAAGCAGCCTTTGTTTTACTATCTCATGTTTAATTTTTCAAGACTTCAGAAAGTATTTAGTGTGAAGGTTTTAATTGTTTAACACAGATGCAAGAAGCTGGGTGGCTTCAAGTCAGCAAAATGGAATGTTGAAGTACCTTGTTGAAAATGGAAACAAATTAATTTTACAACAGCAAACTGAAAAATAAAATCTCTGCAACATAAAGGAAAATTTTATTATCGCAAATACCTAACAGCTCCTTCTGATTTAACCTTGAACACATTTTTATTACTTTAGTTGGAAAAAAACTAAAAACTTGTCTTACAATAAAATTATGCAAATATTCAGCTTTCTTTAAATAGCCTCAGGGAAGAAAGAAGAAATTTTGGAATAAAATCCTTTCCAGGCTATTTCCTATGATGAAAAAACAAAGAAGAAACTATAAAAATCACTGTGTCATTACCATTAGAGGCCAGAGAGGCCCATGGGTTGCAGAATTATTGTCCCATAAACATGTGTGAAAACCATAAATGTTAACTGAATGTGTGTCTATTCTGGGATCACCTGAGATGCCAGGAGGCAGAACTAAAGATCTCCACAGTGGGATACATATTCTGACCCTTATCAGCACAAACCTTGACAGGGGAAATTCAAGGGACAAACGAGAACCAGCTGCTTCCATAAGAGATGATGGAAACACAGAGCCAGATGGGCACTGAGAAGCAGCTCTCTGCTCCAAAGGAGAGCTTAAAGAAATTGTCACTCACCTTTTACTGTGCACAATAAATAAATTGATCTGGAGCTACAAATACAAAACAGATTTTTTCACCCAAGAAGTTGTAAGTTATGTTTCAAACATGGTCTATAATAGAGACACGAATAAAGCTGTGTGTTAATTATTAAATATCAACTACAGAAGTGCTGTTAGTTTTTAGGACAAACAAGTATTATTGTCATGCAACATGCAGTAAATGTAGGGGATCTTAGACATATCTCATAAAATGAACATTGTCACCATAGACAACAGGCATATTCCCATTTATAGCTGATTTTTTGAGTGATTTTAATTACTGTAAAGAAGGCTACACATATCTGTCACACAACTCCACTGCCATTTTTGACTTGGAAGCATTTTTATCTCCAAATGCTCTCACATACCCTGCAAAAATCTGCAGAAATCTGCAGATTGTCCCTTGCTGTCATCAAAGGTTTGGTCTTTCCAACATTTAGGTGTCCAGTCTGTCAACACATTGAGCACTGAACTATGCTTTGCCTAGGAATGCATCAGGAATATTTTCAGGAAGATAAATCTGCATCCTGTTGCTCTGTTTACATCATTACCCTCTTAGCCTCTTAATAAAGTCATTCCTTTATTTCCCAAAATTATTTTTTGCTTGAAGTCCAAGATCACCTCCCTGTTCTATGAACCCTTTGGATGTGTTTATTCCTGACTGATTCACTCCATTGCTGCATTTCCAATCAAGTGCACTCAGACCTTTCCACATGGAGCCTGCTCTGGGTGTTTCTAAGGGACCACTCTGATGATTTTCCCTTTCTTTCTTTTTCCCTTACTGGGTAAAACACCCGACAACAATCAGGCTGCTGATTTCTACATCTTTTTTTTACATCTACATCTATTTTACATCCACCCACTGGAAATGTGTGGAGAAGACAAAGATGTGCATCCACAGCAAACACTGGGCACAGGAAATTCTGGTTAAATATTAGGATTTTAACTCTTTTTTTTCCCTGCCAGAGTTGTGCCCAAACACTGGGTGCTATCCCTCAAGACACTCAAACTTACTGGAGCAACCTGCCCCAATCTGCCCTGCTGCAAGGGCAGAAGGGGTTGGAAGAAGAGACCTCCCGAGTGCCTTCCAAGCTGGAATTAAAGTGATATTCTGCTGATGTAAAAAAAAAATAAATTGAAGTGATGAGTGCCATAAATGCCTCTGTTACAAACTGTAATGAGTACAAAATGATTGGACAAAGCCCCATAACAGGATTGCTTTTATACCCCAGTTTTATTTTCACTTATATACTGCTCACATTATGGGCTGTAACTTACCCCTGCATACTGCCAGCACACAGGCTATTTTTTCATAATTTTCTTTTGGGTCATCAGTTTTCCCTCACACACAAACTGCAAGCAAATACCTTTACAGCTTTACAACAAAAGGAATTAATCTAGATATACCAGAACAGAGCATATCTATTATATCTTTTGTGCCTTTGATTCAGTGCCATTGTACATTTCATGAAAATAAATAGTATTTACTATGATGTAAATCGAGAAGATATTTCCTAGGCATGATATGAACAAGAGCCAGACATCTTCCACTTTTATGCACCTTTAACATTTCTTTTTATATCAGCACGTTTCTCATTCTGGCCATCTCTGACAGGTTTCAAATTATAATGCTCTTTTTTTATATTCTCAACACAGCAATCAAATCTTTAGACCTTGAGGAGAAGGAGGAAATTAAGGCCATTAACATGTTAGAGAATTGTTTGATTTACTCATTATAAATTATTCTGAAGCTGAGCAGCTCATAAGACATGCCCAAAGGGAAGACAAATTTTGATTGGCAGTGTCAAAAAAGTCAAGGACATAGAGAGGTTTTGTTAATAATTACTAAGTGCCATTAAGAAATGCTGTGTGCTATCTCTCCAAAACCAGGGTGATTCTGATCCAGAATTTCCCAGCTATCAAGCAGAATAAGATTTGAATTTATAATTAAAAGACACATTAAGAATATATGCTGTAAATCTTCTCTTAATAACTATAAAAGATGAAAATATTAAAAAAAAGCCAAACAACAAAAACCAGTCAAGCTGGAAAATCAAAGTTGAAGAGAGCAAAACCCCTCAGATACAAGTTCAAAGGTGACTGCAGGGAGGCCTCTATATCATGGTCTCCTAAATCTCATTTTTTCCTTGCTACATACACAATTTTCCATCAATTATCAAAAATACACAACAAACATCAATATCAGCCCACAGGGCCTCCTCAGAACCTCACCTTGTAACCCTTGTTATGGGATGGTTTACAGCATAAATCCTATACAAAACAGCATTTAACAGCATAAATCCGCTGTAACCCTAAACCTCTGTGCCAAGCATGGCAGCTCCACATGGATGTTCACATTAAATGTGTGAACTTCCAGAAAAATGTTTCCTTAGATGATCAAATGATGCAAAATCTCAGTTTTCAGGAGAGCAAAAGCCACAATACCCTAGGAAGGGAGGGAAGAGCAATTTTACCATCCCTCCACCTGAACTAAGCCAAAAAGCTTCCCTGAAAAAACAGGTGCCAGACCTTACAGATGGAACTATGCAAATTGAGATATTTCACTAAAAATTTGGACCTTCCCAGGTTTTGGAAGTGGTTCTGTCCTTTCTGTACCAGCCAAGGGTAAGAGTCCAGGTGAAACAGGAATCCTGGGCACTCCTGGATCACAGGGCTGGGCTTTGCTTTTCTTCCTTGGGTGCTTCATACACAAACTCTAAACATTACCTGTGATGGAAAACAGGGAAAAAACATCATCCAAGCACCACTCTTCTCACTGGTATTACAAAACTCTTCACTCCAACGAAGAGGGAACATGGGTGTGCATATTTAAATAACATTTTTTTTTTCTTTTTTTTTTATTACTTATACAAATTATAGTCGGGCAGCCAGCTAGGAAATCAGGGCTGGAATTTTTTTCCATGTTGTCCTACACTATCCCCCTTGCAGGCAATTTTCCCCTCTAGCAACTTTAAAGCCCTGCTTAGCTTCTGAAGCCACCTTGATGTGTGTGTGTGTCTTTCTTAAATAAATAAGGCAGCGAGCTGGCCCCTGGGTAAGGCACAATGGCTCAGTGACATCCTGGCAGCAGCTGAGGGCTGCCACATGCTTCTCTCCTCATTTTCAGCAACAGAAGTTCACTGCTCTGCTAGAATTAAAAGCACTTTACAGGGGGTTTCCTGTGGACAGAGGTTTTTTAAAGCCAGGGAAGATCAAAATTTTCTTCTGGCACTAAAAAGTAGTTTTAATTTGTATTAGCGATGTCATGTTGTTCTGAATTATTGGAGCTGTATTGTTGCAGACCACTAAAACTACAGAGTAACCACATCAAGGTTTTTTTTTTTGTTTCATTTTTACAAGATCACAGATAAATAACATTTTATTTTGAAAGCATTTTTTTCTTTAAAAAAAATATCCAGTAATCATTAATTTTTAATGTACTGAGCTAAGGATTTGTCTTTGATATCATTATTACAGACGCTGCACGTCTGCAAATTTGAAGTGGTAGGACAGCAAATGCCTTCAGAAGGACAGACACTGCCTTTGAAGTCAGTGTATATATGGTTTAACATAAATGTAATTTCACAGCAAACTGCCTTTTATTGTTCACTCTTGTTTTGTCCTGACACTCAGTGTCTTGTAAAAAACATTCTGAACTTTGATATAAATAAATAATGTAATGCTTTCCTTTAAACTCTTTGAAAATAAACTAAATGGAGACAGGCAAGTGGGACAATGAACACATTTCCTTGCATGAATTCCAGTGTCCAGCTCACCCTGAGAAGCACCACAGCTCCCACATCCCATGGCCTCTCTGTTTAAAGCCATCAGGATCAGATTTAAAGGCTGCAGTGCAGAAATTTCTCTTAATCTGAATGCTTTTTTTTTTGTAGGTCATATTCTGTTCTACCATGGGCAAAAATTGCCATAATGTTGGTTTTGAAGTGCTGGGATTTTTTTCTTTTCTGTCTTTTAGCCCTGTAAAAATGTCAATTTTAGCAGTTAATATGGAACAAGAGCAATTATTTTCTTAACCATTTCACAATAAGTTTTTAATTTTATTCTTTTGATAGAGAGGGACATATCTGCCTTCAAAGTCTGCAAGCCTGGGAACCAAAGAGGGAGCCCACTGTCACAGAAAGGAGAGAAAATCTGGCTAGAAAAAAACTGCAATTAAGATTGAGCTTCCCTAAGGCAAGACAGCCTTTTGTCATCAAAGAAAACATAGACAGCACCATGTAACTGACCTAAGAGTGCTGGCTCATTAAAAACCTGCATATTTATGATATCTGTGATGGAATGACTACTGCAGCCATGCTTGAAGAAATGCAGTCTAGGACAGCCTTGCCAGGATCCAACCTCTGGAAAGAGAAATGAAAGGATTGTGCACCTCACAACCCTGAGTGAGCCTCCAGTTCAGGCTGAAGTTGACCATAGGATTGTGAATATTAAACTAAATGAAATAAATATGAGTGTAAGAGCAAAACAAGGAAATGAAAGATGGAAGATGAAGCTGTGGATGAGTGGATGAAGTTCCCAGTGAAGCTGTGGCTGTCCCTGGATCTCTGGAAGTGCCCAAGGCCAGGCTGGATGGGGCTTGGAGCAGCCTGGGACAGTGGGAGGTGTCCCTGCCATGGCAGGGGGGCACTGGATGGACTTTAAGGTCCCTTCCAATCCCAACCATCCTGGAATTCTGTGGAAGGGAAGATACATCAGACTAAAGGCACATGGTCTACATGGGGAATGTGTCAGAACCTGCCTGTCCATTTTATCCTCAGAAATCCAGGGAAAAGTCTGATTGTTTGGTGGTTTTTTTTTCAGAAAAGCAGGTCACGCTCCTCACATGTACTGAACCTTAGAGTTCCCATCAGGACAAAGGGAGAGGGTACAATTCTTCAGGGAGAATGAGGAGTGAGATCCTCTGTGTGCCTGAAATTCAAATGCCTGAAAAAACCAATTCATTTCATTGCCACTCATCCTTGCCTTGGCAGGGACTTAGCAAATAAACCTCTTCTGACTCCAGTTCTGTGCCTCCAACAGCAAAACTGAGCTCCCATGAAGAGAATAAAACTCTCAAAATGTGAAAGTTCAGCTTCCTTACATTAAACAGCGAGAAAATGTGATCACAAGGGGTGGAATTCTCTTTTCCTGATGGTTTGGCATTGCTGGCACAGAGCAGGGATACCTGACTCACACCATGGCAGCGACGTGGGAACAGGGTTGGATGCAGCTGATGAAACATGACAAGCATAAAAAATTAAATGAAGGAAAACATTCCCTGTGATTTGATTGCCATGATCAACTTGACACAGAGTTGGTTGTCTAAATTTCTGGCTAACTTGAGGGTGCAAATGTTGGTAAGTCAGGAAGGTTTCCAAATTTTTGAAGTAGTAATAGTTCTCTTCCAACATATTTCATTGATAAAATAACCAGTGACAAGACACTGCTTGCAAAAATATTTCCCACTTGGGTGTCACAACTGACTACTCATCCATTACATTGTTTTTATTTTATCCAATGGATCTTCTATCAGATAAGACCAAGGAATATGCAGATTTCCTACCATAACAGCTTTAACTAAAATATTGTTTAGTTTTCTTAACGTCTTTTAGAAACATATTTTCTCAACAGGTACAGAAATTAATTTTCAAGCCTGCAGCAAATAATGTGAATATTGTGCCTAAAACACCAACTTGAAGTGCAAAATTTTACAAGGATAACAATGTCATCAAGGAATATTAAAATTTTATCCTTGTTCTGCTGTGAATAATTTAAATTTCAGAGATTTTGTTAATAGCTTAGATAAATATTTAACACTTCTGATTTTCTGTTTAGCCATTATTCTAAATATAATGCAAAAATGGCAAATAATATAGCATCTACTGCAATTACAAGCTATTTTACCAAGATAAATATTCCAAAAAGCAAGGTTCTGTCATATTATTATTGAAGATAAATATTGGAAGTTTAGACAGAGAAAACTGTAGGACAGGATTACCAGCTCCTTATCTCACTCAATTATATATATCTTTATTTATTTGCACTTTTAAACCAAAAGTCAGTAATCAAACACTTCACAGCAAAGAGCTTCCTTGAATCTGCCCATCTTCATTTATGAGGATATTCTGTTTTAAAAATCTTTATTGAGGAAAGGTTATGAGCAGAGCTAGGAATAAAAGGATTTATTGAGGGTATTCTGTTCTAAAAATGCTTGTTGAGTAAGGTTGTGACTAGAACTAGGAAGCTGTAAAAGCAGAGAGCTGGGCTTTTAATAAATATATTAATTTGAACTAAATGTTACAATCCCAGAATCTCCCACTGCTTTCAGCTGATGCCACTTTTTAGCAGCAAAGTTTGATAAACACGTGCAGCTTGTGATCAATCTGACAAAATATAAAATTTCACCTGCTGAGTGCCATAGATTCCACCAACTGCTGTTGCTGCTGTAAACATTTAACAACTTCCAGAAACATTCCCATGTTTTTGCTCTCATAAAAAGTTCTTGTTCTGCAGAGCCCTGGTTTCATGGGGACCGATAATCAAAGCATCCAATTCATACCTTTTACACTTCTGTTCCAGTGATATGAGAAATTTCTGAGGAGTTATTTTTCCTCTTCTGTAGGAACACTATTTCCCCTGTATCCAAGTAAATAGTCATAGATCTAAAAGAGGCCATTGAATTTTTATGTCTTAAAAGACTTATCTGAAAGAGGAATACTCTTTTTAATCTTCAGAACCAGACATAAACCTGTTTTCAAATGTTACATTTTTATATGCGCCACAATTTATCCTTATAAATGATGGATCTCTTTCCAAAAAGTGACAGAAATCTGTAGTGTAAAAAATGAGTTTCAGTTTAATGAACTGGATCTAACATTTATTTAAACAACAGATAAAAAAAACCTTCACTGAAAATTATAATCTTAAAGAATGGAAATAATACCTCAGAATGATGTCATGAGCTTAATTTCAGGTACCTTTGGACTGTCTGAAAAAGCAGAAAAAAAAGAAAAAGCAGAAATATTAAGTATAAATAGTATATTATATATATATATAATAAACTGTACAATGCATAATGAAACCTTTCATCCATGAATTGCAGTAAAGATTTTTATAGTTTCAGTATCTAATGAAATTTATTTCTCATACATAATTGTTATTGACTTTCTCAATGGTAATCCCATTTATATCTAATAAATTATGGATATTGATTCCATTTAGACCCCCAAATAAATAAATAGATAAATAAATAAAAATACAGGATTACTGTCGATCTGAAAGCTTTCAATTAAAAAAGCAACCAAACTTACTCAGGTACAGCAGGATATGTGATGACAGAAAAATAACACTTTTTTTAACAGGGAATTTATATGGAAGAAATTAACATTAGAAACTAAAAAAGTTAAAGCAGTGCCCCAAAACTAAAATATTAGAGATCTAGATAGTAGATATATGTAAAAACAATTATGATCAGCCAACAAAATCAATTAAATATATTTCTTGACTTATAGTGAAGGTAAATACTGTAGGTGCATATTTTTATGCAAATATTTTTCCAGCTGGAGGCTCTCAACTATAAAATATAATGTTACATATATTAGAGGAGCTTTACACATTAAAATAAACTAAAAGGGACTATACAATTGGTCTGAATTTCTACTACCTTTAAGTTTATTCTACTTTCTTTATGGACAGCAGCACAACTGTCTCTGTCATCAATAAAAGGACCACAGGAGTCTCCAGATCTGGCTCAAATTAAACCCCTGAAGTTTCTATTTAGCAGATTCACAGCTGTGGGTCCTATTTTAGTTTTACTTTCAATGCAATGTTGTGTAATTCTCATTTATTTTCCTTTCTGAGGTGTCTGTTTGCATTTCCTGTCTCCAGAGGATCCGCACCAAGTTGTGAATTTCAAAGGTCCGAGTCCTACCTGAAGGAGACACAACCAGAAGTTTTCCATTCCCAGGTTTGCAATGGATTTATTGCATTATAAAATGCAATTTTATATTTTAAATTTCCTCCCTGCTTTGGAGGAAAGGGGCACTAATGCAGGGAGAGAATGATCACAGTGCAAAACAGCCTAATTAATGCAACGTTATGCTAATTTTTATTAGTCAAAACTCATATCCTGTGTGTTCAGCTTGGGACTGATGAGGAAAATAAGAGATTTGTTGAGAGCTCCTGCAAGAGCAGGTCACATTTCAGTGCTTTAATGGGCATCTACTGCCTAATGTTTCCTCTTATACTTCTCTTTGTAAACTTTATGCTGACCTTCGAAACTGGAGCTGGATCAATACCATTTTATAAGACCATAAAACTGTATGAAACACTAAGTCAATACTGTATTTTTATCACACTTGTGATATAATGCAGTCCTGTACATCAAATAGCCCTGAGAGTACCAGAGAAGGCTCAAAATTTTGTTTAAAGATATTAATTCAGCCAAGTGCTGGCCAACACCAAATTTGCTGAATGCCAAAAAATTTTCATCGGCCTAAAGACACCTCAGTGTTCAAAAGGCTCCGTTGATGCAAACTTAAATTGTCCAAATCCAACTAAATGTGGGACATTTTCTAGGCAGGATTTAATGCTTCTTTGTGATCTAACTCAATTTTCACATGAACAAAAAGTACCGTAATTCCTCAGAAGGTTCTACAGAGATTTACCATAAATAATGTTTTCTTTGCTCCTGCATCACAGTTTTTAATTCACAGAGGCTGACTATGTTTTTATAAAACACACATAAACACAAATGAACGTTAATAAGCAAACACAACTTGAAGAAAAGCATAATAGCACAGCAGAAGAAAAGGGAAAGAGGAACACAAGATTATTTGCCTAATCTTGCAAGGAAAAGTAAAGAGAAATAAGTAGCTGTAATTAGTAATTATTTCTTGCATTCCAGGTGCAAGCATGAACAAATCCCTTTGGATCAGAACACCTCTGTGACCTTTCCATCAGTTGGAAAGCAGTCAGGCCAGCTCCTCCACCTCCCATAACGAAA